>NC_088174.1:16107500-16417500 GCF_028769735.1 Zonotrichia leucophrys gambelii | reverse complement strand
GTATGTGCAGCTGTAGATATGAAACATAAATTGCAAAATGTGTCCATTATAACCAAAACTCATTGTTTTATCTGTTATTATCTGTTGGCACTGTGTGTTGATATAAAGTTTTACATACCTTAAGCAGATTTTTTTTTTTTTCATGTAATTTTGAAGTAGCTTGCTTTAGGTCGATAAGAAGTTGTGTTGTCACCCTGCAATCTTCATCCTAATTCAGGCTGATTTGTCTTGCTTCCTCCCCACTTGGGTGGGAATATTTTAAATAAGGTATTTATACAACCTGTCTATCTAGGTAGGATAAGCCTGAATATCTGTCAGTATCTCCTCTTGCACCCGTGATCAGAGGTGCACTTAATAGTTCTGAAATCAGGCCTAAGGAATTCATTAGAATGCCAGTTCTCTTGAAGCAGTTTCTAGGAAAGAGAGTTTAGAGAAGGGCTTGAAAATGTGACATTTAAAACCAGTCTCCCACTGAGCCATATTAGCATTAGCTTTGAACACAATTGTGGTTTATTACACGTGTGCCTGACAGCTCCCTGACAGACAGGACCTGCCTGTGAAGCTGCACTTTGGCATGCACTGGGCACTCCTCTGCATTTTTATATCCTGTCCCTGCTCTGCCCGTGCAGCCACCCCAAATACAAACCCAGCACTGGCAATAAAATAATGCCTGGCATCACCTTGGAGCTCCCGAGCAGGATCATCTCTCCCTGTGCATGGGGGAGCTGAGATGGAAAGAGAGATTTGGTGAGAAGTCTGGGAAACAGCCAGGACCAAAATAGCATTGCAATGTGCAAATCTGTGCCAAAATAAAAAGCACATTCAGCCAGGAAATCAATGGCTCCCCTTCACTGTGTTGGTACCTCAGTGATGCTGACCCTTGGCACGTTCTCCCGTGTTGGAGAAGATTCCCATCCAGCAGCCTGGAATGCACCCTGGGATGTGTGTAGGAGGGCTGGATCCAGGAGTGAGGTGTGAGGAAATACCAGCTGAGCTTTTCTGCATTCCCTGACAAATCCAGTCTGGTCTCAGGGACTGAGCAGCTGCGCCCAAATCAGCTCTCAGAGGGACTGAGAGGGGCCTTTGAGGGACCCTCCTGATCCTTCCCACTTACCTGGGCTGTTCCTGGAGCTGCAGAGGGCTCTGACTCCAGCAGCTCTGGGGTTTGGATGCAGCTAAACCAAGGGTGAGATGCAGGAGTGGATTTAGGGCCTGAGAGTCCCTGTCCAGTGACCTGTGTTTATAACATCCTTTATGACATCCCTGTGTTATAAAGGCTGTTCCAGCACAAACCCAGGGCACAGCCCCACTGCAGCCACTGGGGAGGAAGTTTTTAGCCCAAACCAGCACAGGTAGTAATGACAACAGAAATAATTTATTTCTAGTATAACAGGAAGGTGTTGTGGGCAAATGAGAGATTTTCTGGAAAATGCTAATCAGCCGCATTCTGTTAAAACAATCAAAGATCTGGATTGTGATTGACTAATCAGTTGTAGTGGGGGGGGGGGGGAAGGACATTTTTTTACTGAAAAAAATCTGTGTATTCAATTTTCATTTCCCACACACTGAAATCTTGTTAAACTCCCTGTATGCCTAAATAGACTCATCAGATAGATAAATTGCATGGAGGGGTTAATTGGAATCCCAGGTCATTTGCTCTGTTTGGTTAGTTAGCAGTGATATCATGGCTATAATTTTGTTCTGCAGTTGTTTTTCCCTCTCCTTTTGGCCAAGATTAATAAGAAATTATATCTGGTTATATTTCCCTCAGTTATATTTTCCTTTCTGAATATAATTATACATTTCTCTTTCTCCCATGGCCTTAACCTGTGTTTCCAACTAAGATCAGAAACAGAATTTAAAACAGTGGAAAGAAAGAAACAACTGAATATAGAGCACTTAGAGTGAAGTCTTCCATGTCACTAAAGGGAGAGGTAAAGCTTAGAGCAGACATTAAAGACCCTTTGCATTGTCAGAAGTGTCCATTCCTTTGTCTACAACCAGAGAAGAAGAGCTGCAGAATGTTATAATGACTCAATTGAAGAATGTAAATTACCTGCTGGTGAGAAAAAAAAAAGATTTTGTTTTGATGAATCATTTTATTCTCTATGTACAAATTTGGTTTTAGTTGAATGCAGTTAAAAAAAAGCTATTTTATCAGTAGGAGAATGAACCTTTGGTATTATTTAAAGATATGAATTAATCTCAGAACCCTGACATTTAACCCTGTCATGTAGGGAGCACATTGAAATTGAAAATGCAGAAGTAGGAGATGCTTTTTAAAGGATTTCTCCTGTTAAGGCATTGACAATGTTGTGGTATCTCTTGTATTTAGTGCTTTCGAATAAAATTAAATGGCCCCCAAAACACAAGAAGTTGTTACTGAAAGCTGGTAGAACTCTGGAATTGTGATTTAGTATGTTTCATTTGTATTTTCTTAAATATAAGTACTTAAAAATTTTATTCCTGTTTGGGATTAGTGATTACATGGCAAATATTTAATTTCTAGCCACAGAACCTGATGTGGGAGCCTGCAGTGAATAGTTGTTGGAAGGGATCTCATTTTGCACGCTGACTTTAGGGTTTTTCCTCTCTTCCCTTGCATTGAACAAGGAGCATTTCCCCATGCTGGTTCTTAATATGCAAAGAATGAAGCAACCTCTTAGAGAACCTGATGCTTTATGACCTGTCTCTAAGCTTTTAAACTCGGGGAGGGCTGGCTAGAACAGGAAATAAGTGTGAGATGGGATTAGCGACCACAGAGAAGAAAAGGAATCTGATTGATGAATTCCAAAGGTGGAATGGCTGCGGGGTCAGTTACTGTCAAACAGAATGAGAATTATGCCAAGGAACGAGTTCCTTAAGATCTGGGGGAATTAGTGAAAAGCAGGAGACCTTCAGGTACCTTTCTGCTCCCATCAGTTTCAGAGCCCCGTTAATTTGGGATTCTGTTCTGATGCTGACAGCTCCACCACGGGCGCACTCCATAGGCGTTCACAAAGCATCGCCAGGAAGGCTGTGGGAGCACAGAATTAAATGGATGGGACTGGTAACCAACCTCCAAACCCCTCAGAGATGAGATTCTGTCCCAGCAGAGCTGCCCTGTGGCCAGGATGTCCCCAGGCCAGGTGAAGCGCCACGAGAAACGTTGCATTTAATTTATGGCGGTTTCCCAAAAAATGCGCGTCTGGTGCTCTCAGCGCCAGCTGCTGTTTGTCTGTCCCTGCCAGGGTGAGGAACGGCCTCACCCACGGTGCTGTGACACCCGGGGACCCCTGAGCTGCTGCTGCTCTGCTCCTCTTATGCTGCTGACAGGAAAATGGGAATTTGTCAGGGAATCACCTGGACACCAAGGCAGCCTCGGCCTGTGGCACCTCTGCACTCTCCCCGTGTGCACTGTGTGCTTGTATTTCCTTCCCTTACTTAGCTCTGTGAAAAAAAATAATATTTGGGAGGCTTAGAAGTTTTTTTGGCTAAATAAGAGTCTATCTTTTCTGGCAGCATATGGGAAAAGAACACCTAGGGGTTTTTCTGTCAGCACGATTCCAGGATTGTGTCAAAATTTCATCCTTGAAAGGAGAATGTTTGCCTTCCCTTGGTTTAAAAAATATTTTAAAAGAAATTGTTGTGACACAGACAAAGAAATTAATTCTTGTTGATTAATGATACTAAAGTTAAGAACTTGAAAAATTAATAATACTCACTAATATTGTGAATTTAGACACAATTCTTCTGGGCTCCATTGCTGGCTTCTATTTGCTCCTTTACTTGAATTTCCTGTGCAATGAATAGTGTGAATAAGCATGCTCTTATCAGACAAAACAAAAAAAAAATCTGTTTTCTCAAAATCAATCCCTCTGACTTAGCTAGTTGGACCATTCTTACCTTGAAAATATTATTATTGTATTCTAAAAAATATCCGAGTTCTTATTTGTGCACTCATCTGATTCAAACCTACAACAAATGTGGTTTATTTGGCGTGATAAACTCGTGGTATCTCTGATTTTCTCTGTAAATCACTGATGGAAACAATTATTGTACTGATGATCAGCACTCCTCAGAAGAATGATAATTTCCCCAGTTTTCAAACACCTGTTAGCCTATTTTACCTTTATTTTTATATTCTTCTGTAGACTTTATTTTCAGGTTATCTGTAAATCCATGTGTAAATATTACTAGGCAAATATAAATTTCTGTAGTATTCACAAAACAGATGGAATTTGGATCTATTGAAATCAGCATTACTGTTCCATTCCAATGGGAGAAATATCCAGAACCTCAAGAGTTTTCTGGAAAATTTCCTTCCATGGAAAATTTCTCTGTAGATGATGGTGGAGTGCTGTTGTTGCTGCCTGGGGTTAATCACCCATGATGCTCTCCATTGCTGTGGCTTGGGGCCCAGATGAAAATATTCCCCACTGCTGAAAAATCCAAATATTTGCAGTGTTGATCATCCGTCACCAGCAGCAGAATCCACACTCATCAGTAATTTCAAATCTGCCCCACCTGGGGATTTCCACAGGTCTTTGGTGCTATGCACCAATCAAACTACTGCTAGTAAATTCAAATTAATGACATTTCCTATTGCAGCGGCCTCGTGACGAGGTGACCACAATTGCTTTTAGAAATATGTGTTTTTTGCTCCGTGTGGAATTCTCCCGCTGCTGGCAGCCCCTCAGCTCTGGGGTTTTTGTTCTGAGTGGCACTGCCTGCCCTGGCTCGTTCAGGGATCTCCCCTGAGCTGGTTCTGTGCAGCTGCAAATGTCACAAATGGCAGCCAGGCTCGGGAAAGCTGGCACATCATTTTCTCCTCGGATGCTAACTATCTCAGGGATCTTTGCCACGGTGACTTCAATTTCCTCTGCTTGACAGAGCTTATCAACAGCTTAAAACGTGTTTACAAACACAATACAATCAGAGTTCTGTGCTTTAGATGCCAAATTATGCTGTAAGCCATTGATCTTTATTACAGATTTGCAGGGTGGTTCTAAATACATTAGTAATTATACATCTGGGCTGTCAGAGCCTCTACTCCTGGGCAATCTCCTTTTATGTTGGCTTTGACTGATAGTTAGTTATAGACTTGATTCAAAATGAATTTAAAAATCACAGTGCTGGAATACAAACCAGCTCAGGTTACTTTAACTTTTCAGCCTAAACCTAAGGTGAGAGGATTGCTGGTCTAACAAGGATTATTTAATCACGTGCAAAATGCAGCACTGGCATTCATTTATCTGTCCAAGGCAAGGAAAAACATCTGGATTTCCAGTAGATGGCCATTTCTCTGCTTCCAGGAGCACAGTGTCAAGGAACAGCTGTCTAACTGTCAGAAAATAATAATCATTTTGCTGTTTGTCTTTCTGTTCTTGGAAAAAGAGGAAGAATTCCTACATGCCCCTCCAAAATATTAATAAGCAATAGGTTATTTCTATGAAAAATATTAATAGTGTCAAATAACAAGGTCAACTATCAAAATCAACCTATCTTCATTTAAAAAATGATCCCTTTATGTGTCAATGTATTTTTTGCCTTCTTGATGGTGGTGAGGAAGAGCAGCTTTTAATGTGCACCAGGCATGGATGGAGCTCTGGGTTTTCTGTGTATTAGGAGTTAGGAGTTTCTGTATATTATTCTGTATATTAGGAGGGAGCAAAGCCAATTAAGACAGGAGTTATTGCTTGCATGTGAGGCAAAGATCTGAGCCCCTTTAGACAGCCCAGACTGGAAATATCCCAGCTGTGGCCAGCAAGGTCAAGAATTGTGAGCTGGAGCATCCAACCCCTGCCCAGGGTGCTCCTGTTTGCAGGAGGATCCTCAATCAATTAACAGAAATTCGTGAGGCTCACCCCTCCCGGGCTGCAGGTGAATTCTGTTCCGAACATTTTGCACCAAGGCCCTGGATGAGCAGATTTGTTTGCTCAAAAGTCCTTCTGAAATCAAAAGGTGTAAGACAAAAATAACTGGGATGAAAACTTTCCTTTTTGTGCTCCATATTAGGATAAATTTTGTACAACTAAGTAAAGCTTATACTGAAGTGGAATTGTACACTCTATTTTTCTGCACATCTACCTGCCCTTTATAGAAATCCTACATTAATTCCTGTACTCCTGGTTATGTTTAGATATAACTCATGTCCTTCTTTCATGAAGCTGCTGAAAGAAATTGTTTCTCAATTGAATTTGAAACCTGAGTTTAAATGCTTTTATATTTTCCTTTCATCCACGTGGTAGATTTATTATCAGAAAACCCTAAACACAGCACCTTTTGTTTCTCTGAAGACAGGAGGCCATTAAAATTTTAACAGTTTAGAAGCTAAATTCACCTGTAGAGAAGCACAGAATTGCTTTACAGAAAGGTAC
Source organism: Zonotrichia leucophrys gambelii (assembly GCF_028769735.1). Classification (NCBI taxonomy): domain Eukaryota; kingdom Metazoa; phylum Chordata; class Aves; order Passeriformes; family Passerellidae; genus Zonotrichia; species Zonotrichia leucophrys. Next base: position 16,411,141 of record NC_088174.1, on the reverse strand, counting down.
AAACCATGTTAAAAGAGAGAATTCAAAAAGGTCATATTACTAAAAATTTAAAACTTTAATGCATAGGTTTACTTTTTTTATTAAAGTAGCAAAATTGTCTATTTCAGGCCTGGAAAATAAATTAATGCATTTTCAATGTAAGAAGTTTGCCAAAATTTTCCAACACACAGGTGCTTTAAAAGTTAGGGCTTTGTAGCAGCAGAATATTAAAGTTTATTTTATGGGAATCTAATGTTTATTTAGCAGTGGGAGTCCACTAAGGAATTCTTTTGGTTTTGCATCAACAAGGTAATTTTTGCTGGTAAACTAATTAAATTGTTGATAATTAGGGTCAGGCATTAGTAGTTTATTTTATTTCTTTATGCTTATTTTATGACTATTTTAGCAACATGGGCGATGAAATAAAGAAATTGGAATGGAAATGGCAAAAATAAACATATTTAGGTTCTTTGAGGTAATTTCCATTAAGTAAAATAAATCACTGCTCAGTCATGTTTTAGAGGAATGGGTGATTTCCCCTATTTTCAGGTGAATTAAACAGATCACAAGGGACTGGAAGAATTCCCTCAATTTGAGAAGGGCAACAAAGATGAGGGAGGGTCTGGAGAGTCAGGTCTATGAGGGGAAAATATGACTCTGTACCCAATAAAGTGAACAAATAGATTTTTGGACTATTTTCCTTGGTTCATAACAGAAAAATCTCTGCAGAATCTGAAGCTCAGGCTTGTCTCACAGAAGTCAGTTTTATCAGCATAAGTATTTTACTGCCTTGGAAGCAAGATTGGTGTGAATTCTCTTGATTTTAATGTTATCCAAATTTAAAAGTCATAATGCTGTCAATATTTATAACTGCTGGGGGAAGCAGGAATTTTGGGATATCACAGCTCACAAAGTAGTGGGTTTTCCTCATGAAATGTGCAAATATTGATAACCAAAACTGTCACTAAAAGATATCATTGATAAACCTCTTCTTCCATTTTCCCTCCTCTTTATTCTGTGTTTTCTTGGTGATAAAAAAATGTTTCTGACACTTTTCAGTTTCAAACTGTTCCTTAAGCACGTGTTCCTATGCTGGAATTATTTCTGTTTTATTTAATAGATTGGGGATTTCATGAAAATTTCCAAAGGTTTTATGAGTTTGAATTTACAGTTCATCCTGCCATTCTGGAGCATCAGTGTAGAAAACCGTGGAATGAGAACTCAGGAGCACAAGTGTCCTCTAAAGAGCAGCTTCTGCCTCAGCTGCACAGAAATCCAGAGGAAGATGCTGCTCTGAGGGTTTAGATCCAGGGAAAAATTTCACAGTCAGACAGTTTGGAATTTTTCGCATTTTTCTCATCTCCATTCCAAAGTGGAGAAAATCCCTGCATGGTTCTTCCCTGTGGGTTTGTCTCTTGCTTCCTTTGTACATTATTGATACTCATTTTTCAGGATCTGGCATTTATGTTCACATCAAGGCTTATGTGTATGCTTAAACCACGAGAATCTCTTCTGTGCTTTGAGACCTTCAAGAGTTTGAAATCTCGGGGTTTAACTGTGTTTATTCATTCTGGCAAACCGAGCTTCAAAGAGAACACATTATTGGCATGGAGATTTCCCATCTTGGTGGCGTTTTGAGCCCCATTCTTCAGCTGAGTCATCCAATAAGAACAAAAAAAGTGCGAGTTTAATTCCTGTCTGTTAAACAATCTTGTATACATTCCAAAATGTAAATGCAGGAGTGGAGCTGTGTTCCCTGGAGAAAGGTCTGTGTAAGCAATGGAAAACTCTTAGCTGTGTTTTGCCTGGAAAAGACGATGGCTTTAAACCTTTCTTTCCTCTCTTGAAAGCACAGACAGTTCACAGGCACGTTCTGCAGGAATCTTAGCAGGCCTAGGGCAATGTGGTGAAGTCTTTGACAGCCAGCAGTATAATGAAGGAGCAAATAACACAGATGAATAAGTTTTTCTTTGGTGAGTTGTTGTTGTTGTTTGCGGACTACAGAAAAACGCGCCGAGCACGATGACCTTCCTGCTTAAAAAGTCTCAGTTTTGTAATTTTGTTCAGTTCTGGAGTTGTGCTTTTCCTCTTTTGTACACACACAAATCAAAGCTCACCAGAGGCGATCTTGCATAAAGTGACAGCTGTTTATTTAAATTATCTGAGCCTCATTCTATTTCCATCTTTCTCTGACAGACATATGTTCAATGGGTGCATTGGAAATAGATGCACATATTGCTTGCCATCCTGCAGGATCTGGGGACTGGACAATACCAGTTGCTCAGACAGTTGTATAATATTTGAGATCTATTTAACAAGTGTTGTTCTTAGTTTTTATTTTAATCAATTCGGTGGCACATATGCTTGAGTAAACATTTTGACTGTTTTGTATTGGGAGACATGATTAATTGATCATAATAACACCACAAAAATGTCAAGAGAATGCACAGCCTCAAGTCAGGTTTAAAACTGCCCTCAGTGCAGCTTGCAGGGTGTGTGAAGGTGCAGTAATTTGCCTCCATTTGGAATGTAATTTGGATTTTATGGGAAAACAGTTAATACAAGTCCGCCATCTTTTTAACTCTGTCAGAAAAACACTTTCAGAACCACGCCATCTTAAAGGGTTAATTTCTCACAGCAGGTTTGAAATGGTCCATCTGTATTTTTCCTGAGGGATTGTAAAGTGAATATACTTGAAGGACAAAAAGGGAATATAGAATTATTTTTACCCATGGATAAGAAATGTAGGCAGCTCTTCCACGACCAGTCCAGAGCAGGCACAGGGCAGAAGGACTGACCCTGAGAGGAGAAAGTTCTCATTTTCAGTGCTGTTTAATTAATCTGTGTTACTCAGTCACTGCTCTATTTGACTCTCTTGCCAGTATATCTGTTAGATTTCTTCTATTTTTGTAATTTTGCTGCATGTGGCACCAGAAATGTTCTGAGATTGCCACCTCCACAAGTGGAGTCTCATCATGAGTTCCCCAAGGATGGCACCATGGTTTGGGCATCCTTAAAGCCTGTAAAAGATACTTATTTTCCCAATTCTAGATATATAGAAATCCAGATTTCAAAGAGAGTATTGAATGTTTTAATGTAGTTTCAATGTTCAATTGTAAATGTACTATTTTTTAATGAATATTTTCCTTTTTATTTAATGGTGTTATATTATTATATATATATTATGTACATTATATATATTTAATGGTGTAAGATCAGTGAAATGCAGTTTTGACTGGGGGCAAAGGGCAAACCAAGCTGACCTTAAGTCTATCACTCTGAATTTAACAAAATTCTTAATTTATACTTGGATTTTTATTAAAATATAGCTGGGTTAAACGTAATTTGGTAAACCTCAAATATCAGAGTTTCAAAGTCAGTTTTGGAAAAAATCACTTCTAATATGGAAATAAAACTTTTTAAAACTCCTGAAGAGAAAACTCAATCCTTGTTGGGTAGCACGAGGTATCTTAGGAGCATGGAAAACTCCTCTGGTGAACTCCAATGGCACAAAATGTGGAAATACAAACACAGAGAGCTCCCAAGGCCTCAGAGATAGAGATGGATACAGGGTTTGACCTAATGCTAAATGCTTGAAGCTTTAGAATAGAATAGTGAAACAGACACAAAATAAGAATAAAGATTTGTAGTTTAAGCAAAAATTTGTTTTAAGCACGTAGAAATAGGCCTAAAGTAAGTGAACAAATATGCTGAGCGAGATAGTAGAAAACAATGAAAGTTTAGTAATAGAACTGGTTCTGATAAAACTAAAAATTGAACTTTTATATGATAAAAATTAGAAGATACAGCAATGAGTTTCTGTAGAGTTCTGTGGTTGGATAGAAGACAGATTGTGAGAAATTGTGTAAAATGCAGCAATTAGCAATTGGTTATGGAGATATCAGTGAGCTTTGTGGAAGTAGCTGATTGATAAGACATTTGTAAAAGACATTGTAACTAGAATTATAACGGATTCTAAAGGGATGGTTTTGGATGTAAAACCTTACAGTCTCACTGTCCATGAGAGTGATTTTGCAATAAACCGTCCTTTAAACGCCTCTTCAGCCAACCCCGCTGGGTTTCTGTGTCCCAACCCAAGACAAGCTCTGAGAGCAGGGTTATTGGAATCAAACCGATTGTTCCAAACTTTATGTGGATAACCTGATCCACAGCACTGCCACACTGCCCACACCTGAGGTTCTGTGCTCCAGAAGTGCTCCAAGTGCTCGGCGCTAATTGCTCATCAGCAGCAATCCAGAGCAGGCATTAATTGCTCACTACTCCACAGAACATTGTTCCCCAGCAATTGGAATTAATTTTTGTTTGTTCTCCCCTACTTAGGGCCTGAAATCTTTCTCGTGGCTGTGTAGGGGTAGTGCAGGAGCCCGTGTGGAGGAAAGGCCTGGGGGAATGCAGTCAGGAGCTCTGGCAAGTTTGCCCACTAACATCAGTGCTCAGCAGTTTCTCATTTAGCTTCATGGCTTCCAATGAGAAAAGAAGTTTTCTGAACAGTGAAATGAATTCTGTGTACATTTGTCATTTTCCCTGGTTTCTTCATACTCTGTTGTCTTGAATATTTATTGATTCCTATATTACCAGTTTCAGACCCTTTCGTGCCTACTATCTATATCCTCCACAATCTGATTTCCAAAAATCAATATACTCTAACTAAAGACGTTTCTGCTTACAAAACAGAAGCAGGACCCCAACAAGGTTATAGGCTAAAATGAGAAAAACAGAAAAAAATACTCAAGTGCACATTAAAGATATTGTAAGAAAATATTCACATTAAAGGTTAAGGGAGTGAATTGGCTCTATAATAAATACAAAGCTGTAAAGTTGTTAGAAATCCCTTTTTGGTCATGCAGTTTATCTTTCGAAGTTAAAATATTATACAGTAGAACTATACTGGTTTTTTTTTTTTTCTAAAAGATTAATTTGTAAGGAAAAAATTGAAATACCAGCACTTAAATGCTTCAGAAATGAACCATTTTGCTATTTCACTTGGTATTTTTAGCACTACATGCTTGATTGTTATAAAATGAACCAAAATCATTCATTTGGAATGACTTTCTGTAAATTTCCACATTTACTCCCATGTAGAGCCTGAGGGGAGTTCCTCTGGTTTCTGTTCTTTCCCACTTTTAACCTTGAATGATGGAAGGAAAAAGTAAACTTCCCAAACCTGTGGATGGCAATGACCTGCAAGGGCCTGCAAATAATTTGGAGGACAAGGTTACAATTTAAATTAACCTTCCTAAATTGGAGAAACGATGTGGATGGCGCAGATAAAGTTCAGTAAATACAAGTGTGAGGTGCCACGTGTGGCAAGGAGGAGAGAAAATCATGAATACAACGTGGGTGGGTGGGGATGGGTGGAGGAGCCAGGGATTGTGAAATGAGTGGGTCAGGAGGGAATTCTGGGTTCTGCTGTGCCTCTAGAAGATACAGAGCTCTTCAAGTAGAAATTTGTGAAACTCGGTTTATTTAGTGTAGGAAACACAAGGCAAAAGTAGGCTGGAAAGTCTTCCAGAAAATTAAGGTTTTAGTGAAGATGGAAAATCAAATGTGGGCCATGATGTTCAAGGCTAGGATTAATTTATGCTTTAAAACTTTTAGAAGTTATATAGAATAACTTTTATGTAATGATATAGAACTTTTCTGGAAGTCAGAAGTAATGAGTATCAATATTCCCTCAGAAATCATGAGTGGTAGAAGTTAGAAAAGTTTGGGGTTTGCTGCAACTTTGTTTTTAAGAATAAATATGGAATAATAGCAAGAAAACAGTAAAATTGCTTTTTTTATTCCTTTCTCAATCTATATGTCTTCTCAAAGACTTTTAAAATCTTGGAGCAGGTTCAGAATGTGGAAAATTTTGAGTATTTTGTTATGATGCACCTGTTTAGTCCTCAGCGTCTGTAAGAATGTTTAGAAATTGTATTGATAATTTGAAATAACTTCTCTCATTTATAAAAACTTCCATGTGTTCAGTGTTAAAAAACTGCACTCAAAATGAGGCTCAGCTCAGCAGAGAATAAAATCTCCAAATTGTCCCACCCAAATCTCCTTACATTATTTGTTCTGTTTAATTGATTGCAGTCAATGAAAGTAAATTATAGTAAAGAAATTCCCACTCGGTTGTGACAGGCACAAGTTGTACTCATTAATCAGACTTTTGCAGAGGAAAATAAATAAATATAATTAAACCAAAATGAAATTTCATATTAATATTAAATCATATGGCTCTCAATTATCAATTTAATTGATTTTCTGGTACTGGAAAGAGGGAAAATGGGATCAGCCTTTTTAAGGGGTGGTGGAGAGAAAAGAAAAAAGCTTTTATAGGAACTGTTGTGGCTCTGAGAGCAAATTTTTAGGAGATAGCATTTCCTGCCATGTCCTTTAATTCTGCTTTTTGCTGGAGGCTCAGGCTCGTAGGAGGAAACAGATTCTCAATTTTTAAATCAGTGGGCAAATTCTTTTCTCCTGCTGAAAGCAAAGAGCAATGGGACTACACAGAGATTTGTAACTCCAGGAAACTGATTTCAGCTTTTAACCACAGAATTTTCAGATTTTACTGTGGTTGTAAGCAGGAATCTTTAGGCAGAATTTTGGTCTAAAACTGTGTTGAATTTTATGGATTCTGTTTGGGGTTTGTTTGTTTTGTTTTAAGAAACAGCCTCACAAATGTGACTTGTTGGAGGTCTGAAAAGTTGCAAAAACGATTATTTAAAACAGAGAGAATACTTTTTTTTGCTAGGAGTTATTTATCAATATGATGCCATCTGAAATGTGGAAATGGCAATTATAAAGGTCATTTTAATTAAATTTAGCACTATCTTCAGGCTTGCATCTATTTAATTCCCTGGTGACTCAGATTAAACACAGAGCAGTCCAGGCCAGTATTTTATACGCAGGCTATGAAGATAGGAATCATTAACGTGCTGCTGTCTGGGCTCTGTTGATGCAAGGGCAGAGTTTCAGGTTTAACTCACTTGTTTTATTTCTGATTTTGACTTTTTATTCACCCAGTACCTGAGGAGCTCCTCCCAGGGGATATCCTGGGTTCTTACCCCAAGCAGGTGTATCTGTACAAAGAGAAACTCCCACAAACACAGAGGCTCCTGAATTTGGTTCTTTTTCTGTCTTATTCCTTTCCCTAAAACAGCTTGGAGTTGTTTGATGTCCTCTTGCTTTCAAGGCAAGGAGTTTCAGAATTGAAATTTCAGAATTTCAAGATAAAGTTCTGCACAGCCTGGACATCTTTTTAACAAAGCTCAGAGCATTCCCCCATAAATTAAGAACAAATGAACTCTTTCACCATCTCTAATTGCTCTATATTTCTGAGACGCTGCTGGCATTTCAAGACTTCCATTAAATGCGTGCCTTTGATGAGTTTGATCACATTGCAGAAGCCTCCATCTGAAAAAAAGCAGCCAGAACTAGTTGCAGTGATTAGAATAATTATTATTTTTACTACTATTATTATAAAATTGTTGAGGAATTCTTTTTATAGAAGTTTGATAGCACGGAGCAGACTCTCCTTTGTTCCCCTGCCACTCTCAGTCTCTCTTTGAGCTGCAGCTTCTGAGCAGATTGCAGACAAGCGACTGCACTGTTGAGCAGGGCAGGTTTGATCATTTAATTCCTATTCCTTGTGACCTTCTCAGGCTCACTTGGAGAAAGATAACACTGTGCGCTGATAAGACCTTGCCTTCAGGAATATATTCTCTGAGTATTTCTCACCCCAAGCCCAGTGGCAATGTGATTTTGTTTTTGCTGAGCAGGCCCAGTTGCAGGTGTGGTGTTAATGAGATAATTACAGGGGCCCTTCCCCAAACCCAGCAGCTGCTCAGGGACAAGCAGCAAGGTGCCATACAAAGTTAACTTTTCCGTTTTAACAAATGAAATTCCCCTTTAGAAAAAGAAAATAGTTCCTGTTCAGTTTAAACATCCAGTCTCTCATGATGTTTTTCCATTTCCTTATTTTCTGATTCACCCAGATATTTTTAATTTAGCTGCTAAGTTTTTCTGCCAACTTATTCTTGAAGTTAATTTTCTGGTTAATTTTCAAACTTTTTCACTGGTTTTGCTTACTTCTAAGAATGTTTCTGTGATGCTGATGGTTGCAAACATAAAAGCTTCCAGGACTGAATCAAATCCTGAATGAGGTAAAAATCAGCAAGCAGAGGATCAGGAGGGAGGATTGGTGGGGTTTAGTTCTCATTAAGGTAGGAAGTAGCATCAGATAGATGGATGAGAAAGATTTATAATGTATGGAAGCACAAAACTCTCATTCTAGGCTCAAGATCAAACAAGGCAAGCAAGAATATCAAACCAGAATCAACTCAGTAAAGATAGGGAAGGAAAATACATAATTAGATAATTTCCAATGACCTGTCCTACCCTTGCTCCCTCTTTTTTAATGAACAAAAACCTTTCAGGTGCTGTGGAATTGCCTTTTAGCCCATATATCATCCATCTGCTGTTCCAGAGCTTTTCATGTCGTAAAGATAAGCTCTTCATTGAAGTAAGGCAGGAAATTATCCAGAAATTATTTCAAGCATCATAGTCCTCACTATTTTACTTCAAGCTCAAATGATCAGCTGTATTTCTCATCCTCAAATATTAAAATAAACAAATTGCATTCCCAACATTACTATTATCTGTATGTGATCTCTCCAGCTGGGTCCAATCCTCCTTTGATGGCACAGCAAACCTTCAGCCCTGTAAGATTATCCTTAGTTTTAACCAATATTTGAGTTATTTGGTCATATCCTGTTTATATTCTAGTTTATAAACGAACTGCACCAATAATTAGAGGCTGAAACAATCCCATAAAACATTTCTGTGTAACCTTGAGAATGTTTGGCTGATGTTAATGAGGTGTGGGGAAAATATTTGATATTTTTGATAGATTTGGTGATATTTGTCCATTGCCAGAGCAAACCTGCTGGGCAGGGATGTGCAGCAACCACTTCTGAGGGAGGTCTGAGCCAGCCCAGCCCTTTGGGCTCTGCAGAAATTCTCATTGAAATAACACCAGATCAAAGCTGCTGCAGCAAAAATATTTACCTTTGTAAACAAGCCTCAGTTCAAAAATTTAGTCTACAGGCTTCAAACCTGTAATTGAAAAAGTTTTAAAAGGAACTTTCAAGAAATATTTCTCTTTGTGGTCTTTTGTCTTCTGTGTAAAGTTTGTAATTTGCTAACACACCAATGGAACTGTAGGTGCACCTGCCTGGCTTTGGGAAACACAATATTTGAAGGGATTTTAGCCCCTAAATTATCAGTTATTCAGCCACAGTTAATAGGAATTTAAAAATAAGGGCTATTGAATTAGCATAGCACTGTTTGGCACATATTGGATTGCATATTGAATGATATGCTCTGTAAATTAACTTATCCTTTACATTAATTGGTGCTAATTACTGCAGATCTGTTTAATATTAATGTGTTAATCTGTACATCAGTGACTGCAATTGCACATTAAATTCAGAATGTCAGTGGCACATTCAATTCAGAAAGTCACTGATAATGTAATTTGTAGTTTATGTTATCATTAGAGTGAGAAAACATGAAAAAAGTTGGGTATTACACAAGGCTGATTATCCTGAGTGCGTGTGTAAGGGGAAAGGGAGAATGTTCTTTAATCTGCTTGAGGAGTGGGGAAATTTATCAGAGTTGGGCTGTTTGTTTCTGATTTCTGTCTCTGAGATTGGCCAATGCCTCAATGAACATATCAAAACTTATATAATTTCCTTTCAAGACTAAAAAATAGATATTCAGATTTTTTTTTGCGAAAATCATGCAACTGTTAATTGAGGGAGGGGAAGAAAAGCCAAACAACTTTAAAGTTAGTTTTGAGTTGGTATCAATGAATTCTTGAAGGAGGTTTGCCATAAAAACATTCAAATTTGAAAAGAGTGTGGTAAAAATGGTTATTTGACCTGCCCTAGTTTTGACAAAGTGTGAATATTTGTAAGTTCCTCAGATATCAGCAAGTTCCCATAGTTTAAAATGTAAACTTGAGCAGGGCTTAAACCTCTCATCTGCCTCATCTCGTGTTTTTAGTTAAACCCTGAAGATCCCTCAGTTGGAGCATCCAGAATTCCTCATTTCTGTGTGCCACAGGCTTTGCAATTTATTCAAATGTATTCTCAGTGAAATTGAACACATTCAAAGACCTGTTGGTCCAGAAACACATAAAATGTTGATAAAACACACAATTTATGAAGAGGTTTTAGGTGACCATAGAGAACTGTATAACATTTCCATTCCCTTCCCCTCCACCCCAAATGGTTTGAGAGGAGCAAACATTTAAAACTCCACTTTTAGAGGTATTTTACCAGAGGTGGTGCTTGTAATGCAACTGTAAATTATGGCATACAGTGTTCAAGAAATATTAAAATAACAGTTTGTATAATTACACTGTATGCCCTGCATTCTATTATCTAATTTTTCTACTTTTCTCCAAAACCTCATAAAATAAGCAGTTAAAGTTAACTGAGGCAATAAAATAACTGTGATAAATTTACATTTACAGCCCTGTTGCAGAGACATTTAAATCATGATGCATAAACCAAGGGACAATCAATAAACATCCATGGAAAAAATTTGCATTTAGAATTTTAAAGTGCAATCTTTATGGACTGCTCCAAAAAGGTGTTTCTGTCTTTTGAATTCTGTCCCAGTTCTGAGGTTATGTCTTACTATAATATTATAAAGCACTGGTCAGTCACATATTGGGAAAAAGCAACCAGGATTTTATTTGATTTAATATTTATTTGTTTATTTATTTCTTAATAGGCAGGAAAACGCATCAGAGTTATTACCAAGTTAGTTGTTATTTTTATATTTAGGATTTTTCCCTTTATAAAATAACTTTAAAATAGGCAGGAAATTTCATGGCACCCTGAAATATACTATATTTTTGGACTGGGCTCAGGTTGTATTTTGCACCTGTGGATGTTGTGTGTGCTCACCATTTCTGAATGTCTGCCCAGGATTTATTTTACATTCCATTCTTGCCCTGCAAGTTGTAACTGCATAAACACACAGAGAAAAACTCCAGCCTTAGCATGTCCAATTTATTACAGGTATCACTTTGCAAGTTTAGGTATTTCAGATATAAAACCCCTCTTTTTCTCTGAACTTTTTCTCCAAATATGAAGAAACCCTTAACCTGAAACAATGAACAAAAAAATAGCTAAAATCAGAGTTTAAAAATAACTTTTTTCATAGTGCTTTTCTTCCAAATGAAGGTACAATAAAAAAAAGTATGAGAGTTTCTTAGTGTATTCTTCAGTGCGATTTTTGTGCTTGGTAATGGAAAATTACTCATAGCAAGTCATTACTTTGAATGTCTGGCCTGATTTTTAAAAGAAAGTTTTTCTACATAAAGGAAACCTACTCTATAAAGTGACAATTTATATTCCACTGAAAAGTAGAAACTATCTTCTGGACTAACAGTTTATAGAGAAATATTATAAATCTTCTGGAAAAAAGTGAGGGTTGGAGTAAAGCAAGGAAAAACTTAGTGTGGTGTCAGTAAAAAACTGCATCTCCTGAAATGGGAGAATAATTTGTTGATTTAATTTTTGAAATATTTTTACTTGCTGTAAGGTGATCTGGTTTATGGGTTAGAAAGCTGGTTTTGGGTTAAAAGCTGTTTCATGGGTTAGACACAGTCTTCAGTTTAACTCCATAAAAGTGATAGGTTAAAAAAAACAAGAAAGATCTTATTTGGGCAATTTTGCTTGAAAGCAAAATCAATAAAGAAAAGTGAATTGTCAACAATAGCTGGCGATTCATAAATCTTTTTTTTATTTATTATTGAAAAACATCATGCTGATCAAACAAGTCTGTAACATCAACCTTCCCTTTGTTTAACCAGAATTCAGAATTGCTTTGGTCAGAAAAAGAACACCAAAGAGGGGCAGGTTCAGCCTTCAAGGTTAATTCTAAATCAAGGGGTTTAGAGCTCTGCTTTAGCATCTGAAATAAAATGTTTTTAGGACTTCATGATGAATTGGAAATTAAATGTTTACCACTTTTTTTAATAAGTAGTAAACCCATAAATTCTGTGCCTGCAGTTTGATGGTTGCATTTGTCCCACTATTTTCCTACAGACACAGCACCTGAATGAATTGTAGCATCCAGAATAAATATTCCTAAGCTCCTGCTTTATCACAGAAGTCTGCCCAAAAGTCACATTTTTTTTTTTTCTTTAAAATAGAGAAAGGAACAAACACTTGCACATTGCCACTGTGAGACAAACAGAAATTGTCAGCTTTTTCAGATGTGGCAAGAGCTGTGGAATTGGAGCTGTAAATGTGATATGAGGCAGAAAATCAGGTTGGTTCTCTGGTTAGAATGGTGGTGCAAGGGGTGCCAGGCCTGCTAAAGAGCAGCAGCAGCAATCACAAACATTTATCTGCACCTTTCATCCAAGGCTGGGGTTTCGCTTGCACAAGCAGCATCCTGGTGTGGGCAAAGCTCCTGCCACTGACAGAATGTGTGGCAGTGGTTCACAGGTTTATCACACAAAGAGTTGAGTGTATTTGTCATCTCAGTCTTCTCTTTCAAAGGTAAAAAAAAAAATCAAAAAAATATTTTTTGATTTTTTTTTTACCTTTGAAATAGTTCCATGTTGGAAATTTTTTCAGGGATGGCCTAGAAGGCAGCTGTGAGGAGCAGATTCTCACAGCCTGCTTCTGTGAACAGCAGAGGTTCTCAGGTTATTTTTAATTACAGGTAAAAGTGACAAACATGAAGGCCTTGAGAGCCTTGCACATCAGAGTTCTCAGGCAGCTTTCTCATAACAAGTGGATGTTCTATCTTTGGCTGTTTTGGGAAAGCAAGAATAATTTTGAGAACCCAAATCTTGGTATTGGAAACATAAGGAGGAGTTGGTGTGTTATCTCTGACCTATTGTGAGCTCAGATTTTGCAATATGCATGAAGTGAATTAACACTGTTATAAAAGGTGATTGATTGATTAATAAATGGGAGTCGATGCTGACCAACGCAAGGTGGGTCGTCTCCCTCCAACTTCAATAGTTCCAGTTCTAGCAGTGCCAATTCCAGTGGCATGGCAATCCCACAAATGTTGGGATGAGGCTGGCAGGAATTGCTGCTCTATCTAACTGAACATAACATCAACGTGCTCAAATAATTCTGAATCAGCTCATCATCTGAATTCCTTCATCCTTGCATCTTCCTCCCTTGGAACTTTTCTGTAGTGGATCTGTCTTTTTGGAAAAAAATGTGTGTTCCATGGCCTGGTCCCACACACAGCCCTGGCTGAGAATCTTTTTAGCTTTGCAGGCAATAAATTAATTCAGAAAGTCCTAAAGGTGAAAAAAAAAATTAAAAAAAAATGCAATTTAGCATTTCAAGCACATGGAGATTTCAGGGGTGTCAGCATCACTGCAAAACTCAGGAGTGCATAAATCCAAGTGCTGAGTAAAGCCCTGCCTTAGCTGGACAAGTGCAGGGTGATTTAAATGAACCTGTGCTTGGCCAAAACCCAAACAAGGCCAAAGTTTACAGTTCATTGTTTGCCTTGAACTAAAATAGTTGGCTGTTACAGAAGGTTAAATGTGCCTTGGCTGATATATTATGGTTTTTTTTTAAAGTAAACCAGGCAACAGGATATTAGAAACCCAAATGTGGGGCTGTGCTGGTGGCACTAAACCAGGCAGGTGTCACAGCTGTACCCCTGCCAGGCTGCCAACCCCTGACCTCAGAGCTGGGACCCTTTTGGGATTAAACACTAAATCAGTAATGCATCAGGCAGCATTTCTGATGGAACAAATGTAACAGCCCCAGTGGTTTTGATAATTGCTGCTTTTGCTAGAATTCTTTTTTTTTTTTTTTTTGCTGTCTTTTCTAGGAACTTATATTTGATGAATTTTCCTTGTCAAAATACAGGAACTACACTTGTATTTCTACATACCCCATTGTAACAGAGTCACCTTCAATGCAGATGAGGTTAAAGGCCCATTTAATTCTCTCAGGTCTGACAGTGGCCAAGGTGGATATCAGAGGATTTGGGAGGTTTTGTGGATCAGAGGCTTCCTGAGGCAGTTTTGGCGTGCCCGGGTTTGGGGTTTGCTCCCCATTGCAGGGAGGCTGGTTTGGGGTGCCCGTGCAGCGCCGTGCCAGGGCACAGCCAGGCCATCCATCACGGGATTCTGTCTGCTCAGGGCCTGCCAGCCCCTGACATCTTTGCCAACACAATATTGGGCTGTCTCAGGATGAGCAATCGCCCCTGGCTCAGCCCAGAGAGTCATTTGTAATGTGATCTGGAGATGGAACCTCCAGGGGTTATGGACAGCACGTTCTGATGGTCCTGCAGGGCCCATCCTTAACCAGGGCTCAGCTATTACAGTGACTTTAGATGGTCACTGTGGTGAGAGAAGGACGAGAATCTTGTTTCTTGATCAGAAGGCTGATTTATTCATATAAGATATATAATACATTATAACTATACTAAAAGGAAGAAAAAGAGAGGTTGCAGAGAGCAGCTATGCCAAGAATAGAATAGAAGGAATGAATAACAAAGTTCTGTGTGCAGGGAATCTGTCCCTGAGCTGCTCCTGTGATTGGCCTTTAATGGTACACAAGGAAGATGAGCCAATCACAGGGACACTGCTACATTTCACAACAGCTGATAACAATTGTTTACATTCTTCTTCTGGGGCCCTTTGCTTCCCAGAAGAAGGAGAAATCCCAAAGAAAAGATTTCTATGAAGAAATGTCTGTGACACTCAGCTCTCCCCTTAAACTGCTCCTCATCCCCTTCTGAATTCCATTCGTGGCTAACTCATCTTTGTTCCAATATCTCCAATTTATTTTTGCTTTATTATTACACGTCTATGATAAACGTACATTAAAAAGTAAACAGCCATTTTTGCTGTCAAACTGATCCATAATTGCCAGGCTAAAGGGGAAACATGTATGGCCAGCTAGAAACTAGGCATAATTACATTTAAACTAATCATAAGTTGAAGGTTCTTTATGAAGAATTCTTGTATTTCACCAATTTTTGTCTGTTTGCATACAAAAGCAGACACAAAAACCTACAGTTACAAAACCCAAAGATGACTATGAAATATTTATTAATAACTGATCACAAAGTATAAATAGTCCACAGACTTACACAGAGACCTCCATAGGCTGTAGGTACTCATCCTGAAGAATTATTAGGTTGTTATTCTGGCCTAGAAGACACCAGATATTTCCATCAAAAATAGAAAAGAGGATCACTGCATGAGCTAAAAAGAAGAATACCTTTGTCAGTTCTAGGGTTGAGTTGCAGGATTTTTTTTCAGGAAACACAAGCAAGTGGCATTAAGGGTCTGTAAAGTTTCTCTTAAACAGCAGAGCTTAACCCCTGATCTTGCATGTAAAAAGAGAGGAGAATTAAATTGGCTAGCTTTCATTTTTTCCACTGTCATTGAAGAGCAATATTTTACCTTCTCTGCAGACAGCAGCAGGCCTGATGCATCTTCCCTTAGTGAGAAAACACCTATTTTTTATATTTTTTTTCAGCTCAGTTCTGAAAGTTTGTTGACCTTGTTTCTTATCTAGCATGGCAGAAGCTGCTGATCAGGATTGCTGCTGCTGCTTTCCCAAACTAGGTGTGTTATCTCCTTTGATCTTTTTGTATAAAGCCAGTCAGATAATTGATCTTCTGGGCTTGATAAGCTGAAAAAGACTAACAATGAAACACAGACCAGAAAAAATATTTTGCAGCAACATGAAATATTTATTTGAAACACAACAGTCTGTGTTTACTTTTCAAGACTTTAGTTTTCTAAACCAATTTAAATGCAAGTTTCTTCTTATAGTTGGAGAATGAAAACACAGATAAATATATACAGAGAATAAGTGTTTAATTAAAATTGCCTTAATTTTGTAAAGGCGATTGAGAGCTGTATATTTATTTCATTTGCTGTTTCATCAATACTGTGCCACTTTTTTGAATGATGAATTTGGGGTTTTTTGAGGAGCCCAGGTTTTCAGTACTAGATCTGGTCTCTCTTCTCATTAATTTAGAATTAGAGGCTGAGACAGATTCCAGGAGAGTGAGAAGTGAATTTGATGCTGAGAGTTCTTCATCACCTCTGCCTGAGCAGGGGTGAACCTGCAGCCAGTGCGAACAAAGGGATTTTCACCCTCAGAGTTAATGGGCTGAGGAATTCCTGGTGCGCACTTAGCTCCGAAATGAAAGCGCGGCCCTTGAGGACACACCTCGTGCCCACACCTCAGGCAGATGTCTGATTTTCTCCTTATTACCTTGTTTTCATGCTATTAACTGATCCACTCCTGGAACTCCGAGAAAACTTGGCCTCACGCCCTGAATTCTTGTCAGCGACTTTGAAGCTTTTGTGTTTTATCTGGCAAACCTAAATCTTTATTGATTTTCTTATTTAATCACATTTCCCAGAGAAAGCACGGGGAATAAGCCACTAGACTGGGGTTTAAGGAATTTCAGCTTAAGCCTTTTTTTTTTTCACCGGTTTTTCTCTAAGTCATTTAGGTTTTAGTACCTCGGTTACTCCAGTGGAATTGAATAACACTTCACAGTTTTACAGGATGTTTGTAAGGGTAATTTCATTAAAGATTTAAAAACTGATGCTACAGTAAAAAGCCATCTGACTACAATTTCCTGCCATGGAAAATTGGTGGGGAAAGGAACATTTTTTTTGCCATACTGATATGAGAGTCCCTTGTTAACTTAGCTGAAATAAAGCTCATCCAGACAGAGGCAGAGCTGACTCTGCTTGATGAAGTTCCTGCTAAGAAAATTTGACATTTTTGTGATGTTTGGGCAAAGTTTTTGAAGATGATGGATTCATTTTGTATGGCTTTATAAACAGGAAATTAGAACAGCATTTATGGTCTGGAATGCTTTTCCCATGAGATGAGCTTTACATTGACTTTTTGATGCCTTTTCTACTTTGCTGCATTTTCTTCCTCTCTTCTTTTTGGGTGCCCTTTGAAGAGTGGAATGAGGCAACATAAAATGGTTTAAATCTGTTTAAATCTCTTAATTTGGGTTTTGTGATCATTCTTGTGTTCCGGAAGTGTCCCATTCTTTGGACTAAGCAATGATTTAATGAAAAAACCCTGAATTGAGGATGTAAATCGTGTGCTTGTTGCTTTTGTGGGGTGACTGTGCCTCTTACTTCATTGCAGAGCCAGAGGGCCACGCTCAGTACACTTATAACTCCAACCAAGACCTCAGAGCACATGTAATTACCACTTATATCATAATTTATAAACCTGCTGGAATTTATAATCATCTCAAGGTACTGTTTTCTTGACTTTATTTTCAATTAAGCCAGTCCTTGCTTAACATTTTTTTGTTTTTTTCTTAAATTCTACCCATAAAAATCTACCAGGCATGCCAGACACAAAATAAATAAATGCAATATAGAGGGGAAAAAAATACATGTGCTGCCTCTGGCAAGAGGGGTGTTAAAAACTAAAGTGCCCCTGTTATAATTGCAGCCATTAAGCTGTGGCAAATGCATGAACATTATGCAATCAACTTGAAACAAAGCAAAATATTCAATAAATTTAAAACAAAACAACAGAAAAAAATAAAGAAACGAACAGGAAATGGAAGAGGTTGCTCAGTGCTCCATCCAGCCTGACCTTGAATATAATTTTAAATATGTTGACAGCAACACAGAGAATTTGATATTCCTCAAAGCTCTGGGACACATTCAGGTGTAGCCATCAGATGGAGAGGTCTGGGTGCTCACTCCTGTTCTCTGTGCATTTGTTTTACACACAAAAACCAGCACACACCTTCCTTCCTCAGTGAAACAGGAGAAAATTGTATTGTTAGCAGAAATTAGGGCTGCAAGGAGACCACAAACAAGCAAATGATCCTTGTAAGCATTTTGGCAAGGAATAAATGAATAATAGATAATAAGGTAGTTCCTTATGGAAACCACCTGTTTCTACCTTGCTTGATCTCAAGTATGGAATTTTAAGATAAATTCCTATCTCCCAAGACCACCTTTCTTTGGAGATCAATGTTTTCCATTACAAAGGGGTTGTTAACACCACGTTTTACTGAAGTTGAAGTATCTGGTGGTTGTTTCTCAGTAAGAATCACTCAGAACTCACAAAAAATAATGAAAAGAATGTCACATCTCCCTTACTTTTAATTTTTTCCTTCTTGATGCTATTAATCAATTATTCCTTAGTGAGTGTAAATGCATGCCTTAAAAGCTGAAAACAAATTCTACACTAGACAGGTTTATTCCATCAAGAATTTAGACTTTTTTTTATGTGTGTAGGGGAAAAAAGTTCATCTTATTTACACTTTATAAAAGTTATATTGTGTTCCAGTGGTATTTCATTTTATTTGTTTTTCAAGCAAATGATGGCATTCTGCCTGAAATATTTGTGTCCTTATTGATCATTTGATCAGGGGAGAAGTACATAGAGATGAAATGCTGGGATAAAGAAAAATGATTCACACTGGGTGGTTTGGCTGAGTCAATTTTAGAAAAGTTCCAAGCAACATAAATAATGTACTGGAATTCCCTTAAAATCACATAAATGTGAAGTCTGCAAAGAGAGCCCAAGGCAAGCTGTTGCAGGATCCATGTGTTCTCCAGTGAAAATTGCATTGCCCGTGAAGGTTTGAATATTAAAATTGTGACTGTGCTCTTAAGATGTTCTTCATTTCTGATTCCAAACAATTGTTTAAATAGTGGAGGGAGCTGTGTGATAAAACCCTGCAGTGTTCTGTGGTTCTTCAGGCGCTGTTTTGGAGCTGGAGCATTATTGCTGCTCCCTCCATTTAGAAATTTCATTTTTATCAGGGTGAAATGGGAGCTGTGCTTGGGCGCACGAAGGGAAGTTACTGTGGCAAATGTTATCAGTGCTATTGGCAATTAGCTTACAGAGGATTATTGGGGGTTTTAAATGCTTAACTAGAAAGGTGATATATTGTGTGCTAATGAAAGGGAAAATTTTAACGAATGTAGGTCATCTTTGAGCACTCAAAATTAGCATTCAACAGAAGTTGCCTGTTATGTCTCAACTTCGGGAAGCTGAGCCTGTAGACTTTAAACCGTGGTAGGATGCTGCCCTCTTCTGCTGATTCTAAACTCAGTTTTTCCTTTATTGGTTCTGAGCAATGTTTGCTCTCTGACAGACACTGCGGTAGTTCCTCAAAACAGAAAATAAGTGAAGTTTGCAAGTACACTCAAACTGTATATTTAATGCTGGCAATGTATTTAAGAAAAACACAGAATATTTTAGAAATTTTCCCAGGTGTTTGATGTATTGTTTGAATTAGGTTAAATCAAGCAAAATTCCTGCCTCTCAACTCTTTTTCTCTCTTCCAAACGTAATATATGGGAATTAAATGATGAAGCTGGACTTTGAGCTGTGCAAGGACACTTTTCAGTTTGCCAGGTGATGAATTTATTACCCATGGCCTGTTCTGTCCCTGGTGGAGCAGCACAGATCTGAAGCAGCTGCTGAAATGGAGCAGGTCTGAGCTGTGAGTTGTGGCTTCTCTGGGTAGGGACAGAGCAATCCATGGCATCCACAGGGAGCTCTCAGGATCCTGGTCCAGATTCTTCTCATTTAGGGAGGTGGGAATCCATTTCTGTTGTGGAAATAATGGATTTTTGCCTGAACACTGCCCTTCAGCAGGGCGGATCCTGACCAGGAAAGTGCTTGTGCATTTAGTTCCATCTTTGGGATCAAACATGGAAAATTGTGGGAATGAAGGCAAGGGAAGTGATGGAATAAATTCATTTTTTACTTTGTCCCTGCATTGCAAATGTAGATATTTGAATATCTTAGCACTTGTGCAATTCAGATATAGCTCTAATAAGGATTTCTGTGATGTAGGGGACATGGAAATGTAGGACGTCATGAAAGTGTGTTTTCAGGCACTCCAGTTATCAGATACACCCTTTCTTAAGAAGAAAACCTTTTTTCACAGCAAATTTCAAAATAAAAACCTGGCCTTAGTGAAGAGTCTTTCAATACCTGTTTTCAGAGACCCTTCACACTGCAAAGAATGCTTTCCCAGGAGATGGAATCTGCTTTTATTATATTTTTGCTATTTCTTGTCAGGTTGCATTGTTTTCATCCTATCTCTATATCTGGCTAAGCTTAGGTGGAAGGAGTCACAGAGAAAATGATCAAACAAGGTTTAAATCCATCTTTGACTCTAACACCACCTTCCTTCTGCAGAAGGGCTGTGATGGGCACTCTGGTCAGTGTGGCAGAGCTTTTCCACAGATTCTGTGACTTTTCTGCAAGGAATCATCAGGCATGAAAAATATCCATGTCATGGGGAAGAATAATCCATGCCATAGGGTAGAAAAATATTTTTGTCATGGGGTAGAAGATGATCCATGTCATGGGGAAGAAAAATGTCCATGTCATGGGGTGGCACTGGGAGAAGTCCCTCAAGGAGCAGGTTGGGATTGCCATGAGAAGGATCTGGTTGGAGATGACCCTGTGGTTCAGGATAATGACAGATTTATCAGTGGTGTTCCCAGGGTGTTGATTCATCAGCCTGGGGAAATCCACATGAGGTGTGATGCCAATGGCTTGGTTGAAATTTACTTCTAAAAGCTTTCTTCAGTGACCCTGCCTGTGATGTCACTGCTCCTCTGACTGCAGTTAGGATGTCCATACCAATTTTTAACACTACTTAAAAGCTGACACAGCCTCAATTTTACATCAAGTTGCCCCTTTCAGAGTAGCAGAAGTGTTTTGGCAGCTGTAGCTGCCAGCACTGAGTTACAAGTATGGGAGAAGTGGGGAAAGACAAGAGCTCACAAAAATGAAATTCTTTTTGGAAGGAATGAAAACACTTCTCAACTCCTTTGCTAAGCACTGAAGTGTTATCTCTTCATATCTATGATTTAATGAGCAGTTACCTTAAAAATGACCTTTGGATGGTGTGTTTGGTATTCCAATAGCTGGGATTAAAGTGGTCAATTTACAACCAACTTAGTTGGACCTAAGTAAGATTTTGAATTGTGAATTGCTACAGAGGAATATAATGAGATTGGTGGAATAGTGCTTGTTTATCAGGATGGAAACACAGCCCTGCCTTTTGTAGAGCTGTAAGTTAAAATTGAAAGATGTCCTGATTCAAAAGCTGAAATAACAAGCAGATTGCTTATAGGATTAGGTATGTACTCAACAATTGCTCAGTGGGAAATTACTGAGCTGGAACATGAAGAGGAATGAGATACAGCACAGAGCAACGGGCTGAGTGTGGATCACTAATTAACTCAACAATAGGAAGTTATTTTTATTGGCAACTCCAGGATATCAGGTATTTAGTTATGTCCAGAGCAGGTGAGAGAGCTTCCATCATACACATAACAAACAGATGTTTCTTAAACTTGCTGCTTGCCCTGAAACACTTTTAATTCTATTTCTATTTCAAGGGAGAACAGAGAAAACTAAACTCAGTAGGAACATTTAACTTTGGTTCTCTGTATATACTGGCAAAAACCTCAGAACTTCTTTCCTGCAGGAGTTAATTCTGATTATCTATTAGCAGGCAGCCACATTTCACTCAAACCAAGATTTTTATCAACTCTTTTCAGCCCTGGTGACTGTCCTGCATTCAGACCAGTTATCAGAAAGGATTCTGCCTTCATGTGGTGGAAATATTTTTATTTATTTACAAAGAAGCAGTTATGGAAAAGAGGAAAAGAGGTAAAAAACCTCTCAGTTTTTGGTGTCTGTGGAGGCTCCTCAGGCAGGCAGGAGAGGTTTTTACCTTTCTCATGCAGACTCAGAACTCCCTGATCCCTTCACTTTTCAGGAGGCAGCCAGGGATGCCCAGGATTTCACTGCTGGGACACTCCTGTCCCTGCTGGGTTAATAACAGTTCATAACACTCCTCCCTCAGCTATTGCCTAAAGCCCACTTGTTCTCTAAAATTATAGCTAAATCTAAATTAATTTTAGATGAATGTGCTGGAAATTTAAGGTGTAAGTCTCCATCATCTTATAATCACCACTAGGAATGGGACATGGTTTTGACTGATGGAAAATCCACCTCAGCCAGCTCTTTACCTGCCAGTGAGGCTCACAGGGGTGAATTTTGGGGTTCTGGAGCTGAATTCAGGCGTGAAATGTTCAAGCAAAGGAAATCACCAGAGCTGTGAATGGCGGTGCTGTTATTGAGGGTCTGTTGGGACAGGGTTGTCTTTCCCAAAATCTCCAAGGGAGGTGAAGAAAATATTTCAGTGCAGTTTGTGCCTGTGGCTATTTTATATTTCCTACACTCAGGACACCAGCACAGAAAACACAGAGGCAGAAATCTGTGCTAATGATCTGCAGAGAATGTGCACCCCCGATACCCTGGTGACAGCCAAAGGAGGCTGATATTTCTGATTAATGAAAATGCAAGAGTTTAATAACTACATGGAGGCTTAAGATCTCTGGGGTTTTATCACATCTAGTGTATTTTTCATTGCTGTTTTTTGTTATTGTTGCTAAGGTCAAATACATCACTGTGTAATTACTGTGCAAAGCTGAAAAATTGCTCATGTGGGTAAAATTTAAGATAAAGTATTTGCAAATAAGGAAAAAAAACCCTGTTTATTTTATTTAAAGTAAATGTAAAGTGTTATCTATCCCAACATCAGTTCCTTGAATTTATTGCTGTAGAACAGAGAAATATATGTGGAAATGATGCTCTAAGAGCACAGCAAATATGGACATTTTCCTTTCATTAGGAGACTTGGCCATTAGGAGACTTGTCATTTAATCTTAATTTTAGGTCTGTTACTGTGAAATTCATAATTTCATACACAGTGAGTCACAATGGCACTGAACTTTCCAGGCTGCCCCAAGAGTGTTGGCTCCTCCTCTCTGTTGCTGAGAACACTGAGCAGGTTTAATCCCAACTCCTGATAAATCACTGAAATGGCACCATAAATATTTGAATTATAAAGGTATTTTACATTTTTATGTTGGGAGATTTGAGTTTGGTTGGCACTTTGTACGTGTGTTTCAAAGTGAGTTGAAAGATGCCAAAAATAGAGAGGGAAAAAAAATCAAAATTTGTGATGATGCAGAAAGTTTCTGCCACTTTCCTTAGCCCAGAAAACTGCCAAGTTTAGTGCTACCCTTTTGCCAGTATTTTCAATTCCACAAAACTGGGAAGGAATAGTTTCATTATAGTGTTTAACTCATTCTAGTGAAGTTCTCACAAAACTCATAATTAGAGCATAACTCCGAACATAATACACAAACTTTCATTTTGAATGGTAATTAAAGACACTTGAAAATTCTCAAAGTAAGGCACAATAATTGGAAATAAATGTCAGCAAGGGAAGCTGCACTGGGCCTAAGAAATTCTTAATGTGATGCAGGGAAAAATTTCCAACCCTGGATTACAATTAACTTTTAATTTTTTGCAAAGAAACCCCTTAAATAGGATCAATACTTTGGGACAGGAGAAGGTAGCTGGAAGGAAAGCTGGGGGACAAAAATTAAGGAGAGTAGATTGCTGGGACAGATTCAGTTCCAGATGTGGGCACTGACAGGGCAGGCAGGAGTCTCACTCCTGATGTGTTTTCTCTTCTGGTTTTTTTGTGTTCTGACTTTTAATGGAGAATTATCCCTGAAAATTTCTTCAGGTTCAAATAGAAATTTTGACAGAACTTGGAAAGTGAGCAGCACTTAAAGTGAGCAAATTGGCATGAATTCATGGCTCTGCTCTTCAGAATTTTGTACATAATTAGTAGCAATGTTTGAACATTTTGGTTTGCCTATAAACAGTGGGGAAAACATCAAGGAGCTGGATTGAATAGCAGTGTGCAGTTGTAAAATCTCTTTAAATAACCAAGTAAGTACTGTTTGTTTGACAAACTGTCTGCAAAAATATTATTCCCCTTCTCCTTGAGATATATCTGTTCAGTGGTGTTCCAAGGATCTGTGAAAAATCAGGCAGAAAGTGCAGATTTAACCCCTTTGGTGTGGAGAGAGGCTCTGAGGGCAGAGGAGCAGCTGAGCCTTTCTGTGGTTTGGGTTTGTGACTTGTTCTTGTAAATGAAGGGAAAGGGGACAGTGACAGCATCCCTGAGGGTGTCTCCTTACCCCTGTGTCTTCTGACAGGTGTCTGTGAAGGTTCCAAAATCAAAGGAATTTCACCTGACCCCTTTGACTCCCCACTGTTTAACCTGTCACAGTCACATTTTCTGGAAAAATCCCTTTGCCCAGGATTCTTCTCCTGGGAAGCTGAGAAGCCTCAGAGAAAAGGAAAACAATAATTATCTGATTTGCTTCTCCTGGGTTTTTCTGCTTTGGAATGTGTTTGGAGATTGTTTACCAACAGGTGATTGTTTCATTGGTTTCATGTGAATTGTTTTGACTTAATGACCAATCAGGGCCAAGCTGTGTCAGGACTCTGGCAAGAGTCATGAGTTTTCATTATTATCATTTTAGCCTTCTGTAAGTATCCTCTCTGTATTCTTTAGTATGGTTTAGTTTAGTTTTCTTTAATATAATAGAGTATCATAAAATTATAAATTAGCCTTCTGAGAACAGGGAGTCAGATCCATCATTCCCTCCTTCATCCGGGCACCCACAAATGCAACACCTCACCCTGAGTTTCTCCAGCAGCAAAGTGCCTCAAGTACCTTCAGTTTCCCCTGGAGACTGACACGAGCTGGGATTTAGGGCTGGAACAGCCCAGCTTTGCCCAAGTTTCAGCAGCAGAGCCCCAGATGGAGCAGAATGAGCCAGGGATGGGTGCACTTGGCTTTTGGCTTTTCTCCAGCAGCGTCCTCTGATGAATGAGCTCCTCCTGCCCCTTGCAAGCCCTGTCACCAGAGCAGCTCCAAGCCTGGGTTGGATGATCCGTCTTGCTTTACATCCCTCAATAAACACTGGTAAAAAGGCTTAAGAACAAAGGGAAGGTTGCAGGAAATTATCCAGACCACCTCCTTTGCCTTTCTTTCCTCTGCTGGGAGGGTGAGAGAATACAAAGCATTATTACGTTATCTCTCTGTTCATTATGAGCCTATGAATAGAGCAATTTCCTTATTCACACATCTTTACAAATTGCTGGCTTGACTTCCTGTCATTTAAAACTACAAATGTGTTTAACAAAGAAGGTAATAGAATCATAACAATTATTACAGGCACGAGGGTAATGTGAAAAACTCATTGGCTTAATTAAAAGCTGATTACAAAAGCAAAGGTCTAGGTTGCATCCACTGGAAAGTGTGAGGAGAAAGTAACAGCAGCTTCTCAATATCAATTATAATTTTAGAGAGGTAAGAAAGCTGTTATTATTCTTAGTTTTGTCTTGCTGTCATGATATTTTTTGCTTTAATTTATATTCCTTATTAACAACAGAACACCCATCAGTAAAAAAAAACAATGCAACCCTAGGAAAGGGTGGATTTTTACCTCACTCAGCACTCTCCATGTAAATCCTGCACCGCACTGAAGCAGATACTTGATGTTAACACTTACATAGGCCCATCAAAGTCAGTAGAATTGAGTGCTCAAAAATAAAGCATCTGTTTAAGTGCTTGGCTGATTTGGGCTACAATTAAAGATTTAGCTCAGCAAGCATAGGTATAAACTTAAAAGTTATATATATGTATTATATTAGTCTTCTAGGAGCTATAAAATTAATGAAAATTTGCCTTAGACTGGAATTTTATTAGGCTGTAGTCAAATGATGACAGATCCCAGTGGCACAGTTGCTTGAGGTCATTTTCCAACATTTCTTTGCCAGGGGCAATTCAGCCCGGAAAGGATTATAGAGATTTTATAGAGACAGAATGTCTTACAGGACATATTTGCTGAGCAGCACCATTCTCCCCATAAAAAGATAATACCAGGGGGATCAAGACCTCTTTGAGATGACTTTGTTTGTTTACTTTCCTGCAGAGGAGGGGCCATTAAGAGTTCATGCTCAGTTGGGGTGTACAGGTTGTTCTGGATTATGAGCACAGATTGCACAGAATTCTAGATTGTTCAGTTCTAGAGGTTGGCCTTTGAGTCATTCTCTTGCTGAAGATGGAATTCTGAATTGGGCAGAATTTTCTTCCAAATTAAGCTCTTCTTGCAAATGAAGGATGAGGTGGGTCAGTTTGTAGAAATGTAACTGTACAACTTGTGTGTTACTTTTCTAGAAACATGAGGTTTCTGATTCCTCTTGAAATACACTGAAACAGGTTAAATTACCTTTAGTAGTGGCTTGTTCCATATTCTGACTATGAACATTCACAGCATTAAAATGGAAGGGTCTCAGTGAAAGTGTCAGAGAATGAGTATTTGAAATGTTTCAGCTTTTTTTCTGGCAAAATTTGGGTTTTATGGCAAGAAAACCTTTGCAGTGAGGGGGACTGGATCAGGAGGAATGCTTGCAGCTCCTATTTCAGGCACGGAGTTGCTCTCTGTAATTATTGCATGCTCAGATCACGACTCATTGACTCATTCCTGGCACCTCTGGAGGAGCCTTTCACAGCAGCAATTAGTGAGGAATGAAAAGGATGTGCAAAGTCACAGCCCAGCCTGGCTGGTGCTTCTGCTCTCACATCACACAAAATAATTTCCTGTGAAGGCACTTAGGGAGTGTCAGGACCCAGGACATCCCTCTGGCTGCCCTGGAGGACTCCAGACCCTGGCAGGGGGCTCAGAGACCGTGGCACAGAGTCAAAAACACCTGTGCCTTCAATCTTAACCCATGGAAATAATTACCAGCTTTGTGTGAAGAGTTACGAGCCACAAGCTTTGAAGTAGAATGTTAGAGAATTTATCACAAGGTGAAAAATGTAGAATTTTGGGGGTTTAGAATGGGGGTTCAGGAAGGAAGATGGAGGAATCTGGGAGTATCCTGTCCTCCTTCTTCTTGACCTCCATCTTCTGCTGTGATGGTGACGCTTTTGGATTGGTTTGGAGTAGAGACAGACTAACAGAGGTGATAGGTATTGGAAAATTATTGTCTATAAAGTACACGTAGTTCTTAGTGTAAAAAGCTATAAGTGTGCCATAACCCGACCTGCTGGACAGATCTCAGCAGGTCAGAGAGAGAAGAATGTCATAGATAAGAGAAAATAAACAACCTTGAAAACCAGAGCTGAGGAATCTCGACTTCTTTGAGCACAGGGCTGGGAAAAAGAGACTTTTTGATACCTCAGGAGCCATTTCAGCAACACCAAACCTGTCAGGGAGGAGCAGTGAAACACTGGTCACCAGGCTGAGAGTTCCCCAGGTTCTGCAAGAAAAAAAAGATCAAATGTTCGTGAGGTTTTGTCTCCTGAGTGCCCATCCCCTGTGTCCTTGCTTTCCAGAAATTATAATTTCATGGCTGTTACAGTAAGAGAAAAATCTTTCAGTGCCTCAAATCTTTCTCTTTCAAGATAAGATTGAGGGTATTCTTTCTTTTCTTTAGGTAATCTTCCCTTATAAACAATTTTATTTGGAAAGGAGAACAAAGGCTTTCAGTCAAAAAGTACAACGAGCTTTCAGGTGAAGTCTTCCTTCAGATCTTGAATAAAAGAGGCAAACTTCAAAGATGAAGATAAGTTGAATTTAGCTGTATAAGTTTATAAATTGTTTAGCTTTACAAACTTTACTAGGTCATTTAAAGAACAATGTCTACTTCTGGTATTTGTAAAATAATCTTAAAATTCCTTCAGTATTTTTGTGATGACAGATTAGTTAGGATTTCTTCAACTTTACACTATGGACACAATTTTTAAAAAAGTTTCTTAAGAAGATAAGAATGGCTAAAACTATTTAAAGTAGCTGGGGTTTTGTTCTGTTAACAGGAGATGGCAGGAATGAGAAATGGGGGGTTCATGTCTATCAGCAGAATGCCAAAGTCTTGAGGACCATGCCTGACAGATGGATAATACTTCAGCTAAACCTGCAAAAATATCTTTGATCCCTGAGATAAATCTGATTATACTTTGGCATAAAAAACTTAATAATAAACCTGCCCTCTCAATCTCATTGAAGGGAGAGCAAGAGCCAGGCTCTTGAATGCCTTTAAAAATGTTCTTTAAGCATTTGTGTGAAAAGAAATTTTGTTCTTTTTTCTAAGCAGTTATGATTAAGACAAAAATATATTTTCCTTTTCTAGTGGACTAACTTTTTCCAAGGAGTTAAATCAAATTATAGTTGATTTTAATATAATTTATTGAATTCTAGATTTAAATGCATCAAATTCAATAGACTAGCCCTATATCTTTTTGTATTTCTTAAGTATATAGCTGAATTAGAGTGAAAAGGAGGACAAATATATAATTATTCAGAAAAAAAACCACAAATCCTTTTGTTTCAGACAAATGCCCAACATTTTTGATACCAGGCACTCTACTGCAGCTAAGTGTAAATTGTGTTTAATGCCTTAGGAAATAAAATGCTTAAATATTATGGTGGTAAAAATCTATCTAGATTATTATGAGGAATAAACCAGCTATACTTTGGGCAGTAATTTTATTTTAGGATTTCAGTAAAAATAAATGAGAATAGAGAAATAATAAATGAGCAAGCAGTGCTTTAATCACCGTGTTAGTTGCTAGAATGGTCTTTGAATAAAGATAATTTCCCTACTTCAGCTGTCTCAGCTATTGTAGGGAAGTTGGTGTTGCTGATGGAGCATTTCTAGCAGCGCTCCCACTCCTTCCCCTGGAATGTGAAATCTTCCTAATGGCTTTGTATTACCTGAAGAACCTTTTGGACAAGTGGCACCTTTTTTGTCTTGATTTTTAATGCTGCTGAAGCTGAAACTGTTCCATGACCACAAAAGGCACCAGTGGTGTTGGGTTTTTGGGGAAGGATGAGGGATTGGGAAGGGAAGAACTTGTTTTTTTTTTATTTTTGGTGGAAAATAATTGTATGTTTTTGTGTACATTTTGTGGAGAGATGAATCACACAGTCCTCAGCAGATATTCTTGATTCACCAAAGGAATCAAATAGTGAAAAAGAGATTTGCACCTCTCTTAATGTATGAATAGAAGCAAAAGGCTAGAAATCAGAAATTCATAAGAAGGAATATAAAATAATTCCCTCTCCCTGCAATAATTTCCAATGTTTTGTCTCAGTAAATCCTTAATTCTTTGTGTGACTGATGCAGATAAACATCCAGCCTGTATGGAAATAATGGATAAGGTGTGTGAGGAATGAGGAGCTCAAATAGTGAAAATCCATCTCCAGAAAAACCTGAGCTTTGTTTTTTGCCAGCTCACTTCTGGAGCTTTGGGGGATGGAAAAGAATGTATGGTGTGATTTTGCAAGGCTACACGAGCAATACTCTGCCAGCTGGGAAATAAAACAGGCCCACAACACAGCAGGAGTGCCTGCAGCAAGTGGTCACCCCTTCAGAGGCACCACTGCAAAAACAAAGAGGGAAATGGGAAAAATCACCTGTTTCTGCTTTGAAAAGAGCCCTGATGGCAAAGATTTCCCTTCAGAGTCCCCTGAGTGTTTTCTGTTCCCTGAGACATGAAAGGGTGGGTTTGCAGTGCTTGGTGTTGACAAGAGGGATTTCTGTGATCTGCAGAGTGGGGAACATGGAGGGATGCTCTGGGGCCCTGGGGTGCAGGAGCTGAGTTCTGGGGGATCCTTTTGGGGCTACCTAAAAACAGAGGCCAGACAGGAATAAGGGAATAAAAAGCAGTTCTATTTATTGAAGGGCCTTCAGGTAAATTTCAGCAGATAAAGCCCCTCAGGGGCTGCACCCACAAATGGATGATGGGTCATGGGTTTTCCCATTTTTATAAGCTTGATCCATGTGCATTTTGGGTGTTAATCTCCCAATTACAGCTTCAGGGAATGAAGTCATTGACACCACGTTCACTCCCCACAAACTCCCTTTGGTTTCCATCTCTCAGGCCTGAGGCAGTGAGGTGTCCTTGACTGCCAGGCCTGGAGAGGAATTGTTGTGTCTGACCAAAATGGGAGAGCAGCAGCTCACACTGTGCATGGAGTTCAGAGTTACACACTAAAGAACTGCAGGATTACAAATACATGAAAAATAGAAAAGCTCCAATCCTAAGGCATCAGGGGCAGGGCTGTGTATGGAAGGGACACCAAGCTGGCCTGTCCCCAGGCCACACTCCCTTTGGGGTCAGGAGGCACAAACTGCCCCAGGGTCGATGTTGGGTGGGTATTTCCCAGTGAATTTTGCTGCTCCCAGGAAGGTTTATGAGCTGGGTGAAATGCTGTAAATCATTCAGGGCTGCTCAGCCCAGCCTGAACATTTCCTGGGTGATGTTACAACTTCTTGCTGTGAACCAGATCTGCCTTTGTCAGGAACACAGTTCTATGAAATATACAGTGTTAAAAAAATTCCAAACAGCAAAACACCCTCCTAGGAAAACAAAGAAACTCAACTCCCCTCCCTTCAGAAAAAAACAGGGAAAGGCTCAGGACAGCTTGGAGTTCATGTGGGCAGGCAAGACTGAGACCAGAATGTCCTGGGGAAGATCCCTTCCCCTGCCTCTAAATGGAATTGGGTTATATCCCATTATATTATCCCATTATATTATCCCATTTCTCCAGAGTAATAGTATGGAGATATTTGAAGATAGCTTTAAAATTACTTTTAACTTTTTCTTATTGATGCCTCATTGTTTTCATGGAAAATAAGGGCTGGATTGAAAGATCCAGACTGTCAATATAGATAATAGGGTGGATTGGGTTGGAAGAGACCTTAAAGCCCTTCCTATTGCTCCCCTGCCATGGACAGGGACACCTTCCACCATTCCAGGTATCTGATCTCAACTTATTCTCTTTCAGTTTGAAATCCCTCTTGTCCTGTCACTGCAGGCTCCTGTAGATATAATATATAAATATATATATTTAAAATTATAAAAATAAATAAAATATATATATACATATGTATAAATATATATATGTGATTTTCCTACTCTTTGAGGAATTACTTTTCTTTTGCTACAAGTATTATATATTTTATTCATCTGTTGCTTTCTCTGTAGCACCAATATTATTAGAACAAGAATTCTGTCTATTGATCATAATTATTTGCCATGATCCCAAATAATATGTGATAGGGATAAGCCACACTTTGGGACTTGCTTCCTCTGGGCTTTTCATGACAGCTTTTATAAAAAGTTTGACAAAATATGGAGTTAAGAGAAGGAATTCTGCACTGCAGGGAGTCTTTCAGCTCAGCACTTAGTGTGAAGAGAAGTGCACATTTTGTACTGGTTTTTACAGCAGAGATGTCAAGATGTCTTAAAATGCACAGTAGTTAATTTTCAAGGTTGGTAGTGCACTAACAATAGCTTATTAAAAATTCACACTCTGTATTTTACAAAAATATTTTAATTATACTGAGAAAGGCATTCTCTCATGAATTTTAAGTCACTCTTGCATGCCTTTGTAACACTGTGCATCCTTATTTTAAGAAAAGTTATTATTAAACAAAAAATATAACTCCTGTTTCTTAATAAGTGCTAATAACATGTGTTTCAATCACATTTTGTTATTTTTATTTTTTGAGGAAAATAATTGCATATTTATGTGTACATTTTATGGAGAGATGAAGCAGCACAGTCCCCAGCAGATATTCTTAATTCACCAAAGGAATCAAATACCAAAAAAGAGATTTGCACCTATCTTAGCTGTGCGAATAGAAGCAAATTCGAAATTTTGATTAGATTAGAAATCAGAAATTCATAAGAAGGAATATGAAACAATTCCCTCTCCCTGCAATAATTTCCTATGTTTTGTCTCAGTAAATCCTTAATTCTTTGTGTGACTGATGCAGATAAACATCCAGCCTGTATGGTAAAAACCATGTTAGACAGAAGGAAACCACGTCAGTGATTTCAGAGAGCTCAATTTTGTAACTAGTTCAGAATTTTTGGTCAATGGAATAGCATAAAATAATTGTATAGAGCATTTTTAACTATAGTTCTATAAATAATACCTTGATGGCCTCAGTTCACACTTGGCACCACATGAAAGGCACTTTAGACTTTGTGTAAAATACATGGCCTAGGAGAAAACAATCTAAGGTGTTCCATGAAAAATAAACCAGAAGAGGTTTAATGTGAAATTCTGCTCTCACAAGGACAAAAAAAAAAGAATAAAAATGCATTTTCCTTACCAAAGCTTAATTTTTGTGGACCAATTTTGATTTTGTGACAAGTCAAAACTGTTCCATCTACGAAACATATTGAGAGACAATAAAATGGCAGGTTAATGTTTGAGGGAAAATGTCATCCTTATAAAACAAAGCATGCAAATGGGAACTATCACATCTGAGGCTTTAGTAAATCAAATTCATGAAAGGTCATATTGCAGAAATTCAGAATACAGATCTGTATCTCATCAGATCCTCAGCATAAAATTAGGAGTGAATATGAAATAAAAGGGAACACTTTCCTGACAGGAGTTATCCATGTGGAGTTGACTGAAAAATCCACAATATGGACAATTTAGAAGGGCAATTTTTTTTACCACCTGGGGAGGGGTCCAGAGTGTAATTTCAAAAGTCAAAGCTTGTATGAACCAAGTTGTTCAAGACTAGTTAAGTTCTTAGTTTATAAGGTTGGTTCATTAATTCTGCTGTCTGTCTTTAAGATTTGGACTGCATTTTCTGCAAGCACAATCTCAACATATTAAATATTTGGATAGGAGAAATCATTGTATCTTGGCATGATGTGGGCAAGAGAGACACTTGAGCTGGTTTAGGGGCACTCCTTTAAAGCCCAAAGGGAGAAGGCTGAAAATTCAGGGCTTCAGAATTTTACTCACCTACCGAAGGAACTTCTACAATTGAGATTTTATTTAAAAATAAAATCCTCATTTAAAATATTTCTTTCTACAGGAAAGGGTATTTAGTTATTATTATGTTATTCAATGCATTCATTTTTTAATCTACAGGAAATTAAAATTAAGTGGGGGAGGAAAAATAAAGTAAGAATGAAAAAATAAAAGCATTAACCACAAGCTGAAACAATATAATTAATTCTTTACTTTCTCAATTAGAATAAATCCAGTAATGTAAAATACCAAAGTCATCATTTTAGTTAATTGTATAGCTGTAGAAAGACTTCACTTCCAAGTGTTTTTCATGGTGAACTGGCAATCATTTAAGGAGTAAGTGGCACTTAAGATATGAACAGCTGGAGCTGTCACCACCCCTTCCCTTCATTAGCTGTCAGCTGGGCAAGGCCCCATTCCTGTTTCTCCATTTTCCATGCCCACACTGCACAGTGCTCACTGCTGCTGCCCATTGTGCTGTTCAAAAAACCACAAATTACATCAATTTATATATCAAAGCATGGCATTGCAAAAGGGATTAATGGCTTTAGGACTGTGGAGTGGGTGAGGGAAATGTGTCCTGGGTGTGGATGGATTATAAAATGCTGGGGCCTTCAGGCCAGGTCTGTTCATTGCCATCTCCATGAAAAGGGTGCAGAATTTGTGAAATTACACAAGATAATATTATTGAGGGGATGACTGTGAATTTGTGAATTTGTCTCGTGCATATGAGTTACTCCTGCAGATCTTTGGTGGAGGTCAAACCCTTTATTTGCTGAGGGATTTTTTTCCCCTTTTCCAGTTGTAATCAGGTTTGTTTTCTGTGACTTGTGAGATTTTGCATATTCTGTAGCCATGGAATTTCAAATTTACATCTGTGAATTAAACAAGACCTTTTTTATTTTTTTCATTAATTCAAAAAATATTTATTGAACAAAAAAGGACCTCAGGAATAATAAGCTGACTCTTAGTGGGAGGAGAGCTTCCTGATACTGGTTTCAGGGTTTTGAGTAAACCACAATGAAAACAGAGTAGAGGAGCAGTTCTGTAGTGCCAAGGTGAATAAACTGATCTGCAAGTGAATCTATTCAGTGTCAATTCTGACAACTGCAGTAAAATTCATTGTTAATCCTGTTGCTTCTCCCAACCCTGGATCTGTTTATTGCTCAAAAAACCTCAGAGCACTGCAGAGCACTGAGGGAATGGTGGGATTGGTTTTGTTGGAGGTTGTGAGGACCTTTTCAAGCTCAAAATGATGGTGTGTTTTTAAAATTGGTTTAATTATCATTAATTCATTCACATTCTTTCCATACCTTCTACACTGGTTTTCTTGCTGTAAAAGCTGAATGAGACAGTGCAAACAGTAACAGGTTTTGGGTGAATTTAAATGATGTTGAATGGAAAAGAAAGAGGCAGAAAAGGGATCTGGATTAATTCCTACACAATTCCAGTGAGCACAGGTCCATGTTCAGGACCCACTGCCAAATTTGTGGTGGCTGAGTGAGGGTACAGTTGGCAATCCCTGACTGTGCAGTAGGTGAGCCTGTTCTGTGTGTGTGTATACATATTTTTAAATGGATGTTCACCTAGAAATCAGCTTCAGGGCCAACAAGTTTGGATATCAGTGGCATTGCTGAAATAGATCCACCAAAATTCCACAGCTTTAACACTCTGCTATGTAAAGGGGAAAGATCATGCTGTGGCTAAAAATCCTGCCCACTACAGTCCTTTAGACATTTCTCATCCATGTGAGGCGCTGATTGGACTGAAAAAAGTCTGAAATTTATGTGGAGACCTTAAACTCATCCTGGTGTAGATTTGATCGCCATGTAAAAGCATCCTGCACATCCATGTGCTGCTCCAGGAAGGAGCCAGGGCAGGCTCAGGGCTCCAGTTCCTCTGGAAAGGTTAGCTCCTTATTAAAGACCTCAGAATTCCATTTTGAACATATTCCATGTAATTATCCTGTTCATATTGCATCAGGATGCATAATCACAGAAACCACAGGGAAACGCAAAATGTGCATTTTTTGGTATCACCTGAAGCTTTCTGGAGTTGCAGAAAACCTGTTTAAAATGAAATAGTTGTATTTTTAAACTTATAAAGACTAGAGCTGTGATTTCCCTAGATGCCCATAAACTACATAGATTTCCATTACTTTTTTTTAACCTTCCTTTGGGCCTTTTGTGCTACTCCACTTTCAGTTTGTTGATGCTCAGCTCCTTTAAAAGGCTATATCCGAATAAATACAAGTTAATAAAGGACAGAGGGTGCAGTGGGACTTGCTGGGTCATAGAACTCACTTCCCTGCAATTGAGGCAGCCAGATCACAAAAATACATTCATAAATTGTGCTTGTTTTCAAGTATTGGCTGTTATTTTTGCCACTGCTACTTGTGTTATGAAGCTGTTAGCGTTCCTGTGATCTTTACTGCTTGGAACTCTTTAGCAATTTCCATTAGGAGCCAGCCAGTTTCTGTACATGAGTCTTTCTTTTTTCCATTTAGTTGAAGCTAAGCTAAAAGTCAAGTCAACATATTAAGTTCCCAGCTTTTTTTGGAGGGAGGAAGAAGATGCACTTCATTAAAAAAAAATTTAAGATACAAAACCACATCTGTACCCATGTGCTGTGATTAAAAACTGCATTTAGAGGCTGTAATCATGAAGTCTGCTCAGTCCTTTTCCAAAAGGGGATTAGAATTCTTTGTCCCTGGGATAATTCTTAGGATTGCCGCTGTGAGGTCCAGTAAATTTCCCAGGATAATGGCAAAGTTACCACAGGAGAACAGGGATGGGTTGGAGCCATGAAATCAGCTGAGGCTCCTCTTGCTTTATGAATTAACAACGAGCAGGATAGACAGGGAGCTCAAGGAAAAAGGGAAGAATGGGACCACCATATTTCCAAATGAATTTGTGCTGATTTAAGTCATATCTCAGGAAGAATTTCCATTTTTCCCTCCAGTCCCCCCACGCACATCCCTACATGACTGAGGAAAGAGGAACTGGGTTTGTCACAGTTTAGGACAGCCCAATCCCAGCACAGCAGAGTTTTGGTTCTGCCTTTAAGTTTTAGAATGTTCTCTCTTCACCCCATTGGTCACACATCCAAGTTTCTGCAAGTTAGTGATATAAATTCAGAATTTACTCAGTTATTGCTCTTCACCATGCTGAACTGCTTTGGTTTAACCAGGAACTCCTTTTTTTTTCCAGGCTGTACCTTTCAGATCCCTTTTTTGTATCGCATAAGTGACTTATAGGCCAATTTATTCAGTGTTAAAGGCACATTTGGGTGCAACTTGGGTGATTTCAGCTTCCCCATTTAGCCCATAGAAGAAAACAAAACTCTGAAATAATGGTGGAATAGGAATATAATGTGAAATCAGATGAGCTTCATGTCTGGCTAGAAAGCTTAGCAGTGTGTTTTTCTTAACTCCTATACAGATCTAATAATTGCAATGAGAAAAGAGGAATATTCCTGTGAAAAAATACTTTCAAGATTGTAAACCTTCAGGGACTCAATATTTCCACCTCAAAACTTCAATTCTCTAAGGACATTAACTTTGTAAAGAGTTTGCTGTATAAAAGAATTACCATTCTGACAAAGAACTTGAAAAACTTGCTAGAATTTCTGATGAAAGCATGTTAAACCATTTGATGTAGATAAATAACACACATGCATATTCATGTTTAAAGTTATTTCAAAAGTTTGATAAGACAGCAGTGAAAACAAATAATTAATTCAAGCTAAGATTAATTTGTCAAAAGAAAAGTAAACTTCAAGATGAAGCAAATTCAGTAACAAATAATAATGTTAAATTCAAGTTTACTGGGTTAGTGGCATAAACACTTATTTCTTAATGTCCCAAAGGGGATTTATTGGGGTGTTTGACCATTGTTAAGTTGAAGCAAAGCTTTTACCTGCATTTTGCCAATCATGGCTGTGAAGGTGCTGTCTTTGAACAGAAATATTCCGTGTCACAGTGAAAGGTGACAACTTTTGTTGTCATGATCCTCCTGACTGCCTTGTCATCATGCCCT
The DNA here is from genome assembly GCF_028769735.1 of Zonotrichia leucophrys gambelii. Lineage (NCBI taxonomy): Eukaryota > Metazoa > Chordata > Aves > Passeriformes > Passerellidae > Zonotrichia > Zonotrichia leucophrys. Next base: position 16,374,340 of record NC_088174.1, on the reverse strand, counting down.
CTCTAAAGACACTCTTCTTTTCTCATCTTAATTACAGTCAAAATGCAAATTCTGCATAAACTCTCACAGTGAGAATCTTTTAAAGAAAGACTCAATGTGGTTTTATGTGTTTGTAGTCAAACCAGGACTGTGGGTATTTAATCTGCATATTCTGACCAGAAATCCCAAACATTTCCTCATCCTCTAAAGACAGAATTACCTGCTGATGATTCAGTGGGCTCTTCAGTAATATTTCATATTCTACCTTCATATTCTTTTGAACTGTATTGTTAGTTTAAGACATAACCTTAAAAATTGCTTTTAGAAGATGCAGTGTGTCCTTAGGGAGCAGTGGATGAAGTGGAAAAGGTCAATATTACTGAATTTTTCAGTTGAGAAGTTCTACAATGTACTCTCCATTCCTCATTTTCCCTTACACAAATGCACAGACACATTAGTACACATAGAAACATATTTAGTAAAACTTGATCTGATTCCTCTCTCTAGATTAATATAAAAGAGATTGTCTAGAACATGTAAAGGCTGTAAAGATATTTGTTATGTTCTGTAGGATATTTGTAAAATGCACCCCTAGGTTGATTTTGGATTTTCAGTTCACTTGAACTCAGGCCCAAAACTGATAAACAGCATTTGAGAGCAAAAACTGCTTCCCACTTTAATATATTGTAATGGAATTGGTAAAATCTTGTATGAGTGGCATGGAAGCAGATGTTTTCTCTTGAGACAAAAGGTTCCTAAATTCCTTTCAATAGGTTTTACCCACATATGGAATGACACCAGAGGGCAATTCCAGAGGTGTCTCCATCATGAAGAGCTTGCTTAAATAGGAATATTGTCCTTTTATTTTGCACAATGCTCCTGTGATTTTCTTCTAAGGACTCTTGGATTGAGTGTTTCATACCCCACTGCAAAACCTGCTCTCTGTCTCCAATCTTTTTATAATGAAAAGGTGCACGATGGTTTTGGCAAAGATTCCTGTATTGGTTGGGTTGATTCCAGTGCATATCATGTGTCCTGTGTAAAAGGGAACTTAGGAAAGTGAGACTCACTCAACTCTGCATGTGTGCTTATGTAATTATGGGCCATGCTGCCAAAGATTTTTTCCTTCTTTTGGCATTTCTTCAGGACAGGAAAATTTCTGAAGTAGAATTTACGCTGAAAAAAATAACCTGTCAAGAGCTGTTCTGTGCACTATTTTCTCTCTGGCAGTTCTTTACTTTTAGAGAAGGAAAATAATGTTGTCTGTAAGTATTTGGGAAAGGAACAGGATGTGAATTAATTCAGTCCACCAAGACTTAATTTTGTCTTTTTCTGCCTTTTTCAGTGAGCCATTTGTTGGACAATCAAACCCACTCTGGTATTTAGCACACAGACTGCTTTTCTCCTTGTCACGGCTAAATTAAATTATACTTTCTGCAGCTGAGATTTTTTTTGTCTATATTTTCCATTAATGTTAAGGATTAGTATGTTTGGTTACAAGGATTCTAGCTCTTCATTTTTGTGATGTATGATACAGATTACAAACAGAATCATTGATTTATAGATTCTGCATCATGATGAAGATATTCTTGTGTTCTGTTCTCTGTTTTAAACAAACATCTTGTCCATCACCCTGCTGTCCCACTTCTTCCAGTCTTAAAGGTTTAAAAATTCAAATTATCTTCTAATTTGTAACCATAAAAAGTATTTTACTGTTTCACTTACCTGCCCAAGGAAAAATTATCCCAAAATTGGATTACGGCCAATATATTGGTGACCTTTAGATTCTATCAGAGATAGTGAAGTGAATCATTATTTAATTCAGGTTTTAGTCTGTATTCTTGAAATCCAGTCTTACTGCTGATTGGACATGGTGCTATTACTGATTTAACAATGTAAATCTTAAAAGGAATCTGCATTTAATTTTAAAAACAAATCATAATGTACATTCAATTCCAAAAATGTTCTGTCTTTACTCACATTTTACACTTTAAGCAAAAATCTTACTTTTGTCATCTGCTGTCTGTGACAACATTTCATCCACAGCTTTTCTCAGTAAAATCCCCACCAATATAGTTTTGCAGCATTTTGAGAGCAAAATTGCTCTCAAATCTTAAATTCATATTTCCTATACCCAATTTGATTAGTTCATGGAAGTTTTACATGCAGTAGTGGGGTTCAGCTCAGCTGTGCTGCCTAAGACATAATCTGTCCCTAAATATTAATGTTTTCCATGCAATTTCCCTCACTTTGGAAGGGAAAAGAAAAATGTGCTGTTCATGTAATGCAGGAAAAAGGCTCTTACCTGGTGTAGTAATGCTGAGGACTTGAGTGGCTGCACAGGTGAAGTGAAATTCACCTCTTGCAGACAACTTTCAGGATGTGGCTGGAGAATTTCTTTCTAGGGAAGCTCATTTTCCTGAATGTTTCTTGACATTTCTCTCATTCTCAAACCTATATTTTTAAAATATTGGTAATATTTTGATGGCGACTTATACTGTTTATCTTCTAATGAGAGTACATACTTTTTCCTTTTAAAGAAAGTCTGTATGTTTCAAAATTTGTTTATGCATAAAATATCAATATCCTTTTTTTAATAACTTTTGTTATTATATCTTTCCTGGTGAAGTTTCTAAATTACCTGTAAACACACCGTGTTTCCTCTCTTTCCTTCTCTTCTCCCACCTTCAAATTAGGTGGTAAATTTTTAATTAAACTTGCCTTGACATTTTAAGGACACTGACTATCTTTGTCATTTACACAACAGATAACAAAGTAATCCAATTTTCTGGCCTCCCACAAATTATCCCTTCAAAGAATACAGCTCTTGCTTCCCGTGTTTAAAATAAGCATTACCCTTAGCCTGGCAACCACTGTCAATTACTAATCTTTTATTATTGGCTCCAGGGAAGATTAAAGGAAAAGCTGAAACGTAGCTGACAGTTTGGTTATCACATCTGGAGTAAATGAAAAGCATGGCCTGAATCCATCAGGGGAGATTAGGAAAATGTGAGAAAATTACTGATGTCCTTTTACACGTGGAAATTCAAACTCATTCAGAAATTGAGGTCTCTAACTCGTGACAGATCTCTGCCATGGCTGCTTTCACCGAGGGGAGATGCAGAGATAAAGAGGAAATGTGTTCTCCCCTGGAGCACACACCAGGGCAGCTCTGCTGTGTCCCAGAGGGAGGGGAACGTGCCAAGAGCACAAAAACCATCCCCACTCCAGCACACCTGACAGCAGGAATGCTTTGGAGGAATGCTTCTTCTCTGTCCTTAACAAAGCTGACTAATTAAATATTAATTGTTCACAGGAAAACAAACAAATATAGAATCTTGAGAAAAGTGATCAGCTGTATACAGATATTTAATAGAATTGCAAATATTACTGTTAACAGGTGAGATAAAATTATTGTGTCGGAATATGCTGAGCTCAAATTGGTTATCTATAATTAAATGGTAACTTTTTCCACATAATGGCATAAATATGAACTGATTCTGTGCCTGCATATCCTCTCAATGATGGGGCACTGCCCCTGACCTGAGCTTGGGTGCACTGGAATAATCCTTTGGGAGGAATTGTTGCTCTGTAGAATGGATAGCATCTGCTCAAGTGCAGCAGTGGATGGAAAGCTAAAAGCTTTCTTTTGGACTTCAGATTTTCTGTCTTATCAAATAGATCTTTGTCTCTTTAATGGATTGAACTGTAGGTTTGTCTCCTGCAATCTGTATCTAAACCCCCACGTTGCTGTTGAGTGAGCAAAGCACTTTCAGGGGATGTTCTGGGTGAGGTGGGCACAACCCAAACCCCCAAGGAACACAGATAAATTCAGAAAGAAGGAATTAGCTCTTCTGTAGCACATAGATTTTATGGGTAGTAGAGTAGAAGAATTTTATTTCAAATCTGATGTGCTTTAGGTAATAATGTTAGGCTATCTCCTTATTTAATATACTTTAAAAGTTCAAATGTCATTATTTTAGTCATGCTTGTACAGGGACACACTAGTTCAGGTGAGCCTCAGCCTAAGCATTGGAGGTGACTTGGAACAAAAACTGAATGGGGGAACCTTTGATCTTGGCAGATTCAGTCCAGAAACTCCCAAATGGGTTCAGTCCCCTGGGAAAGCTTTCCTTGCTGACTCTCTTCCAAGAACTCGGAGGAACTCTGAGATGATAATAAGACCTGGATTAAATCTGTCAGAGATAAATGCAGCTCAGGAACCCTGCCCAACCTCGGCTCAGAGGTTACTTTAACAGGCCTTGGCATCAGAAGTCATTACAATCTAAGCAAATTCCAAATTCAATTCAAAACTACTCTTCCAAATTCCATGCATTCATCATAAATCAGAGAAAGCTCTGGTGCAGTTCTGGGTGATCTTAGGATTTTTGTAAATACTGATTCTTTCACTGCAGAGGGTTTTTTTTACTTTATTTATTTTTTATTTAAGTGTTCAATTCATGTTTCTCAAATATTTCAGAAACATCTTCATCTCCTGGGGACATAATAAACCCTTAAACCAGCATTCTGCTGTCCTTGAAGTTTTGTAGTAGTCTGAATTTTCTAGTAGTCTGAATTTCACAGAAAACTAAACCTGCAAAACTTGTCTTTATTACCTGGAGGTCTCAGGAGGTCCTCATACAGGAATACTCACTGATGTTTCAGTTTTCTTGATCCTGGCCTAACATAAAGATGACAGATACAAGACTTTAAAAGAAGCCACAGTTGTGAGCAGAAATTGATTAACTCTGATATAAAGAATTCCTTATTCCTTTGAGGAAACCTGTCTGACAAAAGGATTGAGTAAAAATAATGGGAATTAGGCACCCTTCAGTCCTTGCATTTTCAAAACACAGCAGATGTGTCTTGTATTCATTCCTGGCCAGGTTGCTGACAAGGCAGCAAATTCCCAGAAAACCAGGAGTTCCCACACTAATAGCAATGTGCCCCTTTTCCTTTACAAATGTACATATGCATATGAACTATATGTAAATTTTGTTATTAATCCTTTTAAAATTTGAATTTGTAGTTCCTTTGCCTATAGTATCACAACCTAAACTAGATGTAGTTATAAAATTCATATTATTCAAAAGAAATCATTGTCTAATTATGGGGATAACTTTCATATCCATAGAAAATCTTGCAAATTCTATGATCCAATAGAAAATCCAATTGAAGGTCATGGAAACATTAAAATTTTCCCTCTGTTATCTTTGCTAACAAGACTTGGGGCTCTTTTGAAATAAATTCACAATTTCAGTATTTCAATGGAAAAGGGATACACAGATTTATTTGGTTTCTCTTTATAAGGATCTCTTTTCTCACTAGACATGGACCTCTCAATCACCTTTTAGGAAAGTGAACCGATTTTTTCACACCTAAATGTGCTCATTTGGAGCAGCCTGTGCTGTTGAATCTGTAAAACCCCAGTTTCTTTTTAATTCAAATTTTACTACATTTAACAGCATTGATATAAATTTCAGAAACCTTCTGGGAAGCTTTCCAATCTCTGCACTGTCTCTCTCTCAGATGTGTTGAAGGTCTGAAAGTTGACAGAATAATGGTTTATTCACATCTCAGACTACTGGTTCAAGGCAGTTCTTCAGGGGATGAAAACTGATCCCTGGCTGACTTTCATTGCAAGCACACACATTGTGAATTGAGTTGGTAATTAGGCATTCAGATTTTATTTGCCAAATTTAAATACTCACCTACCATTTACTTCTGTTGAAGAAGACACCAGCATCTTAATTTATTAACTCTTTGCTTTAAGATATTTCTGAATATTTTGCAATGTAAGGTGATGAATACAGAAGTCACAACAGCCCTGCATATATATTTTCCATCTTCCTGAATGCTTCTCTTTCCTGTTTCTCTCTTCCTAATGGGTTCACTTCTTTGTAGTTTGTGTCTGAGGATTCCATCCTGAATGTTTCAGAGGCCAGACCCCCCTTATTTGTTCTGGCTTCTCATACTGCCTGTTATTTCATGTTCAGCAGTTAAAATGGTCTTTCACACCCTGTCCCAGTGCTGGGGCCCTCAGCAGCACAATTCCAAATTATTATTATAGGAGGGTCAGGCAACCTCCATGGGACATGGGGCAAGTCTGGTGAGGAGGGGCTGAGGGAGCTGGGAATGGAGCTGGGAAGGGAATGGAGCCCCAGGAGAGGCTAAGAGAGATGGGAAGGGCTCAGCCTGGAGCAAAGGAGGCTCAAGGGGGACCTTGTGTCTCTGCACAGCTCCTGACAGGAGGGAACAGCCAGGGGAGGCTCTGCTCCCTAGGAACAGGGACAGGAGGAGAGGGAACGGCCTCAGGCTGGGCCAGGGTGGGCTCAGGTTGGAGAACAGCAGGAATTTCCCCATGGAAAGGGAGCTCAGGCCTTGGCAGGGCCTGCCCAGGGAGGTTTGCAGTGCCCATCGCTGGAAGTGTCCCAGGAAGGGCTGGAGGTGGCACTCAGTGCCCTGGGCTGGGCACAAGGTGGGCACTGGTCCCAGCTTGGTCCTTGGAAATCTTTTCCAACCTCAAGAACAAATGAGTTCTGTGTAGAAGAATAAATCTCATTGCCTGAATTCCCCCCAGAGCCACCACCAGGACTGGCTCCACATCATGGCTCCCAGTGCTAGGCCTGCCTAGGCCAGGACTAAATGTCAGAGTTTATTTGTGAGCACAGGCTGTGAGCACTGACCTGAACAGCAGTGCTGAAATCCCTGTTCTGGGAGCTTTGCCTGCTGGGAAGCAGAAGGAATGTTTATTTCTCTTCACCCCTCCCCTCAGCATTTTGTCACGGAGATTCTCACAACCCTCTCTGAATCTCTGAGCTGTCCTCTGGGGCAGTTTGTCACGAGAACTTTGTCACCCCAACAGGAGCCGCTTAGCAACTCTCACTCTCAGTGCCTGCCTGAAAGAGCTCCTTAAATACCCAAATTTCCTTTGCCTTGGCTGAAACATTATATGACAGCTTTGCAAGCAGAATGCATGGTTTTCCTCCTCACAGAAGAGAAATAAAAGCTTCTGTTAAGAAATATCTATTTAAGTGGTTTTGCCTATGAATAAATGATATTTCTTTAAAAAAAAAGAAAAGAAATATTTAATATTCTGCCTGAGGGCATCATGTTTCTGACTTCTACACTGCATATTTCTTCTCTGGGTCTGTGCTTGTGGTTTTTAAAGAGATCTCCACAGCAGTGACATTAAAACTGAGGAGGTAGTGGCTGAGCTGGGAGATGTTCAGAGAAATGGAAGAGCTCATATTTCATTATTCCTTCACCTCTGGTTTTGCTTTGCCTTAATTTCACATTTATTGAGGTTTGCATTCTGAAAACTAAAGATCAATCAGTAAATAATAGTGCATAGTCTGAGGAGAGAAAGGCAAGAGCAATTATAGCAAGATAGCTGGACAAGGAACCAGAAAATTCAAAAAAGGGCAAGCAAAGGGGCATTAAAATACAAAGACAAATCTGAATATGCTACAGAATCACCATGCCTTGTAATTGCTGTCCCAGAGCAATTACTCTGTGTTGTATTTCCTATTAGAGTTATTGAAAATAACAGTAGTTGTGAACTCTGATTTCCCTGGATAGGAATGGTGACTGTTTCCTGAGAAGCTGCAGGGAGGAGGTTACTCCACTTATTGTGTGCATCTTGCACCTGGAGTAGGGATGGCAATACCTGGAGAAGGATTCAATACTCAGAGTAGGGATAAACACTCAGAATAGGATTAACAGTCTGAGTAGGGATGGCAGCACTTGGAGTAGTGATACAACGCTTGGAATAGGGACAACACCTGGAGAAGGGATGGCAGCACTCAGAGTAGGGATAAAATGCTTGGAGTAGGATTCAACACTCAAAGTAGGGATACAACACTCAGAATAGGGATAACACTCAGAGTAGGGATGGCAGCTGCTCAGTGATCTGTCTCTGGGCTCCCATCACATTTTAATCTGTGAAAAGTGAGGGGCTCTGTCATGAGGCACTTCTGAGACAGAAATCTGACAGAAAATCTGTTTCAATCAGCATTTGATTCCAAAATTCCCTCAGCCCCGTGTCACACATACTGATCTGTGGAGCCTCCCTGCCCCGGGGGATTCCTGTTCCCTGCAGGATCCAGAGCTTCACCCCTGCTAAAATCCCTTTATCTGACACATGGCTGGGGAGCTGCTGCCAAGCCACCAGAGCTACCAACAGCTCCATTTCCCTTTGCTCCTTTGCTCTGAGTGAATTGATCTTTAGGAAGTTTGCAGGATGTCAGAAGAACTTGGAGAATTCAGCTCCAAGTTTTTTTTCTGGTTGGTTTCTTTCTGACAGAAGTTGGTGTCAAACACTCACAATCAGAGAATATGATCTTGTTTCATCTTGTTTCAGTGCTTTAATCTGGGTAAGCACAAGCCAACAGAGGTGTTTCCTGACATTAATCTCACCTAGGAAATTCCAGTCTCCAGGATTTCTGCTGTCCTGTATCATTGGCACAATAAATGCTGGCTGTGTGTCAGAAATAGGGGTTTGGGCAGTTTATTTTGATTCTTTCTTTCAGAAAGCAATTTAAAATAATTTCTGTGTTAATGGCCTGAGACCAGACATGCAGTTAACACTTTTTAAGTGGGAAAAAGAAAATATAAAACATCTTTTCCTCATTTTTAATAACAAATAAAAGATAGCAGGTATCTTAGAAGTGAAAGAATGTCCCATATCTATTACCCTTCTCAGCATGTTTCCTGCTAATTAATTGCTGCAACACTCTTGGGAAATCTGACTACATAAATAATCATAATTTTGGTTTAGACAAAACTTTTTGTCTTCATATCTGTTATACCTGAAAAGTATTTGGAAGCTCAGGATTTAGCTGAAAAAGTTTGAAGGATAGAAGGGCTGTCACACATTCTATTTGAAGTTGTGATAAAACCAGCATAAAATAAGGTAAATGAAATATCCTATGGCCTAAAGTAAGGAAATTATAGAAATTGAAACTTCATTCTCCTTTACCTTACTGAGGTAGGAATTTATGAATAATATGACACAGTGCTGATAAATAAGCTATGGGATATTGAGTTTTTCTGCCATGTGAATAAAGCATATATATAATATATAGTGTGGGATGCCAACCACTGCTTATGCACACCTTAATTAGCAGCTCTCAGCATCTCCGCATGCTTTGCTGTCATTCTTTAGGTAAATAATATTAATGAAAAAAGCTTCTAACTTGGGGGATTTTTTGTAGTTTTGTAGTTGTCTTTTTCCTTAATAGAATTAATTGAATATATGAGAGAGATTTCATATAAAACATTAATAAAAATTCCACTGGGTAGTGGAATTATTTATATCTTGCTGATGTAAATACAAAGGGTTTTTAAATTTATTTATAATTTGAGGACAGCAGTAGTAGTGAGCATTGTTCAGGAAACAGAAATAACATTCTTTTGACTAGTTACCTTGAAATTTAATGCTGCTTCAGTAATAAAACATTATCACAGAGACAAAAAAGAAGCACCATAAAACATCAAAGTAAAATGTGACTCCTGTGCTTTATGAGAATATTACAATTACAAAAGGAACATTATCTATCTTTGCTGGACTGTACTCCAGACCCACCAGCGCAATGCTCCTGTAGGATTTTTGCTGAGGAGAGATGTGGAAGTTCCAAAATTATCTCCATGTGAGGGTTTGGGATCTGAAGAGCAGAAACTCTGATCAATTTTCCAAAGGAACTTGGATCCCCCTTTAACAGAGCGGGTCCGTGGCATGTAAAGCTCAGAGCCTTTAATGAGGGGGATGTTCACACAGCTTTGAGCAGCGCTGCAGAGCCGCTCCACTGATGCTTTTTTTATGGACAAGGAGACCTGGGAAGCATCAAAGCAGGAACAGCAGCTCTGCACATGATTTGCCTTGATTATTTTAGAAACAGAAATTGATTTTCATACCTTTTCCAACTATGCTTGTAAGAAGCCAGCACATTTCCCTTTTCCCTGTACAAAAGGGGAGTGGGAAAAAATAACATAAAATAACATCTGAAGGAGGCAGCTTTTTTTTTTTTCTTTGTAAAATTGACATACTGTAATATAAATTTTGAATTTGATTTTTATGAAATGGGAATAGCTGTAACTTAACCCACTGCAAGGTAATAGGGGGAGCCAATGAAAAGCTGTGCTGGTGGATTTATTTCATGTTTGCAGTTTGCATTGATGCTTGTAACAGTGCACCAATGGTAGAGCTTTCAGAGCAGTTTGTATTCAGGGCTTTCACCAAAATCAGATCTATTTTCTGAGGCAGCAATTATGTTCTGATATTATCAGGAGGTTTTCTGTGTTTGTTCATTTTTCTCTCCAGCATGACTGACAGATTTATGACATTACAGATAGAGAAATTAGATACCAGGAAAACACTGCTAAAAAATAGGCTGTGAAAAAATCCAAAGGACTTCTCACAGTGATAAAAATATTTCCTTTCTAATAAATTTTATAAAAGTAAAGGCAGGAAGATTTTTCTTTTCCTTCAGCCTTTTGCCCTTTACTTTCTAGTTGTATTTTACATATTCACTAAAATAAATTGCTGACAATTTGTCTCAATTTTCACCCCAAAATTGTCAATATTTGTGTCAAGGTCTCTTGGGTTACAACTGGGCTTGGTCTAAGATGGGGATGATCTGTTCTGCCATGGGCAGGGACATCATTTGGAGGTGACCTGAAAGTTTTGTGCTTTAAATACCTGTAAAGTGACAGAATGTGCTCTTTAATATCCAGTTTTTCATAAATTTCTCAAATGGAGGGTGTTCTTTCTGCTGGAGGAAGTGCATCCTGAATCGCCCCAAAAAATGTAAGAGACTTAAAGATGATGGCACGTTAAGTATTAATTTCTACCTTTTAAAAAATATTTGGAAGCACAGACAGGCCTGTACAGATAGTTTTATTAAAGTCCCTGAGATAAAATCTCATTTTTACTCTTGACACTCTGAATTACCACCCACAGTCTGCACTAAGAAATTACTGCAAGGAAAACCTTTTGAAAATTTATCTTCCCATCCTTTTGTTTTCTACAATAAGAAAAGGTAAAGCATAAAGGTATGGCTTTGGATTTTCTCAGAAAATTAAAAAGTATTTTAAAAAATGGGGGGAAAAATTTCTATTTTTCTGCCAATAACTAGATTTCCTTTAGTCTGTCCAAGAAATCACTTTAAAGAATGCATTACCTCATGTTCTATTGCCATATAGGGTCACATAATATTAATAATCCTTAATAAAGAAAAGGGAAAAATATACACTTTGCAGTTTAGTTTTTCTGCTTTCACAGGCATTGCCAGTTAAATAGGGAGGAAACAAAGTCACAAGATCCAAAGCTCTGTGACATTGTTTGAGATAAGCATTTACATTTATGAAATTTGTTAAGCTGCTGTTCCCATATGTCATGTTGTGTTCTGAAAACTATTATGTATAAAATTAGCATATAAAAATTCTTTCTAAGCAAAATTAAACTTGCTGGGAAGGTAAAAATGATTGTGTGGATTGCAAAGGAACGTTGGCTGCCAAGCAAAATTCCTTGGCTGAACTGATGATCTAGGGGTACATCCTATGTTTTTCTGATGTAGATTCAGAGCATTTCCTCTGGCAGAAAATCAGGATTTATGCTCAGGGTCTGAGCTGGACACAGCATGAAATGGGTCCTGCAACCTTTGGCAGGATCAGCTTTTCTTCTGAGGAGAGCAGAAACACAAGAAATGCTTGATGGGTGCCTGTGAACTTTGTTTACGGTCCCTAAAGAGGGAAAGACATTTCACCTATGGAGAAATAGGAGAATATTGGCATCTATAAAGACACATGAACTAATTATGCAGCAGATATATACAGAGATTTAAGTTTGAAATAGGTTATTTCTGCAAATCTCGTTCACTGTTAATGGCAGCTGGGGGCTGCCTATATTTCCTGCCCTTGGTGCTTTCCCTCATTAAGGGAAATGAAAGAGTTGAAATTATGGATCTGTAATTGCTCTTTAGGTAAGGATTATTCATTGTCTTGCTGAAGAACAGGATATGGAATGGAGCACTGGCATGCCAAAAATGATTCTCCAGCAAAACAAGTGCACTGAGCATTCCTAAAGGTGCTGCACATGATTGATGCACCTCAGAACAGCAATCTCCTTCCTCTGCAGCATGGTGGTAGGCAGGAATTGTTTCTGCTTTCTTGATAAAGTCTTAATAAAGTCTTTAAGCTGCTAAAACTACCTGAAAGTTCAGCTCTTTGTAGCTCAGAGCATCTGCAGCACATTTTGTTGTAAAATTCAAGGATTGTGTGGAAGTGTGTGACTGAGGGCATTGGCTGAACATGAGCCCAGGTGGGCAAGAGGCCAGTGGCACCTGGCTTGGGACAGGAATGGTGTCCAGGGGATCAGGACACTGCTGTCCCCTGTGCTGGCACTGCTGGGGCACCTCCAGTGCTGGGGCAGCTTGGGGACATTGAGGGGCTGGAGAGAGTCCAGGGCAGGGAACGGAGCTGGGGAGGGAATGGAGCCCCAGGAGGGGCTGAGGGAGCTGGGAAGGGAATGGAGCCCCAGGAGGGGCTGAGGGAGCTGGGAAGGGAATGGAGCCCAGGAGGGGCTGAGGGGGCTGGGAAGGGAATGGAGCCCAGGAAGGGGGCTGAGGGAGCTGGGAAGGGAATGGAGCCCCAGGAGGGCTGAGGGGCTGGGAGGGAATGGAGCCCCAAGGGCTGAGGGAGCTGGGAAGGGAATGGAGCCCAGGAGGGGCTGAGGGAGCTGGGAAGGGAATGGAGCCCCAGGAGGGGCTGAGGGAGCTGGGAAGGGAATGGAGCCCCAGGAGGGGCTGAGGGAGCTGGGAAGGGGCTCAGCCTGGAGCAAAGGAGGCTCAGGGGGGCCCTTGTGGCTCTGCACAGCTCCTGACAGGAGGGGACAGCCAGGGGAGGCTCTGCCCCTAGGGAATGGGAACAGCCTCAGGCTGGGCCAGGGAAGGTGGAGATTGGACATCAAGGGAAATTCCTGCATGGAAAGGCTGTCAAACATTGGGAATCGATGGAGTCACCAGCCCTGGATGTGTCCCAGAACACGTGGATGTGGCACCTGAGGACAGGATTGATGGTGAACAGGGAGGTGGGCCGGGGAGATCCTGAGATTCTCTCCTCAGGTATTTGTGGGCATCCCCAAGCAACAAAGGAAGAAAAATGTAAACCCAGCATTTTCTCAGTTTAGTTCAGCAGCTTCAAGGAAATGATGTTTGTAAGGAATTTGCAGTGCTGTGGAAAGCTGGACAGCAGCAGGATCCTCTGTGAAATGAAGGATAAACTGGCATGGAAGCACAAAGGGGCTCGCTGGGGTTTGTGTGCTGCTGACTTTGGAGCAGAATCAGCCTTTTTCAGACACATGATATATTTGCTTTCTAAAGTTGCTTGCATTGTCTGGGGATGAGGATTAAGGCTTAGAGTTTTTATGTTTGATCTGTCTGTGTCCAGGAGGTATTATTTATATGGCATGGGATTTAGTACACGATTCACATTTCCAGAAGGAATAAAATCATTTGTTTTCAGGAGGAAGGTTCAGCCTGTGAAGAGGCAGACTATAAAATTTTGATACAATTCTTTTGAAGGGAAAAAAAATGTGTGTAAGAACTTGTAGTTAGACTTGACAAGCTAATTAAATGCTGTCCAACTCTTAATTGCTGGTGTTCTGGTATAAAAGCAATGTATAAGTATTTTGTAAATCCATATTTGGGCAAGCAATTTTATTTTTAAGGTTATACACATCAAGGGGGTTTTGTTTGTTTTCATTATTAGAAATCTCTCAAAAACAAAGCAAAATTTGTGTTCACAAAAGGGAAGAATACTTTCCATTGATGAAATCAAGAGGCAAAATATTTGAAGCCAAGTAATGTAATGAAGTATGACTCAGTTAATCTTAGCACTATTAAAAGCTTAAAATATTAGAAAAATTCTATAAAATGAAATTATAGCCTTGCAGTAACATTCTTTTTACCCAGCACTATTTCTCATTTATCAGGTTTCTACTAATGGCCTTAGAGATTTAGAGAAAATAATCTGAGTGGTGTGCTTCCAAGGGAACTCAGTTAAGTCTGCCTTTTGGATTATTGTTTTGGGATCTGTATGATTTAAAATGAATAAAACCTCCCTGTACAGCCGTGATAAAGATTACATGGCTGGCACGGTATCTTTCAACATCCAGCATTTAGGGGAATCTCAGAGTGTAAATTCCTCCAACATTTGTCATGAAATGAAATAAGGATTTGGATCTGGTCATAATGGAAAAAAGAAAAAAATCAGCTTCTATAAAATTTTTAATAAAGAAAAGCTTTTTGTGCTCTTGCTCATACCCTAAATGTGTTAGGTTGAACATTTCTGTCAACACAACGTGCTCACGTTTGTCCTGGGAAAATGGAAATATTACACTGAAAAAAAAAACTTCTGATTTTCCAAATTTCAGTATAGAAAAAGGAAATGTTTTTCTATCTAGCTCCAATTTGCTTTACCAATTAGTGGCAATTTTTGGGGACCACTCTCCTGCTGGTTAAGGCAGAGCCATGAGAACAGACTGGCCAAGAAGTGCTGAGTTAAAGCAGGCACTGGGCAGTGGGGAAATGCAGCGATCACTGGGAAATTCACTGTTCTGCACTGAGCGGGTAGATACATAAATAACTTCCTTAACCAGGTTATTTTTGGCTATATGTATTATTTTTATATGGTGCTACCTCCCTTGAGGTCAGCCTGGGCTTTGTGTTTGATATTTTACGACATGTGACTGATTTTAGAGGTCTCCAACTTATTTTGGGTGTATGTTTTACTGTCAACAAATGAGATCTAGCAATATATTTTACTGCCCATACAGTTTACTGCAGTGTGCTGAGGATAATGAGTATCAGCTCTTTTCCCCTAGGTTATTTATCAGAGGAAATTACTAGGTTTGTGCAGTCTAATACTTGCATATTCTCAAATATTTAACAAGTCACACATTCTTGGGGCTGAGAGAATTCAATCATTTTCTCCTGGATAGTAAGAGAAATAAAAGCAATAAAATGGGAAATTCAGCAGTAACTTTAATCAATGTGGCTGTTGTTGTACAATACCCTTTACAGAGTCATTCCAGCATTTTTTTGTGTTTACATAAATGTTTCTATCCACTGTAAGTGTTGTAAACTATTTTCAGTATATAATGTTATTTTTGTGAGGTAACATAACTAACAGCTTTCTTTTTGAAGTGCTTCAAGTGCCATTGTTTGTGATACAAAGCAATTTCGAAATATATTTACAAACCACAAAGCAACTTGAAAGTTTTCTTTTGATCCATTTGAAGTTTTTATTCAAAACTGTGTGAAAATTATCATATATGACAGGTTCTTTGGCTGCAATGACAATATATTATGGAAAAGCTTGAAATGCTATGAAAGGCTGTCTCATCGTGTTTTTGTTCTACAAAAGGCTCTCATTTCAAGCTCAGCCTCTGAAAGTTTGCCTCATCCTGTGCTTCAACAAATTAAAGCCTACCTTTCTTTCCCTGCAATTATTTTATAACTCTTTAGGTATACAGCCTCTTGTAAAAAATATATAATCTAATTTCAAGCTTAGTTTGCTTCTAATTATCTGTTTATCAGCAATTGAAATTTTTTTTCTCTTTACTTATACATTTTAAGCTTTCAGAAGAAAAGAACATCTGGTATTGAGAACGGAATGCATTAATTATCCAACCTCTAATTTACTATTTAATGTAGTTTTTTTTTTTTAATTATTAACATTTAATTTTGCCTGATTTTAATGGCGGTCAGAAGATAGTTTGAAGGTTGCTGTTTCCAGCATTCCATTTGCTCTCAAAAAGTAGGCTCTGAAATGAGTGAAAGCTTTATGTGTTTGTTTGTGTTTCATAAATCAATTTCTTGATAGAAGCTGTGACTAATTCTTTTCTTAGTGAGCTAAGCCTCTTGGTGGTTTTATTTCATCCTTCTGATGTGCTGCTCACTGTCAATGTTGCTGAATCCAGAAGGTGTTGGGATTTTGAGGATTTTTTTTTAATTGCTTTTTGGTGAGTGAATGGCAGAGTGTGAAGAAAAATGCAGTAATTTATTGCAATATTTTCCAGTGTTATTGGAGATTTGGAGTTCTCTATCCCCTAATTGATACTAAATTTTCCCACTTAAAGCGAGTCGTGAAAGAGTTGAGTGACCAAATTTCACACCAGTCTGCTCCATGTCTCTGAAGTGCAATTACAAAAATCAAATCAGTTCTTTCTCAAAGATTTCCATTGTGAAAGAAGAGCCAGAACCCAGAGGTTAAAATCTGCTTTAACCTTCCCAGCTGTAATTTCCCTGTTGTGTGGGACACCAGGACGAACTGGTGAACGACGGCTTTGGTAAACAGAGGGAATGGGTAGAATTCCCAATCTGTGAACAAAATGTGTTGTGTAACTATTAAAGAAAACCAAACCAACCAACAAAAAACCAACCAAACAAAAAAAAAATTACTAAACAAACCTGTGGAGAAAAAGATAAAACCCCTGAATAACTCGCTAGGGAAATCAGAGGAAAACCTGCTGGAATGGGTGATAGGGTGGAGAGGTGTGTCCAAGAAGGGTATGGAATAAAACAGAGGTAGGGACAGAGTAATTTCAACTGTAAGAAAAATTTCTGTGCTGTTTCACACAGACATCAGGAAATGCTGAAGGAAAACTGTGAGAAGAACCAGAATCCAGGAGTCTGAGTGTCTTTGTATCCAATGGAATAATTTGGAAAATAGTGAATATTTTAACAGTAAAAACTACTTAAGGGATGAACTCTGGATGACTCTGTAATTAAAAATACAGGTTTGTAAGTTCAACGTTTTGCAAAGATCAAATTGTTTCTCCTGCCAAGTCTTCATCATTAGCTATGCTTTGGAAGAAGGATAAAGTCTGTGCTCAAATATTCTCTCTTTTTTTTAAGCTTGGCAGCACTAAAGGAAATTGCTTTATAATATTTGTGAGAAATTATATCAACCTTTTACATGATTTTGGAAAGTAAATTCAATCTACTTCCAAGGAAGAAAAAAGAACAAGATATAGTTTAAAAATTCAAAATATGAGAGTAAAAAAATCATATAATCAGGTCCTCAAAAAGACTGGGTCAGTTTTAAGGCTGTAGGGTCAGTTTTACTGAAATAAAAACCCATTGGTTCTAAATATCTTGAGATTCCAGATTTTATCACTTTAGGTGTTTTTAGTGGCCACAGTTAAAAATTAAGATATCTTTTCTATTTTATTCTAAACTCAATTAAACAGAGAGACTTACAGTTCAAGAGGCCAATGTTTAAACAAGATTTGAAAGTCAATTAAAGTTACAAACCCATTATCACTGATAGACTTCTTGGATTTTCTGCCATTATCCAGTGTATATCTTATGATCCATGACACCAAATATTACCTCCAAGTTATTATTTTTAATATAACCTAGAGGAATTGGATTATTTTAATTTTCAAGCACTCAAAAAAATTCATTTATCTTTAACTGATACACTTGTCTTTGTCAAAATCTTAATGATCCTTTCCCCTCTGCCTTCAAAAAAAGCAAAGCAACAAACTCACCTGGACAAGGAGTTCACTTTCAGCAATAAATTCCCTCTGAACAAAAGTTTATTTTATGGTCTGCATGAACAATAATGCCTTCAAGACCTGTTTTGGGTGAGAGGGGCTGATGAAGGAGAGCAGGGTTTGAGTGGCACTTGAGCTGAAATGTGCCAGGGAATTTCAGTTTGTTCAGAAGTGCATTATTTGAGACAGAAATCAGATTAGAAGAAGCATGTAAATGCATTAAAATGACTGGATGGGAAGAGAGGAAACAAACAGAAATAAGAGACTTCAGAAGCAAAGGAGGTGACACCAATTGTGATTTTTGATGCACTGCTGGAATCTGATGTGCTGGATCATATAAATGTAATATTAATGAAAATGAGTAACTCAAGGAGCTGTGTAAATGTGAGATTTGGAGAAGGTAGTATTATGTCAAAGGAATCTTGGTTTTTGGTGTGCAAAATGAACCTGAAGGAAAACAGCAGTGAAATCTTTGGGAAGAGGAAAAACTTTTTTTTTGCATTGGAAAAAAAGCTGGGGTAATATTTACCTGTGGCTGCTCATGCTGAAGGGCACAGACAATGAAATTGGAGGAGGTGCCTGAAAATTTATGAAGTTGTGCTTAGAACTGACCTTGTAAAATAACTAAGATCAAAGGAGGGAATATAAAGAAAAGAAATTAATACTCATTTCTGAAAGTCCAGATTATGAGCATCCTTTGGGTATTGAGGAAATTAGCTAGAAATACCCTGCTGTACAATGGAGAATTTCATCCTGAAAAGTCACGTCTAACTGGGAAGGTAAGCAAATATTAGAACAAAGAAAATGAAGTGACAATTTTCTGAGGACAGAGGAGTGAACCTGGTAATTAAAGATAATTAATTTTAAAAGACCCAGGCTTAGTTTGTAAAAGACATTTAAAATATAACTAGGGCAGAATACAGACATTTAGTGTCAGGAAGTGTAATCCTTCTAATTTCTGCCTGAATGTGAAGAGACAGCAATCAGCCAGGGCTTCCAGGAGCTCCAGGAAGGTTTATCTAAATCCTGGTCTGTTTTCCCACACAACATTGCTTCTCCTACACCCCAGCTTGGCCTCAGTTTCACACCTTGCCCTGGGTGAGATCTCCTCTCCAGTTATTCCAGGTCTCTCCCACTCCAAAGGAAAGAGCAGCTGTGCTCACACCATGCCTGATACCAAGATTCTTGTCCCCTATAAATAGGTATGAATCTGTGGATTGTCTGGTTTATCTCGGCTGTTTGAGGGGCCTGGAAAGGCCCGAGGTGGCCTTGGGGCAGCCCGCGTATCAAAGGACGAGAAGAGGCTTCAGTTCTTCTTTCGGTCTTTATGTTTATTAATTGTTTATCTAAAAGATTTTCTTTCGGCCCGACAGAGCTCTGCTCAGCAGCAGCCATGAGCACACTGTGCCGTCCTCAGGACCGCCACGTATCTTTATACCCATTGTTACGTGTACAATATTTATCATTTTTCTCTAATACCATTTATTCTTATTGCTGGGTGCACTCTCAGTAATAACCAATCCAAGAGTGCCACCATGGCCAAAGAAGATGGAGGAGAAAAGGAAGAAGAAGGAGGACAGGACACACCCCAATTCCTCCATCTTACTCCTCTGAACCCCCCTGTACAGAAATCCTAAACCCTGTGTCTCACCCTCTAATTAGCTAATCTTTTGCCATTCACCCCGGTGAAGTCCTCTTATCTCATACAGGTGTCGTCTCCTGTGTAGGATCAAAGTCCAGCCACCAGACACTTCTGGCAACATTCCAGGACTCCCGAGCCCCCCAAGGGTGGTCTCGGAGGCCCGGCATCTCAGGACTCAGATCCTGAGATCCCACAGTGGATGACCAAAGTATCAACACTCCTAAAAGAATTCAGCACAATCTGACTAGGGGGGAAAAAAATCACAGAAAACTGTGTAGAAGATTCTAAGAAAAGCACATTGTTTTATTCCTGCTGGGGAAGTTGGTGGGAATGAAAGAATTTAGAAGATTCAGTGGTTTCAAAAGAATAGGGGGATGAGTAAAGGGGCATGGAGCACAGTAAAATTCAGGGTTGATTGTGGTAACCAGACAGTGAAAGGAAAACCATAATCAGATGAGGGCATTCTCAGCTGGAACATGAAAGCCAGCAGCCAGTGCGGGGAATGAGTTCTGTTCAGAGCCATGGGCATCTGCTTTGGCTCTCTCTGTGCTTCCCAGTAACGAAGGCTGTGAGTACAAGAATGAAAATTATGCATGTGTCGGTGTGATTCTGACTGCAGCAACTTCTCCACGAGCTGCTGAGTGCATGGCTGATTTTGCTGTGAGAAAAGCTGCCTGCGTGCCCGGGTTTCAGAGCTGTCGTGTGTGACACACAGCGATCCCCTGGCGAGGAAAGGGTGAGCAACCAGCAGAGCCAGCACTCCTCACTCCCCCTTCCCCACTCAGTTTCAGAAATAATTATCATGCTCTGCCTAATTGTGATTTCTGAGATCTTCATTGTCTGGTGTCATTCTTTCAACAGGAAGATTTTTATGGTGGTATAAAGTGGTGGCAGAAATGTACATTTAAATCAGCTTTGAACCTGACTGCTGTAGCTAATGTGTTATGACTAGAACATTCTATACAGAAAGAAAACACCATTATCATACTTAGAATCTCTCAGGTATATTACCATAATCTTTCTTTCTAAATAAAGAGAGGAAAAATTACTCGAGTGCTGGTTATAAATTGTGAATCCTGACAGGAGCTCCTTGAAGGCCTCAGCAGTACAGGCCTGCTTCCCTCCATCCAGCTAGAACCATTTTGTGTTTTTTCCTAGTCAATACAGCAGAAGCTGTAAGTACCATTTTGGAGCTGTGTAACCCCTCTAGACACAGGCACTGAGGGTGTGGATTTCAGTGAGAGATAAATTTCAGCTAAAAAAAAATCATCCAGTTAAGTTGTGGTCATGGCCAAAGTCAGGAATTTTCTCTGTCCTGGTGATTCTGAGGTTAATCTAAAAGTAATTAGGACCTTCAATCATGTGATAACCTTCTGTTTCACTGGAATATCATTCTCAGTGCAGTCTGAATTACCCCTGTTTAGCAAATTGTGAACAGCAAATAGCCATCATGCAAAAGCAGATGAATCCAGCCTTGAACCAGCCTGGCAAGGGATTCTGAGAGCAAAATTTCAATAAACCAGATTTGCATACTCAGGACCTAAACTGTTCTGTCTGCATGGATGTGCAAAGGCAAGCTGACAAGTGTTCCTAAAGTATATTCAAATTACAGCATTTCAGGAGCAAAAGAACAAACTGATTACAGTGTCTGAACAAGGTTCAGAGCATGGAGATGGGGAGAAATGTCATTCAGCAACTCGGATAAAACAGGATGTTTATTTTCTGAATAGTAAATGACAGCATGATTTCCTTAACAAAATATTCATGATTTCTTGGAATTACTCATAAAGGGTAGCTGCAAAGAGTAGAGACTGCAAAATTATGTATCATTCATGCCAATTTCCCAGATATTTTATTTAGGTCGGAAAGTGCAATGCCAGAATAAAATATAATAGCAGTAAATATCAGAGGCATTTGTTAGACCATCTCAATAATTAGAGAATGTATTCCCATGAGAGCAGAATCCCAGTAATGTATGCAAGCAGGATGTTTGAAAACAACCCTCTTAATAAATGGAGTTGACAGAAAATACACTGCAAAAGGATTATTGGCAGAGGCATGGAAAGTAAGAGATTTGGCAGTAACTTTAAGAACACAAATATGCATCACTCAAGGGAGAAGATTTCTATCTGGGGAACAAGCTGTCTTTGTAAACAGGATTATACCCAGAACAAGCATCTGAAAAACATAGATCAATGCCATCAAAGAAAAAACTGCATCCAACAGAAATGAGGGATAGAAGGAGAATTTCAGTGGCAGTTTCTTCAGCTTGTTGATCTAAACAGTTAAATTTGTAAAATCGAGTTTCTATCATTTTTGAGAGTAATTGTTTATTTAATTGTTGCATTAACCAGTCATTTTGCCTCTCTCTGCCCATAACAGATGTTCATTATAAAAACTGAATACATTAAGATGATTACATTATTCAAACTCTTTGATAATTCATTTGTATTAAAACCATAAGACTCTGTTGACATTTCCCTAGGGTACATTTGGTGAGGTTAAGCAGGATAAATGTCACAGTTAGTAATGCTGTTAAGATAAAAACCTTGCAAAGGAACTACATATTATTTTTCTGCTTCATGGTCCTTAACAGCAACTTTTAGAGCTATATTTCCTTTTTAAATGATGCATTACACCTTGAAAAGTAAAATAAAAAGACCTGAAATTATGATTCTTGCTCATTTCCTCAAGAATAAATGAATAGAGGAGGCGAAATCTTAAAGAAGTAGGCTTGATTTTTCTAAAAAAGTTTGGAAATAGAGTGCTCTGTTAAAGCATAATGGCCCTGGTGAGACGTGGTGTGGAAGAATGTAAGATGTGCATTAATTTCAGTGAAAATGCCCCAAAAAAGGGAAGTGAGCCATGAAATCTCAAATAGAGCACAGGCATCAATATTTGAGAATTGCCTCAATACAGAGCGTTGTGTAGCTGCAACTGGAGGAAAAATGAGACTGGGGTGACTTGCAGAGGTCCCTCATTTCAACCTCCTTCTCAAGCCAGGGCTAAGTACTGAGATTAAATCAGATAAAACTGTGCTCAGTCAATTTATATTAATAAAATTTTGGGCTGGCCATGGCTCCTCCAGGCAGGTGGAAGAGCTGCTGGTGCCCAGGCCCCTGAGGCTGGGGCTGATCCATGATTTCCATCCATCCCAACTCTCCAGCTCTCCCATGAACCCTTTCCATGATGCTTGAGTGGATTCCTCCCTTTGGATCATCTCTTTTTCACTGGATCCCAGCACAGGACAGCGTTTGCCTCTCCCAGTTTCCCCTCTAGAGAATGGCAGTGCCTGTGAGTATTCTCAAATATTAACTTTATACCATTCCATTAATCTCAAGGCTGTTGCTCATCCTTCAGTGAAATGTGATCATTGTAACACTGAATTGTTTATGTTTCAGGTCCTAGAGATTTTTCTTCAGTCTTTGTTCAAAAGCATAAAAAGATAATCAAGTATGACTTATGAAAAGAATAATTGCAACAGCTCCAGTTGGCAATAATATTAGATGGATGTAGAGGCATATAAAATGTTTTGCTTATTTTTTAATTCAGCAAAATTAATGATATCTGCCTAATAATGAAAGTTAATTTGATACTGTTCAGCTGTTATGTGGGGGTTTTATGTTTGATTTGATTTTTGTGTCTGGATCATGTCTAATAACAGAATTAAAATTTAATTATTAATATTATTGATTATAAAATAAGTGACAATTTTCTAGTTGTCTTTAATTGCAATATCTTTTACTACACTGAGGAGAAACGAAGTTGGACCTGAAAAATAATTATAATTATTAATAAAAATTGCTCATAATGCATTCATTTCGTGAAAAGAGAGCCACAATGTCAGAGGCTAAAAAATGATCAACCAGAACATCAAGAAATGAAGTAGAGCAGTTGAATACTAAAGGATCCCTGGAGATCTAATCAACCTTGACCAACCTCAAGGTGGTCAGTTTGCTGTTTAAATTTGCACCTGGTTCCTCTTGCCCTGTGTCTGGGTACCACTGGGAGGAGTTTGGTCTGAGCTGCTCTCACCAGGTGTTTTTGCACACTCCATGACCCACCCCAAGCCCTGACTCCTTGGGGATGAGCAGTTCTGATGCCTTGGGATTTGAGCTTTTATATTTTTAATGTATTTGTAATCCTGCAGTTCTTTGGTGTGTAACTCTGAACTCCACACACAGTGTGAGCTGCTGCTCTCCCATTTTGGGCAGACACAACAATTCCCCTCCAGGCCTGGCAATCCAGGACACCTCACTGCCTCAGAGCCTGAGAGATGTAAAACAAAAGTGAGTTGGGGGCAGCAAATTTGGGGTGAATGACTTCGTTACATGAAGCTGTAATTGGAACATTAACCCCCAATATTCAAATGAGCCAAACTTATAGAAGTATGAAAACCTTCATCGTGACCCATCATCCATTTTTGGGTGTAGCCTCTGGGGGGCTTCATCTGCCCCAAAAATACCTGAAGGCCCTTCAGTAAATATCACTGTTTTTTATTCCCTTAATTCTGTCTGGCCTCTGTTTTAGGTAGCCCCAAAAAGGCACCAGGACCAGCTCTTCTCTTCTGGTATGGGAGATGCTCCATCCCCTTAATCCCCTCCTGGTCCCAGGATGGCCCTGTCTCTCCTTTACTGGGGACCCCAAAACTGCACAGAGCTCTCCAGAAGAGACTGAAACTTTGAGAAACTTTAGGAAACTTTGGTAGCTCCAGGTACGTTCTCTTAAATTAGCACTTTGTACTTTTAAAAGTGCAACTTGCAAATTTTAGCTGAAAAGCGCCGGTAATGTAAACCCAAATTATTCTCTGCTGTAAAAATGCACTTTGCTGATATTTGGCAGTTTTATTCCTGCTCTATCAGTTTTGGAAATTGATTTCTTTTTTATGTTTAGAGCATGCAGATGTTCAGGGATACTGGGGAAACCAAACACACTGCAAAGTTAGTGTAGGAAGAAACTTATGATAAAAAATCTTTCACACATGACTTTTTCAAGGATATGGGGAATGCTTTAAGGACTATTTTGATATTTTCAGGGCCTTAAATTAAAAGCATTTGACAATTTCAGTAATCACCATGATCAGAAGCAAAGAACTAAGTAATTTAGGTCAGAGACAGGGAAACAGCTGAAGCATCTGTTCCTGCAGTAAGTGTTCAGATTGGGAGGAACAACTTATTCAGTATCATTGTGAAAAACTCTTTGATATTGGGGGAAAAGGTAATTTTTTTCATATAAAAAGCTTTCTTTATAGGAAGTTGTAAAAGCAAGTATTTATTGCTCTTCAAAGACTTTACAGCACATTTTCAAAAAATTAACAGGAAGTTTGTAAAAACAGCTAATGAATACAGATTTTCAGGTCTGTACGTATTTTCAAAAACAGAAAAGGAACATGTAGATGCACATGACAGAGAACTGCTCATGGAAAAGCAGAACTCCAGAGGTAAGAGCTGTTCCTGCTGTCCCACACCCTGGTTCTGTGTGGAGATCTGGATCCCCCCATTCACACCTGGGCCCTTTGCTCACCCCTTTCCAGCACAATCTGCCTGTGCAATTGTCATGGAATGGTTTGGGTTGGAAGGGACCTTAAAGATCATCTTGTTCCAAATTCCTTGCCTTGGAAAAGAACATTTTCCACTAGAGCAGAGTGTTCCAAGCCTTGTCCAACCTGGCCTTGAACACTTCCAGGGTTAAATGAATTTATTTCCATATTATTTCATTGGGGTTACACTGCACGTGGCGAAAACCAGCAGCAGTGATGATCCATGCCAGATCCCTGAATCCCCAGAGCTCATTCTGCTGGGCAGAATTCTGCTCTGTTGTAGGCCAGTAGTAGATCCCTTACTGTGAAGTAGGAAGTTTTGCAGATTATTTTAATTACAGAATGAGCTTTCATGGTGAGCAAAATGAGCGTTGCCTTTGAAACACGCTCATGCTTTGTTGCTGTTGATAACAATGGTGGTCAGAGGTTCATCTGCCAAAGAATGAAGCATTTCCCAGTGTGCATTACACAGCTTTTTATCAAAATCCCTCAGCCCACAGGCAAACCTGGGCTAAACTCTTTGATATGTAGCTTGGATTGCAAAGTAGGATGCAGCAAAAAAAAATTAAAAATACAATAACTACTCCATCCCCCCAACCCTACACATAACTTGTGCTTACAGGTTATTCAATTTTAAATCTTTCAGCATAAAAGCACTACAAGTTTATCACTAACTTCTGCCTCTCTTAATAATTCATCTGCTTTGCAGTTGTGTGGGTTTAATTAGCTGCTTCTGCTCCGGTGTTCTGGTGTCATGTTGTCTTTTTCATTAGATCTCTCTCCTTCATCCGTGTTAGATGTTTGCACATTTCCTGGCTTTAAGCAATGTGGGCTATAATTGGAATCTAAAGTTGGAACATGTCTTCAGTTACCATTTTGTTAATTCCTTTTATTTTCCTGTCAAAACCGTATGCTATCATGTACTGCCAATGAAGTGAGAGAGAAGTCAAAGGTAATCCACATCAGCTCTCTTGCTTCTAGCAAAGGGTTTTGTCTTTAGACTTGTTTTCTGTTATAAATGTTCTGTGGAAATATCCATGCTGTTTTGAGTTGAATCTTTTCATAGAGACTACACACAAGCAAATTTTAAAATGCTGGAGGCTTTTAAAGTAAAATCAAATGAATCAATGGCAGTTTTATCAAATTTTCTGCAAGTCTTTTATCACTCTTTTCCCTGTCACATATAAATGTAATTTCAATTTTTTAAAAGAATATTGAGGTTGGATTTTATTAGTGTGAACAACTGAGTTAAGTCCTGTTAAAATTGTTAAGTAGAAAGGAGGAAAAGATAAAATAGAAGGCAGAAGTAGCAGTCTGGAAGAAGGAGAACATGGTCAGAGACAGGAAGGGCAGTCCCAGCACAAAGAGAATTTATCAGGTGCATGGAATGGGCTTTGTTTTCCCATATGACATTTGCTTTGATTTTAAACAGTTATTTTTGGGGTTAAAAGATGTGGATACAGCAGTCATCAGCAAAGCTCTGGTCTTAAGGAGCTGAGATTTTGGGGGATTTAAATAAAAAAAGTAATGGAGGTGAGACTTGTTTCACAAGGTAAGGGCAAAATGGTATTCTGCCCAGAAAGGATTGGTTTCATCAGCCTTTCAGGTAAGGTCTGGGCTCCTGTAGGTGCTCTTGAGGTTGGACATAGCTACAGGGGATTATTCTGCTAATCCAAAATCATGCAACTTTCAGAAGTAAGCTAGAAATATTTTAATATCCTTATTCCATTTTTTACTATTTTTCATCTGAAACAACTTTTCAAACATATGGTTCATTGTTCTGTGTAACAGATTTTGTGTACGATACTTATTTGTTACGTGTTGTAGACTGTAATTAAATAAAGAACATTCAAAATATGGAAAAAAATGAAAATCTCTGCTGCTGTCATGAGGATGACATGATCTTATAGCTGAGAACTGAGAATGAAATGGCTGCCATGGTGGAGGACACATTTGGATTTTGTGAAGGTTTGCATAGATCTGATACAACAAATTAACAACCAGCTGATGTTCTGCAGTGCTGCTTGAAAGGGCTGGGTTTGATTTTTAAAAAGTGTTTGTGTTGTTTTGTTGGGGTTTTTTTCCTGAAACAGCCATTAAAATGAAATTAATTGCAATGACATGCTTGCCATTGGATGGGAGCTTAATCTCAGCAAGTGTTTGGGAATTCCTTTTGAGCTGAAAAGGAGCTGAGCCATCAATGTCAAGTGCAGTCCCCAATGTGTCCCCACTGTGTCTGTGCAGTCCCAGTCCCACCCCAGGATTTGCTCATTCTGACCAGAGCTCATTGCAGGATAATTCTTTTTCCATGGCTCCCAACTTCGTCTTCTTGACAATTCCTACATTTTATTTGATTCTAAATCATCTCAATAACAAGTCATATTTTGCCCAAAAAATCACTCTGAAGGGTGCATTCCTTACATTTTTGTGGTTTGCTTCAGCTCTGTGTCCCCTTGATGTTCTGCTCAGAGTCCTTCACCCTGTTTCAGGATCAATTTTGTTGTATAATAGAATTAATGAAGGCAGTTTCACCATCAGCTTCTGCTTCCCAAATGTGAACTTGCAAATGGCTTGATTTCTAATTTTATTTTTATTTTTTTAAACAAGTTACTTGAATTAAGACTATAGGAAAGATAGCTTAAGGAGGTTGTGCATGGATGGGGGATTTTTTAATTTCTTAAAAAGAAAATCTTGAATTGATTCCAGTTGAATTGACTGTTTCATCCTGAGATATTTATAGCTCAATTACATGAGGTAAGTTTTTGGGTCAATATTACAATGCAAAAGGATCAGATAGGCTGAAATGTATATATTTTAAACTGTGATGTGCATGCTGAGCTCTCTTTATTAATAGTTTATTTCTGCTGGACAGTAACCTATCCTGGAGCCAGCATGGAGGTCTAAGATAAAACGAATCTTCACAGAGAAATAAGTTAGAATGCCAAAAATAATTCTTTGCAAATGGTTTTTCATTATTTAATCAGTTGCTACCTAGATTTAAAACCCCTACAGGAAACAAATGTAACATAAGTTATGTTAATATATATTGCCCCATTAATGGGCTTTAAATAACATCGAGACAACTTTTATATGGGCTATCTATGAATGAAATTAATATGAGATTTTATTTAGAAGGAAGAATAATTCTGGTGGTAAATCAAACAAAGGACTAGGGGAAAAAAGCACAGTTGTGTGTTGAATATAAATACAAAGAAAATTATGTGAGAAATAACGAAGACTTATTCTCTTTGTTATATGTTAAAGCAGAACACCAAATTGAATAAGATTTTTATTTTTCAAAGCAGAAACTTGCAAAAAAAAGTAGAAATAGGTGTAGTAAAAGATGCAGCTTTGAAACTTAGATAATTAATATTATAGTTAAAATGAGGCTTTAAAAAACACATTTAATGGTTGGGCAGTTTGGAGGATTCATTCTCCTTTCTGTTCATAAACCAGAAAAAATCTAAATGCATTTAAATTATACTTTTTACAAGTTTCTCAGTTTCTTCATATACATATATAAGAAAGTACCTCAAATATATCTACAAAGGATGGTATATTGCATAAATATACCTGTGATGTGGAGTGAGGTGCACACACCCCCTTCTCCTGTTTGTACCCCGAGAGGACTCTTCCACAAGTCTCTCAAAAATGGTTTCAAATTTAAACTTTTTGGGAAATATTTTTACAAATATTTAAAAACTCAAGCCACAACGCTGTCTGAACACCATACTAAATATTATAGATACAGCCAGAGCTCAAGTTTCACTGAATGAGTGAAAATGAATTCATGTTACTGGGCAGCAATATCTGAATCAAGCAATTTTGGATTGTTATTTTTTTTTCCAATGGCAAAAAATTTTTGATTTTAAAAAAATCATCTGGAAAATAATAGAAACATTTTTAAGAGGTATTAAAACCAGAACAGAGGGATAGAAGAGTCCTTTCTTTTTAAGCAGTTGGGTTCTAAAGGCAGAAAAAGAGGCAGTAGCAAACTGGTTTAGAAAAAAACCCAGCCCAACTGAGGTAAGAATCAGAAAAGCAATGGTGGGGAAAGATTGCAAAGAGCATTCTCTGAGCCAGTGTTTTGTTCTGCTCCACTTTCTGTGGACAGATTTAAATGGATTGTTAATGTTATGGAGAGAGGAATTTTACATTCTCTGTGTCGTTACAGCAACGGCGGCATCTGCACGCCCCGCCTGGAGCCAGGGCTGCCAGCAATGCCAGAAATTTGGGAATTCTGGAGGCATCACATTCCCCACTGGGCATTCACTGGACCAACAGGAGGGTGAAATATCAGCTGGAATATCAGAGAGAATGACCTTGGAGAATAACTCAATAGCCTCGGCAAATCCGCCGCATTTCCAGTGAAACAGAATAAACAAAACCAGGTTGGTGGCTCAAGGTTTCTAATTCCAAAAGAGCAGACTGAGAAATTACAGAAACTAATTAGTGGAGTCAACGTGATTGAAGTGCCAGGGGACTGAGTGTGAAGGAGCTTTGGAATCTGGAGTCAAGGCTTCAAAATCTGTTTGAAGTGCGCCACAAACAAGGAGGCAGCAATTTACAGGAAATGGAAATGGCTCTTCAACATTTGCTTAAAACCCAAATGATCCAGAAGAATCAGACAGCCAAAAGGTGAGATGGAGCTCATTTTCAGAGAGGTCTTTATTGGAATGGTTAAGGTGGAATAGTTCTCACACAAAATCAGGCCAAATTGTGCCATACAAAGGACATTTCGGTTAGGGGAAATCAGCTACAAAAATTTCATTGAAAGAAATCAGTTTGATGAATCAGATTTTTTTATAAATATGATTTTCCAAATTTCTATGTTTTGAACCTAATTTTAATGAGAATAATGAGGTTATCCAAGGCATGTTAGTGGCAGGTTTGAGTGATCTGTGCCTTTCTGGCCTCAGAACAGCATTAAATCTGTCTTTCTGCCTCCTATAAATGTAGAGATGAAACATTCAGACAAATAAACTTCTGGGTAGTCAGAGCAAACAAAACAAATTCAGATATTTCTGCAGATTATTTTTACAGTAAAAGAACAGCTGTTGGAGCGATTCATGATGTGCTTCATATATCTCTAATGACAATAAAATGAATTTTTTGTTTACTTCTCTATCATTTATAAAGAGTTTTTAAACTTAATTACAAATATTTTAACAAGCCTTTCCTTCAGAGGGTCCCATTCCTTAAATTTTTCTCTGGTATCTTCATAAGTGTAAAACTTGATGGATTTGGAAGTTACCATGTTAGAATAAGGCATCTTAACCATAAATTCTGTATTGTAATGTAGGATGTGAATTCATATCCCACTTACCTTGTCTTTACAACATGTAGTGAGTAATATATATTTTGGCATATGTATGTTAATCGTAAAACCAAGCTTTTAGGATCTCTTTTAGTATCTTTTACAGTTTTGTGGATTCTCCCTTATGTAACCAGCTGGTTTTTAGGGGTGCATTTCCTGCAGATTTACAGCCAGTGCAGTGGAGTTGTCAGGAGCAGCTGTCACTGTGAAACATCCCCGTGTACCAGGTATCAGAGGAATCGTTGATAATTTGAAATTTTAATATTTTAAAGCAGTATGTTAGGTCACACATTATTTAAAGCACTCAGATTTGTCACATTTGTGCCTTTTCTTCTGCTGCTTCTGAGTCCCCAAATCCTGCAGCTGCTGCTGGCAAACAGATTTGCTCCCCAGCACCCTGGCCTTGGCTGCTCCACCTCCAGCTCAGAGGTTCTTCTGGAAAAGGTGGATTTATTAAGGATTGTCTGTCTTCTCAGATTTCTTAACACATAAAATTTAAAATGCAGGACGTCCTTGTTCATGTTTGCAGAACAATAATTGCATATATTTGGTTAATTTTCAGTCTTTCTGTCCTAGTCAAGCAAAACCCCTTTAATCAATATTTCATTAGTATTTGAAAGAATATTGGTCTATAGGGGAAAAAAATCAAGGTTGGACAGTGGATTTAGCAGTTATTAATCAAATTATTACTTATTGCTTTAATTAGGAGAGAATAAGAAGGTGTAGAGCTGTAGTTTTTGACAATGGGATTATTCTCCCGCTTCCTGCTGGGGCAGAGTCAAACACCCGGGACTGTGGCACTGCTGTTATTCTGTTATTCTGTTATTCTGTACCTTTTGTCTCAATGGCAGCACTGAATGCTTTATGGGCTAAATGCAATCTCCCTGTGAATAATAAATCTCTGTTCCTCCAGCACCAGCTCTGACCTTTTCTGACTGAAATTGTAACACATCATCATAAAATAACGTGGGTGTGATGGAGAATCGCCTGCCCTGGGATGAGTGCTGCTACACAGGGATCCCTAAAGAGCTCTGAGCAGCTACAAATGGGTGACACCAACCTGGCAAACTGTCCTGGAAAAGCAGCAATAAATCCGTGTTTCCAACAGGGCTGCTTCTGGAAATCTCTCCAGATACAAAGGAGCAAGGGTGTGATGAAATTCTCACACGTGGTGAGTGTTCTCTAAGGCAAACCCACGAGGTTCTGCTCAAGGAAATGCTGATTCCATTGATATTAGTCTGTATAAATATTGAAATGAGGCCTGTCTTTAAAGATATTGATGTTTTTTTCAGATTAACTGGTTTGGAAAGCTCTCTACTCACAGCAGATTTTTTTTTAAGTAAAAAAATATATTCTGGGCACTTCCTGATTTCATTCTTTGCTCTGAAATATTATTAGATTTTCATAAAATTTTTATCCCCTATGAACAGGTGCTGAGTATGTGAAGAATTTCTTTGGATTGGATTTCTTACTTTGGAATATTTTATTCTCTTCATGAAATCTTTTGGAGTATGGATTTTTTACAAGGTAGTGACTGTAGTTGTTTTATTTATAGCAAATTCCAGATAACTATAGAAGTTCAAAGAAAGTACTTGAATTAAAAAAAAAAATAGGAATTATTACATATCTCTGTTGGACTCCCAAACTTATTCTACGGTATTTCCATTTACCCTTCCATTCATGTGTGTATATATACATAGACTTTAAAATATTATATATAGTATGAAAAAAAACCATTTCTGCCTTTCTTCCAACGTGTGTTATTAGTAGTTTCTGTCATTTAAAGCACGGTCATTTAGTTCTCTGTGCAAGCTGATCTATATGAACTTTATAAAATATCTATGGCTTGGAGAACTCTCATGTATGAG
The DNA here is from genome assembly GCF_028769735.1 of Zonotrichia leucophrys gambelii. NCBI lineage: Eukaryota > Metazoa > Chordata > Aves > Passeriformes > Passerellidae > Zonotrichia > Zonotrichia leucophrys. Next base: position 16,342,435 of record NC_088174.1, on the reverse strand, counting down.
TTATGAAAGGAGGCACGGGGAAATTTTTCCTTTCCTTTTCTCCCCGCTCCATCATGTCATGCTTGCAGTTAACCTTTACTTATTTAATCCTACTTTAACCATAATTGCATATTCTCTACTCCATTCATTTGGCATCATTCAATTTTTGTGTGATCTTCCCATTTTTGCAGTATTGGAAAGTAATCTAACCAAAGTTTCAAATGTTTCTTCTGCTCGCATTATGACACAAGAATAAAAAATATCACCAAGGAAACGGTAGACTTCAGAGACAATTTATTCTTTTAAGTCAGACCAAAGTTTAATTTAGATGAAAATCCTGGAAGACATAATTCCTCACAAAGTCAGTAATGTTCTTCTCATTACCTGGTAATGATAGTCTAATTCTATCAAAAGGAATTTTTAATAATATAGCTGCATGTCTGAAACTTAACAATTGAGAATGAAGATGACACTATCCAAAAGCTTAAGAAAACACATTAACTGAAGCTAGAATAAATCACCAACAAAGAACATTGTCATTTTCTCAGCTCATATTTCACCCTTCTAGCCTCATCCCAATATAGCTTTTACATTTTTAGGTAGCGGCACAGAAGTGATGGGCACATCCAAGCACACAGAAGGGCACTGGAGGTCACTTTTAGAAGTTTCCTCCACCTTCTGATGTTCTTCCTTGTGTTCTTTGTAGCCATCAAGTGCCATTCTGCTTTTCTGTGCAGCTTTGCCATGTTAAATCCTGATTTATTAGGAATAAGATCCAATTTCTGGATTTGTGCATTGTCCATCCTGCTGTGTCTCCAGTTGGTTGGTGACTGATTAAACCACACTAGAGTGGTCACAGCTCACCTTCTGCAGAGGACATTCTTAAAAAAGCTTTGTTCTGAATTTGTGTTTAGGATACAGATCTTTATCTCTTCATTGAAATGTGGGGATACTTCAAAAAGGAACCCAGAGTTTTGTCTTGAAAATTCCCTTAGTCTTGTAAATTCCCTTGCAGCTCAAATGTGACCAGATTCCAAAATTTTTGGTTTCTACTTCAGCTTATTAATTTATATCATTAACTGCATTCCTAGGTTATGAATTTCAGCCTGAGTTATAAAAAATTTGTTACTCTCCTCTAAGTGCTAAAACACACTTGGAGAAACAGGGAAATATATTAAATCTTTTATCTTCAGACTATTAAAACAGTATTTGTATTTTAGCATTTTACCTCTTACTATTATTTTTCCTTTCTTGCCAGCAAAATATGGCAAGGAAGTTCTTGTTCTTATATGCTTTTTGATTATTCTTCCATACATTGAGTTAATAGGAAAAAGGCTGAAAGTTAACTTTTCATTTTACGTTCTTTTAATAAAGAAAATAAATTTTGTGATTCATTTTATGGGCCCTTAGTAGTGTTATGCATGTTGGCTGCAGCTCAGAATCAGATGAATTTTCTGTAGAATCACAGAAATTTCACCTTAGACTTTAACCCATGATAAGCAGATTCTAATAATATTCATTCTAAAGATTGGCTTTTCATCTTAATTTTGCCCAATTCTATGGCAGCAAAATTAAACATAAATTTCTAGCAAATAATTTGACTTTTTTGTTGTGTTATCCTGACCATATAAATCTAAATTTTGTTTGGCTGTAATGCAATCTCCATCCATCCGTCCATCCATCCATCCATCCATCCATCCATCCATCCATCCATCCCCTGCATGATTTAAATAACTCACAGACATCTTTTCACAAAGGGGAATGCTCAGCCTCTTGACAATGTCTGTCCCTTGCTTTCGAAATGGAATAATCAGAAGTGAGAGGAAAAAAAAAGAAGAATTTATTGTAATAACGACAGCACTCCTTAATGAGTGTTTTGCAGATTTGTAGATTTCTGTGATTGTGATGGCTCTTCTCATATTCATGTCTCAAGAAGTCTTTGCTTGATCACAGAATAATTCATGAAAGAGCTCATGAGAGACGAACCACACATCTCTGAAAGGTTGCAGCCTAAACATCTGCTGGAGCCTGTAAATTCGAGTAAAACCTGCAGGACTGATGCTGCAATCCTTTCCCTTTATAAATTCTTATTTTTCAATAAGTTTCATGACTGAAACCTGCATCTGTACTTACACAGAAAACATCGTGGGTGTCTGGCAGGTTTCCAAGCTGTTTATGAGAGAGCACTGCTCAGAGGAAGATGTAAAAAATGATCCAAGGGAAGGAATGATGCTTGATTGCAGTTTGTGCATAAACTTTCAAGAGGTGAAATTCTAAACCAAATATTGTATGGTGAAGCATGACCTGCCTGTGTGTTGATTGTAGTGTTATTTCACTGTATATATTACGGAGTTTGCAGTGTTAGTTCCCATATGTATTTATGAAACAGCTAGCCATGGCTGAATATTTGTAACAACATAAGAAATCAAGAAAATATAATAAGAAAAAAACCCTGAAATGTATTGGAAAATCATACATGTCATAATTTTGGGGTTTTTTACATGCTGTTTGCCCTAATATTGAGTGATCTATTCTAATTCCAGGTTAGGAACAGTGAGTGAGATTTACCGATTAGTGTATTTTTTGTTCTTTTCACAGGAAAATTGTGTGTTGATATTGGAGGGCACATCCCAAAGAACAATGTCTCACATTTGTAGCTGGGGGTTGGTTTTATACAACCTGGAGTTCCTCATAAGTTCATTACCCTGTCTTAAATCAGCTCCTAAGAGAGGTGCCCTGGTGAAGGAGCTTTTACAGTTCCTACACTAGAGATCTGTTTCCTCACATATAAAAACAAATGCCATGTAGTTTTGACACTCTTTGCTGTCATACACAGTGCAAGGACCTTTTCTGCTATAAAATATTCATTGTGGTTAACTTCTGACAAATAATACACAGACTGAAATATCCAGCTATGGAAATAATTCAAGCAGTGACCTGGAAGGAGGCTTTGTTCTCAGTCCCTCTGTCCTTTGCTTGAACAGAAGTGATGCTAACACAAAAAATATCACTTGTTTAAAGCTGTGAAAGCAGAATTAGGAGTGTGCAGACTTTTTGTGGCAAAACTGGGCCATATTTCTTCCTGCAACATTATGAATGCCTGAGCCAGTTGAACTAACCAGGGTTATCTGAGGGGACAGTCGAGATGATGATCATGGGGAAAGCAATCAGAGAGATTTCCAAACATCCTTGATTAGTAGAGGGAAAATACATTATAAAGGACATAAATCTAAGAGGAAGTTGTTGTGAAATGGGAAACTGCCTCAGCAGCAAGAGGCTCGGAAAATCAACTTTGGATTTGTTATAGTTAAAAGCCCTGAGGCTCTCTGCCTAGCACACATATGATATGGAGAAATGTAACAGATGCTTCACTGAGGGACTGGAATGTAAATCAGTGTAGGAGCATTAATCTGTGCAGAGCTGAGCGTGGTTTTATTCTGAAGAAAAACTTCTGAATTAGAGAAGTTAAACAAATGTGATTTTCCACTCATTCCACTGTGAATTGCATAAGGTTTTATAACAGGAACAGTTCCAGGAGGAAGTTATCTTTGTTATCGCTATATCTGTGTGTGGATGGCATTGATTCAGTAAATTCCAACTGGATACAACTAGTTTTTGTAAACACCCCTTATTCTCCATTATTTGCTTAATCAGCCAAAAGTTTCCCTTTCTGTGAATGTAAGAAATAGAAATATATTTTAATGTGATGATTGACATCACATCGGCAATTGTGACCCTTCACTGCCTCAGAAACCTCTGTGTTCACAGGGCCACAAGTGCAATTTCAGTGGTTTTTCATTAAATATTAGCACCCCTAAAAACACTTATTGTAAAATTGTAGAGAAACAACAATTTTAGATAAAATTATCTCCATTGTTAAATTCTGAAAGTCATATATAAAAAAAGAAAATATGCATTTCTATTTTTTCACTCTTCAGCCGTGTTACAAACCCTACCTCTTGTCTTCTTTCACTCTGCTTTCTATTTTAGTTTCTCACAAAATAACTACGACTGTTACTGTCCTCAAAGCACTCGAAGTCCATAAGTGTGACAAAAATTTGCACTTGCATTTGGTATATTTTGAGGCCTGTTAGTGTTTTTGGTAGCATCTCCAAGAAATTTTACTGTTCTTTTCACCCATTATTGAGAATTCTATATTTATTCTCAGCATCATCAGTTCAGTGTATCCTCGTTTTCATTTAAGTTAGCTTCTCTTCCTTAATTTAGTCTTTTAAATTAGATTATAAAAAACAATATGTGTGTTTTAGCCTTGCTTTCAGAAATGTGTTTTAATTCCAAAATGGGGATATGATTTGTAGATTTAAAAAAGGTGCCATTTGGTTTTGTGTTATTTTTGCTTTGTTCCGATATTTTCCACATAAGTGGAAAAGAGTGGGTTGATTGAATTACTTGTTGAGCATGGTATTATTCTGCACAAATTATTTAAGAATTGGCTAGAGTGAGTCATTTTGAGGTATAGTAACACTAGAAATGGGAAATTAATGGCTAAAATAATATACATTCAACACTTTTGCTTAGGGGTGCAATGACAAGAGGAAAGGTTAAGATGGAAGCATCTAAATGAAAATGCATGAGTTCCACAGCTTCCTGGAAAAGAATGCCAACAGAATACTAAATGCTTCCTTTTAAATTTCTTTTTAAAGATTGTGTGTATTTCTATCCAATTTTATATCATTAGTTCAGAATTAGGAAAAACCTTCATAAAAATACCACTGGGGTTTTTTTCTTGCTTGAGGTTAGGATTGGAATCTTTTGCTTTGACCTTTTAAAATATGTTTCTCTTTATGTTTCTGTTTAGATTTCATATTCTCTCGAGCAATAACTAAAATATATCCATTCATCTAAAATCTATCCATCAAAATCCACACCTCATTAGTTCTTCTTGTCTTTGTCATATCTTAATCATTAGAATTAGCTTATAAAATGTTTGAGGATTCAAGAGCTTTCATTTGTTCAATTCGTAGAAAGGTGGTTTCTTTTAATAATCAAATTAACAACATAAGATTGTGAAATTGAGTATGAATTTCAGATAAGAATTTGTGTTTTAAAAAAGGCTGGGTATGAAGAAATGTCATAGCAGAACACCAGGCATTTTTAGAAAGAGAGGAAAATCTAGGTTGGGAGGCATCTCTGGAGCCCATCTGGTCCAACCTTCTGTTGAAAGGTTATCCCTGTCAGGCTGAGGCAGGGATAATTCCAGCAAGGAACACTCCACAACTCCTCTGTAGCTCATTCCAGGATTGCTGTTGAGACTTGCAATGAACTGGTTTCTTATTCCAGACCAATATTTCCCCTGAAGCAGCTGAAGTCCATCCCCTCCTGTCCTCCATCACTTCTGGAGTTCCCTCTTAGGCCCTGGGAGTTTGGGATTGGTTTTTCCCTGGGCATTCTCTGCTTTGGATGAACAAAAATTCCTTCATGTTCCTTTCACCTGCCAAGCCCTCCTAAAGCCTGATTGTCTTGGTGTGTCTCTGCTGCACCTTTCCCATGGTTTATTGTCTCAATAAACCATTGTCATGGTTTATTGAAACTGGGGGATCAGAGCTGGACAAAGCATTCCAGGTGCGGCCTAGCAAGTGTCAAATGGGTTGGAATGATCACATCCCCTGATCTTTGGGATCTCTTTGGGATCAGATTCCCTGATCTCTTGCTGATGTGACCCAAGGTGCTGTGAACAACCCTGCCTGGCAGGGCGTGTTCCTGGTCATGTTTATAATTCAAAAAAATCCCAAACTAAAAGCAAATTTCCAACATCAATGAATTCTTGCTTTCTCATATCCTACAAGATGCCTCCAGGCCTGACTTTGGAGACATAACAGTCCTTCTCTATGAAAAAAAATCCAATTTATCTTTGTAAACCCACCTGAAGGCTTTAATTGAAAAAAACAATACATCTCAGAATATGGTATTTATACAGTCCCCTTTACTTACACTTGTTAATTAATACTACATGCCATTGGGTTGTTTTTTGTTTTTTTGTTTTTTATTTGGTGAAGATTTTAAATCTCCTTTAGTAGTTGGCCAAAGAAAATGAAGATTTATTGATATAGTCTATTTACCCCCTATTGTATGTAACCTTCACACAATAATCAATCCTGTTAGGACTATGGATCCTGAGTCTACCACTCAAAGGTCAAAAGTGAGAAAAATTGATCATCTGTTGTATACCTGTATATCAAGATATATAGTCTTTCTTCAAGATGCCTCTCATTAACATTTCTAGAATAACATTCTTCTAATAGAGTTTTGTCAGCTGAAGTTTAAGATCCAAACTTTTGCACCAGAATTATACCAGAATTTAAAAATTACAGTTGGAAATCACAGCAAGCTATTTTTACTATGAGAGGAACCTGTTAGTTACAGAAAGAGAAATCAACCATTATGTCATTTGGAAGTTTTTACAATTAAAAGTTTTATTCCTAGAGGAACTGAAAGACAATTAAATGAAATGCTAACAACAAATTAAATGCTTTATAGGTCAGTCATCCCATTAGGTCTCTTTAGGGAAGCTGTTCTCATATAAAGCATGCCATAACCTATTTGCATAATGATTCTATCTTAACTGTGCCTTCTGCTCTTTTATGGTGTGTTGTTTATCCTAGTGCAGGGCTGATATAGTGGAATTGCAAAGAAAGTAAAAGCTGCTATTTATGGCAGGCAAAACCCTGCACCGTCCAGATAGATTATGCAGGACAGTACCCAAACTGCAAATATGATTTAACACACACAGACATTATTCTGCCCTCATTGCAGTGGCTTAATTGTTTGAATTATATATACACTGTTACCATCATTGTTTTCAGGAGATTATCCACACAAAAGCAGCTCCAGCCAGTGTGGGGAAGCTTGTGAAAGAAAAGACAAGGTTGTCAAAGACACTGCTGATGGTCTGGGATTTTTGGGAAAAGCAAACCCCTTTCCTAGGGGAAAACCAAAATGTTCATCTCTGAATCACACTGAGACAAACATTCTTTCAAAATTTTGAGGGAAAGAAATGTAATAAAATGAGCCTTGATTTCTGGCTTTGGATTATAGTCCAGTTGTTTACAAGATTGGTTTTGTCTCCATGGGCAGAAAGTGAGTAGCTAAAAATCTTGGTATGGAGTTGGAAAGCTCTGTCTTTTATTAACTTATTTTTTTAAATTTTCACTATACTGTTTTCAAAATGTAGGAAAGAAACATAAACAATTCTATTAGTAGCATTTGAACTCACAGCAGCCTCAATTTACTTGATCTGCTGTAGGGAGTTTCTAAAGCTTATTTTTCCTTAAACCTGATTTTGTCCCTCTGGTTTTGTGCATCCTCAGAAAGCTCATACAGAGTCTGGAAGTGCAAAGTGTCTTTGTTTCACTGTCTGAACAGGACTTCTTGGATCCTAACAATATCAGCTGCAGGGGAAGGCTCTGGAGGCCTATTTTGCAGGCTGCAGGAGGAATTGCTGTGATAAAGCCATGGGATCAAAAGCCCTGAGGGACACAAACAACAGCTCCTTGCAGTTTGCCATCTTCAACCAATTAACTGCAGAGTCAGTCAATTGTCAGTTCCAGCACAGGGCCAGGGATTCAAGAGCAGGGCTGGAGCGCTGCTGTCAGTGGCAGATAACCACCAGACAGGTTTATTTATCATCAAGGCACACACCCTTTGTAGCAGGCTGTCCTAACAAGCTCTCTCAGTGCTGGGGACTGCCCTGCAGCATAACTTCCATCTGGCTTTTCACTCATCTTCAAACCTTTCAAGTATCTGACTAATTCCTGAGAAAGTGCTGCCTTGCTGTTTGGGGGCTCTAAGAGAGTGGTGGAGTCTTCAAAAAGACCAGGTACTCAAGAGTTCACAGAGTTTCAAAAGTAGATATCAGGTGAAAACTATTTATGGGTGTCTTTACCCTGGAGAAGACTCTCACATTGCTGAAAAAGAGAATATTAATTCTTCTTCATGCATCATATTGTTGTTAGCTTTTCTACTCTTGTGCTGATGCAATGGGATTTAGACTAAAGGAAAGGCAGTTTTAAACTCTGTTCTGGCATATGCTGCAAAATTTTATCTCAAGTATCTTGGCCCTGGAGTTGGCAGTACTGAGATTTGTCACTTTTTGTCACACTGCCCTGGATTCTGTGCCAGGACCAGTGCTGATCACATGGTTAAACTGATCCTGATGGTTTTACTAATGAAGGCTCTGGATTTTGTTCCTTAGGGAAGTCTTTCCCTGGATATGAACCTCTCCTGCTGCTGGCATTGAGCCTTGTTTCTCTCTTCCAGGCTTTCTTGAGATTATGTTGTCCACACTACAGCCAAGCATGAGTCAGTATCAATTCCAGTTGGAAAACTCCAAGACTGGATGCAGAAGTACCAGGCACAGCCAATGTCTCTGTTGCTGTTAGCCAAAACACAGATCTATATATATATTTTGCCTGAGAAGTACCAGAATTTGGATTTGTCTCTGTACAAAACTCTGGAAGGTGAGAATTACATTTTACACTTTGCTTTAATGAATTATTTCCTTCCAACGAAATGTGTATTTCTCAGCAGGAGTATGACACTAAATGTCATGAAAATGAATTAAGCAATTTCCTCCAGAGACCTGAAATAACTTCCTTCTGCTACTAAGGAATTTCAAGGAACATCCTCTGGTGGACCTCAGCAAATTAAAAAGATGACATCTGCTGTTCTGGTGTCTCAGAACTTCTTCCTCTCAACATTTATTCAGTATTTACTTTTCCTTCTCGTAGCATGCAGATGTTTGCTGTAATTTTAGCTTTGGAAGAAAGTAAATCATGACTTTTTGTAGAATTAAAGGCATGATCTGTGGATGAGGTTAGTGGATGTATCTAAGGTGAAATGAGTGGGGATTCAATCTCCTGTAGACAGTGAACTTTGCTTCAAGAGCATCAAAATTAGACTTTCCTCACTTCTTTATCTTGGCACTCCTGAAATGGGTCTTGTGGCTTTACAGGTCCCTCCCTGCTGTGGTCCAAACTGTTCAGCAGTGAAAGGAGCATCTCTCTTGCATTTAAATGTCCCCAGAGATGGAAAGTCCTGCAACCTGTAACGCCTCCATCAGCCAGGATTGAGGTAGGCATTGTCTTCCCCTTTTTCTCTAGAATTCTAGAACATGACCCTTTGTGTTCTGTTTTCCTGGGTGGTGCTGAGTGTCCAGAGGTTTAAATAATTTCAGAAATTTATAAGTTCTAGGGCAGTGTTGCATTTGATCCACTTTCTGTCAGAGGATTTCACATTGGGTTCTTTAGAAGAAACTGTGGAAAATGGGGAGGGTCTCACCAGACCAGGAGATAAAATTGTATTTATTGGACTGTCATGTTTCATCATCACCCTGCCCCAATCAGCCTTGAGCTTCTGAGGCATCATTTTCTCTCTGCACATCATGGAAAGCTGTGGAGAAAACTCTCATTTCAAATTATGAACAGTGATGGAAGAGTCTCTTTGTGGTCACCTACTTGTGCTATTCAGGATAGATGGGAAATATCAAAGAGAAAATATTAAGAAGTAAATTAGAAGCATAGTTTCAAAAAAATCTCTTTTGCTTACCCAATATCTGATTGTTCAGCATTCTCTTATCTTCCCTAAATCCAGCATCCTTTATGCCAATGCATTGTTGCATATTTATTGAACTACTTTTGATTATTTCTTTTTTTCTGTGTGAGTTCTCGTACATAAAACACCTGATTTTACTGAGGTAAGAAATAAAGGGCAAAAGAGGAAGAAAAATTTGCATATAAAGCACTGTCTGGGGCACATTCTGCTGGATTATGTGTCTTCAAAGGCTTTCTCTGGAAGTATATTACAAACAAGATTTCTTCCAAGTTAGAGTGATCCAAAGTACTATGTACATAAATTTTCTACAGCCAATTTAAAACAAGGGATGCTGGTTGAAGCTGTATTTTATCTACAATAATATTTTAGAGAATTATTATTGTAAAATCATATCAGGATTGGTATAAACACCCAATAGGTTTAAAAATAGATTGTCTAGCAATTAATTATTTCCAGACCATCTCTGTAACAGTACATGACCCCAAACAAAGTTCATGCATGAGGTACCAGTATAGAATTATGTCTAAATTCTTGAATTTACTGAATTTGAAGCCAGAAATTTGTGTTGACACCTTAAAATTTTGTTACATTATGGCTGGTACTACAAAAAGAACGTTCTGCCAGGTTTTGATTCATTGTTATTAACACTTAGCACTCAAAGCAGCACATAAAAACACCAGGCCAAATGTTCCAGATCCTCCAGCTTTCCTCTGTTGATATCAGCAATGTCTTCCCAGTTTTAACACACTTCATTAATGAACACCCCATGCCAGATGTGTCCCTGTTTAAATGCCTAAAAATAACTCTTAAGTTGTTCCCTGGCAAATGCTAAGCTGACATAAAGATGAGCTTATGGCAATAATTATATGGCTGCCTTTAAGGTTTATGTTGCACTTGCAATTGAACGCACAATTTGGGATTTTTACACTGAGAATGGTCTTGAGGCTACTGCTTAGGAATGGGAGAGAAAAGTTACAATAGAAAGGCAAAGGCTTATAATTAATTTTGTCTAAGAGTTATACTTAAAGCAGGGAACAGACGGACAGATTTTAAATCTGAAAATCCCATCACTTGCCAGCTGTAGCATGTCACATATAACATGGCTCCCTCAAACAGAGAAAAATCCCACTTGAAATGTTGGCTGGTGCCAGGAATATTTTGCCAGTTCTTTTACTGTTACAGAAAGAGTAATTGCTGTTTCTCACAAAATAATATGTAGGATGAGGGAGAAGTTGATATTTAATATTTTAGTCAGAGGAAGAGAGAGAAATATGCCAAGGATTAAAATAAAACCTTACAGAAACTTTGTCCTGATGATTTGTTTAACACATGGTGTCCTGATTCTTATTTCCACTCTTCATATCCCTTTCTTTGTGGTCAGAGAGGTACAACTGGAGTATATTCAATCCTTAAAAAGATTTGGGATGGAACTATAATTCTGAATGTCATCTTGTGACAATAACACTGGTGTTGGTAGTGGTTACATTGAGTTACTTCTTACAGCCTGTAACTCATTTCAATGTAAGTTTTGCTATTTTATGTGGTCTGTTTTCTAAAAACTCTCCTTGCACATGCTTCCCATTAGCTTCCATAGAAGAGAAGGTCAATCCATTTGTTCATCCTCTGAAGAAAATATTACTGTAAGTGCCAGAGATCTTAATTCATTGTTGAATAATTGTAAAGATTTATTATGACAAGCATAATTGTAGAGATGATCCAGGCTGTTGTCTCTTTGAAATAAGAATGGGAAAACAAGTGTTTAAAAAAAATTCTCTCCGTGTCTTTCATTAGATGAGAAAATGGGAAGAAACATCTGGAGCTGAGTGTGAATTCGAAGGTACAACCTGAAAATTCCCCTGCTGGCTCATTACACCCATTATCTGTCTTCATTTGCTGCCCTTTCTCAGCTGCACCATCCACTGTTTCCTTCTGGACCGCTGTTATTCTCTGCTTCATTGGCTGCTAATGAGTTGAGATACAGAACAGCATGTCTTTTTTCTTTATTCTTTCCTAACGTTTACTGAGGGGCTGGAGGCTTGGTTCACTTATTTATTTATTTATTTTCCCTTCATTATTTGAGAGGGAGAAGCAGGGAGGGGAAGATGGATGACATCCAGCTCAGCACTCATGGGTTTGACTGATCTTCTAGTGGAGCTTTTGGTGGCAATGAAAATTACCTCAATTCTTTTAAATCTTAAAATCTGTTTGCTTCTCCCTCCAATGAATCCTTTTTGTGCAGAGCTCTATTATGTACAGTCTCATGATTTAAGAATGATAATGAAGGTAAATGGGACTGTTCACTTTCAATCCCTATTCTGATCTTGACTATATGGAGAATAATGATTCACAACTTCTCTGCATGTCCATTTCTAGACTGGCATTTTAGTTATTCATGAAAAAAGCTATCTAGGGGAGGATTCTAGATTCTACATAAGTGTAAGTCTTAATGTTCTGGTGGTTGGGATTTTATTCTTTGCTATTTGTTTTTTTTTATTTAATTTTTTCTTCCCAATTTGCTTCTCAAGGCAGAAAACAAGGAAGAAAGCAGTTTTACAGTGTGTCCTGTCTTCTAGTCTCTCCAAAATGAAAATCTCAATAAGGAAATAAATTTTTGGTAAGTTGATTGGACTCTTTCTGCAGTTCAGTAGGTTCCTGTAGGTTCTACCAAAATGATCCCTTAACTGGAACTCTTGGTAATTCCCACCAATGACAAAATCATCAATGTGTAAAGGTAATTATTTTTTTTTTAACTATATAATTATATGATTGACCCTTCAAATAATCTGTAATTAACACTGACATTTCCTGGCTGGCACTGCAATTTGTGAAGTGTGTTTAAAGGTACCCCCATCACAGGTTATGAACCACATCAGCCTTTTGAAATTCATCAGCAAAAGTGACTTTTTCTGTGAATGTTTTTATTCTCTTCACGTGGTTTTGGAAACACTTGCAAATTTCTCCTCAGGTAAATAATTTATGGGCACATTTTTCCCTTCTATCCTTAAACTTCAAAATGGGATGAAATGATTTTTGAAACTCAGGTTTTCTCATGAAAGCCAATATTTATTACTGTCTATTGCCTGTGTAGGAAGTGATGACATTTGGATTCTATGGGGATTATTTATCCACATATTTTAATTTATATTTTGCTTTCTAGTAGTTGTGCACAGATGTAAATGTAAACCCAAACTTTGAAGGTGTCATATAATTGCATAAAATAACAATTTCTCAGTCTGAGTGTGTTTTACTCCAAGCTTTTGGCAACTCCCAGTGCTACATGCAAATATATTTATGCAAATCTCTCTGTCATCAAGCCTAGGAAGCCAGCTCTGCATTGAGAGAGAATCTGTGATGTGAAATTCACCTTTAGGTAGAAAATCAGCATTTCTATTCACACCTGAAATTGTTTTTTGTTATAGGTTTTATAGCCAATGAATTTACAGGCTCTATAGCCACACTGCACTGTGTTAAGGTCTTCTAAAAAAATAATGTGGGAAGGATTTTTCCAAGGTGTGACAGCCTTGACCTAAACTTTGTGACACGAGGTCACAATGGGGTTTCTGCTCCCCTTTATTTGAGGTGCATTTAAAAAAAATACAAGTACAAAGGAGCAAAACTTGGACTTGGAGAGGAACTTTGGGAAACTTCTTCTTCCCCAGGTAGCAGCAAAATTTCTTCTATGAAAGACAAAAGAAATGAGGCAGAGAAGTCACTAACTAGAACAGATTTGACAGAGGTGTGAAATTGAGTTAAAATAAATTGAATAAAATCTGAACATGAATACTAAGAAATAGGAAATTGTTATCATGGTGTCTGCTTAATTTACAGACTGGGGTATAGATGTGCAGCAGATCAGAAAAGGAGTTGTCTGGAAAAAATATGAAAGGCCAGGCTCAATAAAATATTTCATAGGTAAAGTTTGAAATAATCATATTAAACCAAGTTGAAATGGCTTTAAATCTCTAAATAAAATGTATTTGCATAAAAATATGAGGAATAGTGTGCCGTGCCTCCATGGGCTTATCTAAATCTAACACATGTAAGCCCAGTTTAGAACCATGTGCTTTTGACATCTGCACTTTTTATATCTCATCAGATTACTGGGAATGCAAATAAATAAATCCCTGTGCTTCTCAGAATAAAAGAATCAGGGAATTCAAAGATCACTGATTTGCCATTAATTCCTAATGACTCCACAGGGTGCAGTGCAGGATTTATCAGAGACATGTCCTGCACTGGTGGGGAGCTCTGGATGCCTCACAGAGAAGGAAAACAATGAAAATAATTGCCTTGGGGAAATTATTCCTTTATTCTCTGCTTCCTTTTCAGGACTGTGCACAAAGCTATTTACTGAATAATAGTGGAACACAGTTTGGGATGTTCTGATGTTCCTATGAAAATTAGAAGGTTAAATAAGGAAGGAAAAAAATCATTGTAGGCCTTCCTTTAAGTAGAATTTATGTTTCATTTTACTTTAATGCTGGCAGTTGCAATTTGTGATCAGCCTGTGGCTGTGCTGGCAGGTCGTGGCTGGATGCTTTCTCCAGAGCACAGGGAAGCAAATATGGGACATGCTACGGCGAAAACAAGAAAAATCCTCTCTAGGTCAGTCTGAGACAACTTTCAGAAATGTCTAAAAGAAACTCATTGCTCATTACCCAACAACAGACAGCACTGAGCTTAAAACATTAAAGCTGAATATTAAAACTTTAAACAGAATTTCAATAATACAATGTGATAATTTTCCATCACATTTGCCATCAATTTTCCTTTATTTGATAAACAGTGCTACAATTCTGGCTTGTGTTTAGGATTTATGAGCTGGCTGTTTTTTCTAAGAAGGCATCTAACAAATTTTGACACAGCCTTTTGATGTCCGCTGGTGAGAATGAAGATTAAAGTGGCTTTACAGGAAAGATTTAATTTGAATTTATGCACTCCAGTACATGTATGGAAGTAGCTACAAATGTCTTTGACTGTCCATAAATATGAACTGAAATTGAGGTTCATTTTTGTGAAATTTTTGAGAAGAAAGGTCCATCAGGTATCCTTTATGTGTATGGAAAAGACTCCAAAAAAGAAGGAATGAGCCTCATAAGATGTTTGAAAAGAGGAGAGTTCATCAAAAATTGGTGAGGATTATTAAAGCCATTGTGGTTAATTTGTGAAGTGAGAACTGAGTGAAGGAAGGTGTTTAAAGTAGGGATGATTTAAAGTAGGGATGATTTAAAGTGGGGATGAGCCCCTGTTATTCCGGGGCTCCTCAGAAGAAGGCACGTGGGTTTAGGGATCCCCCCCAGTTCTCTGTGCCTCACTGCCCCATTTATGGCTGAGATTGGCGCCCAAATCCCACCCAAATCTGTTTGTGAGGTGGAAATGAGGGAAGATGAGATTGGACCAATCCCACAATCAGTTGTGAGTGAAATGAGGGAAAGGATGATGGGTGTTGGGCTGCTGGCAAGCACCAGGAGATGCAGAGGAGAGCAGGGGATGCGCTTCATGTCGTTCAAAGCAGCGCAGATCTCTGCCTAGATGGGGGAGCCTCTGTTCTGCTTCCTGCCCTTGATAAGAGAGGAGCTCTTTGTTACTGTCCTGGGGTGACGTTCTGATGCTTGTATATCCCCATTCATCTGTTCTGTGCCTTTAAGACCGGCACTGAAGAGTGGAAGTTTTGTTTGGGTTTCTCTTATCAGGACACAGAGACAAGCGGTACACGAGCTGCTTTTTTTTACTTCCAGCTTTAGCTTGCTGCTTTTGCTTGCTCTCTTTTTCTGCTCTTGCTTCTGCTCTGCTTTCTGCCTCTGCTTATTAGCTAGTTCTAGCTAAACAGTCCACATTGCTTCCTGACTGTTTCTCCTCTCCTGTTTCCTGTGACCATCTGAACCTGCTCCGGACTGGGACCCGGGAACACCAAGGGTTCGGCTGCAGCAGCTGCCCCAGCACCGGAGGGACTGAGAACAGAGCAACCACCCCGAAGAGACTTTCTGATTTTGCCATCTTTCTCAGAGCGGTGTCATCGGGTATTGTTCATTTTGTGTGCTGGGGGTGCTGGGCCAGTCAAATAAACAGGTTCTTTCCACCTCTCTCCGAGGAATTTTTTCCCGAACCGGTTGTGGGGAGGGGCCGTGTGGGTTTCGCTTTCTGGAGGGGCCCTCCTTTGCAGATTCTTTAGCAAATTTGCCCTAAACCAGTACAGTTACCATGAAAATTTAATTAAAAAAGCCCCTCTCAGTCTGAAAGGAAAAGTTTTTACATGAAGTTCCTTGCTTTCTCCAGTGCTGGGTTTGTGGCCATGAGAGATAAGTCATTACACAGATCAGCTCCACTGTCGTGGTTCTGCTCATGGAGATAAAATTAAAAGTCCAATTAAACACAGCCAGGAGGCAGGAAAGAAGTGAAATAATTATCTTAGACTTCCTGTGCTTTCTAACTGAAATAAAAGAATGCACTGAGATTATCAATAATCTACCTAAAGTCAGTATATTAACAAAAGGAAGGAGATATAACCCCTTAGAAAGCAAACTCACAGGAAAAAAAGAAAATACCCAAAGGCATTAATGATAAGTTTTTCTGCAGGAGAAAAAGGAGCAGTTTAACTTCTCTGCACATTATTTTATCTCTCAGTCAAAGAACAGGTAATTAAATCAGTGTCTTCCACTCTGCTCGGATTTCCTTCAGCAATGTGTATTAGTGTGTTAAAAACAGTACTCTGCCTTGTCTCACTTGGGGAGTGTGTAGATAGTTTCAAATAGATAGTTTCAAACTTAAAGAATAATGGAATATAAAATTCTGAAGGAAAAATATAAATACATTTCAACCTGGCTTACCACTGTGTTTGGAAACATTGATTTCAATGGGAAAAAATATCACACATGAAGAGAGGGCTGCAGGTAATAATAAAAGTTAATACATCATAAATATAATAGTAGTCAAAAAAAGAAATATATTTTTCCCAATAATAAAATCACTGCAGGTAACTTTTTAAAATCTGATTGTATATTTTAAAAAAATTAATTGTCTTTGATTTTTAGTTTGGTCAAAGAAAATTTCATAACTTTTATCTCCCTGGCTATGTATAAAACAACTTTCTTAAAAAACATGTCTGCCTTAATTTTAAATCTTTCCTGACTTTCTTGAATGCTATTCATATCTGCTAGGCTTACCTAGATAAATCAAATAAATAAGAATGCTATTTCCTCTCCAGATAAACTTGCTTTTGAATGGAAACAGTTTTCATGTTTTTTATTTGTAAATCTTCTAAAATTCTCTCATCTTAACTAGATCTTTGCAATGATTGTTTGTATACAGACAAGAGTATATTTAAAACCCATTCAAACACTTCTGAAGGAAACTTTTATAAGTTAATGTATTTTAGAAACACTGCAGTTTGCAACATGGTATAAAAAATGCAATAGGGAGGCAGATAAAAGCTCAGACATTAAAGATAAGAAACGACTGTAGCTTAATATTGATGAAATAAATACTAGACCTTGGAGAACTTTCATCTTTTTAGGGTTTTTCATATTTAAAGTAAATTAATTGTCAGTTGGAAAACTATATTTTATTTCCTAGTCTGCTGCTCATTGCCTGACTTCCTTGTAAGAAATAAAATCTTTTTTTCCATGCTATTCTTTAAAAATTTGAACCAGATAATTTCTTCTGTAACAACTTCACTTCTGTATTCAGAATCAGTTTTCTCCTGTGGAACTTTCTGGGTTGGTTTCCCAACAGCCACAAAAAGTTGAAAGTTTTTTCTTTTGGTTTAAAAAGTTTGTGGCTCATTTGTTTAAAAGTAGCGAATGACTTTAAGCTCCTAAAAATGCAGCATTGCTTAAAAGCAAGTGGCCTTGGAGAAAGGTTTGGATGCTCTTTTGGAAGCTCAATCTCTTGAAGTTTTTTATTTTGAAGAGACATTTTACATTCATTCACCCTCAGTTATTTATTTTTTCTTGGTTTTTTTTTCCAGTTAATTCTATGATCTGTGAGCTTTTAAATACTTATGGAAACACTTTTATTTTGTTTTTCCACATTATCTCACTCTGTATTTTATTACCTCAGCATCATCACCTCTGTGTCACTCAAAGGCTTCCATTGAGTCCCAGGTCAGGTTCCTGACCCAGCCCTGGGTCTTTCTGCTTCCCATGGAGTTGTCATCATGAGGCTCATTGCAATTTTCACACATCTACTCACTGTTAATTAACTCTGAAATTCAGAGCACTGAAGCCTTTTATTTTCATATGCAGAAGGGAACACTCTCATCACTATTTATCCTGGAAAATGAACAACTCTGGAAAAAAGAGCCTAAGCAGCCAAAAATAATCTATATAAAATATGCATTGAGTCAGGAGAGGGAAGGGAATCAATAGAGTTCTTATAAATTCTGCTAGCCCAAGGGCATCAGTGACTTGCAGCGTAAGCCAACATATTAAGTGCTTTGTTTTGACAATTTACTTATAAATAAATTTCTATTTTCTCATCCCTAGTGAAAGAGAGCTGAAAACTCCAGCTTGGGCATGTGGATCTCTCCTTCAACCTCTGCCTGTCCAAACCTGTGGCTGTTTCATGAACGCCTTTTTCCAGCATCTCTGATTTCCTGCAAATGTGAAGGTACTTCTATGCAGGTGACATCAAAGTTATGGTAAATTGGGGTATAAGAAATGGAAGAGAAAATAATTAAAAGTCAAATATAATTTGTTCCAAAAAATGGCATCAACAGATTTTGCGCTTCAAGATTTCAAGCCTAAAGTGAGTTATTTCATAACCACTAAAGTATGTATTCCTACTTAGCATACAGAAATGTGGTTAAAACCCACTGATTAAGCTGTGTTTTTAGAGGAATTAATTCAGTGTTTGTGTCTACAAAAAGATGTGAATGTGATGGGTTTTCATCAACTCCAGGAAACACATTTTATTTTTGCTCAAGAAAAGTTACAGTTATGCCTTTCAAATCAGGAATTTTTCTCCTATCGTTTGGTCTTTTCTATCTGTTTGTCAGCCATAGTTTCCAAACTATAAAACACAGTTTTAGGAAGGAAGAAAACAATGTTTGCTCATATTTGCAGACAATTTTCAAAGCAGCCACAGCTTCAGCTTTTCATATGGAGTGGATGTACTTCAGTGGAATAAAAGAGCAAATAGCCATAAAAAAAATAGCTCTAAAAGCAAATAGCCCACACAATCAAAGAGGAAGTGTGTCTGGCAGTTGTGTTGATGGCTTTTGGATAGCTCTGCTTGATCAGCCAGCCTTCAGCGAGGCAAAGCAGAGCCACAGAACAATTTAGGATGAAGGGACCTTAAAGCCCATCCAGTGTCACCCCTGCCATGGGCAGGGACACGTTCCACTGTCCCAGGCTGCTCCAAGCCCTGTCCAGCCTGGCCTTGGGCACTGCCAGGGATGGGGCAGCCACACCCTGAGCTTGCCCTTCTCCCCAGCACCAGCTTTGCCCAGTCCCACCCCTGCAGCCTGTCCAGGTCCCTCTGCATCCACCCCTCCCTCCAGGGTGTGCCCACCCCACCCAGCCTGGGATGCTGCTGAGGGCTCCACCCCGATGTCCCTGTCACCAATGGCTCCACCCCACTGTCCCCAATGGCTCCATCCCACTGTCCCCAATGGCTCCACCCCACTGTCCCTGTCCCCAATGGCTCCAGCCCACTGTCCCCATCACTGTCCCCAATGGCTCCATCCCCCTGTCCCTGTCCCCAATGGCTCCACCCCACTGTCCCTGTCACCAATGGCTCCATCCCAATTTCCTGTCACCAATGGCTCCACCCCAATATCCCCATCACTGTCACCAATGGCTTCACTGCACTGTCCCTGTCCCCAATGGCTCCATCCCCCTGTCCCTGACACCAATGGCTCCATCCCACTGTCCCCAATGGCTCCATCCCCCTGTCCCTGACACCAATGGCTCCATCCCACTGTCCCTGTCACTGTCCCCAATGGCTCCATCCCCCTGTCCCTGACCCCAGTGGCTCCATCCCACTGTCCCTAATGGCTCCACCCCACTGTCCCTGTCACTGTCCCCAATGGCTCCTGTCCCTGTCACCAATGGTTCCATCCAGTTGTCCCTGACACCAACAGCTCCATCCCCCATCCCCATCATTGACACCAATGGCTCCATCCCACTGTCCCTGTCCCCAATGGCTCCATCCCAGTGTCACTGTCACCAATGGCTCCACCCCACTGTCCCCATTACTGTCACCAATGGTTCCATCCCCGTCCCTGTTACCAATGGCTCCATCCCAGTGTCACTGTCACCAATGGCTCCATCCCAATGTCCCCATCACTGTCACCAATGGCTTCACTGCACTGTCCCTGTCCCCAATGGCTCCACCCCAGTGTCCCCAATGGCTCCATCCCCCTGTCCCTGTCCCCAATGGCTCCATCCCACTGTCCCTGACACCAATGGCTCCACCCCACTGTCCCTGTCACTGTCCCCAATGGCTCCATCCCAATGCCCCTGTCACCAGTGGCTCCATCCCCCTGTCCCTATCACTGTCCCCAATGGCTCCACCCCACTGTCCCTGCCACCAATGGCTCCATCCCCCTGTCACTGTCCCCAATGGCTCCACCCCACTGTCCCCATCACTGTCACCAATGGCTCCTGTCCCTGTCACCAATGGTTCCATCCCGTTGTCCCTGACACCAACAGCTCCATCCCCCATCCCCATCATTGACACCAGTGGCTCCATCCCACTGTCCCTGTCCCCAATGGCTCCATCTCAGTGTCACTGTCACCAATGGCTCCATTCCCCTGTCACTGTCACCAATGGCTCCATCCCGGTGTCACTGTCACCAATGGCTCCACCCCACTGTCCCCATTACTGTCACCAATGGTTCCATCCCCGTCCCTGTTACCAATGGCTCCATCCCAGTGTCACTGTCACCAATGGCTCCATCCCGGTGTCACTGTCACCAATGGCTCCATTCCCCTGTCACTGACACCATCAGCTCCACCCCATTGTCCCTGTCCCAAATGGCTCCATCCCGGTGTCACTGTCACCAATGGCTCCATTCCCCTGTCACTGACACCATCAGCTCCACCCCATTGTCCCTGTCCCAAATGGCTCCATCCCCTGTCCCTGTCACAAAAAGAGATGTTGAATATCTCTGTCCTTGTGTCTCTCTGTGCCTTCGGCACAAACAGCTCATTGCAGGCAGTCTGGCTTGATGATCAGGGTATCAGAAATCCTTTAATTGTACATTAATTTACAGTGTCAGCCTGTCAGCGTCAGCTGTGTCACCACCAACACTTCCCAAGGTTTGCCAGCAGCAGTGGGCCTGCTGCTGTGCTCATCTACCTCAGCAGCCTTCATCTCACTGAGAAAAACTTGAGAAAAAGTGAGTTATTTTGCCATGTCTTGATTCCACTGATAAAATAATTAATAAAATCCAGCTTATCTCAGAATTTCATGATTGAACACAGTTGGGCATTCTTGTGTCAAACCCATTTTTACTAGTTTCACAGTTTCGCCCTTTGTTTTAATGAATATAGAAATATATAAATTTACAAATATATCTAAAATAACCATAGAAATAACTATATATGGATACATAAATTTGTGTATTTTCTTTCTTTACACATTTATGAAGTTTACTGATGCAAGAAGCCAATTGTTAGAGTGGCTACTCTTCAGTAAGTGTGCTGTGATACCACACTGCAATTCAGAGATTTTTCTCTGGCTCAAAACTTTTATGTTAATTCTTTTATCTGAAATTTCAATCTAGGGAAAAGCATCACTGAAGATGTGACTGCATCCCTCATTTTAACCTTTCCTGGGGGAGTGCCTTTTTTGCTCACATCCATTCTGGTTCTGGGAGGAGCTCTGGGATTCTTTGGGGCGGTGCTCAGGTGGGAGTGAACACCAGAAGGATTTAATTTGTGTTTGCTGCTGGGAGCAGCAGCGCCCTGCAATGACAGGGAAATGCACAACTGGCTCTGGGTGGGAAGGTGGCAAGGCACAAACTGTGAAGTGGAATCCCTTTTAACCAATACAGCACTAATGCACATTGATATAACACCAAGGATAACACAGGCTTCCAGGAAGGAAAGCTCCAAGAATTATGTAGAATTTTTGGACATTAATCCTGCTTTTCTCTTACAAACTTTACTGGATTATTTTACTTTAATGATGAGAGAGTTTGAACTAAACTTTTCTGGACAAAGAGTTATAGAGACTAATAAGGAAAAATAATTTAGAAATTGTATGTTAAAGTATTGTTTCAACCATTGTATTAGTATTCAGCCTGTGGAACAGAAAATAAATTCATTCAAAATGCTTTTAGGTTGAGCCTGTCAGAAAAGCCACAGGAAGCCAGGAGCCAATACCCCATTAAAATACATATCCTTTCAAATTTCATAAAGGCAAAAACTCTACATATAAAGACATGTGAAGACAGTCAAATTTGAATTATTTATGAGGATTAAATTAATAAAGCTTTAATTCTGAAGTAATGGATAAAACTTAAGAGATATTATTAGAATAAGAGCATTGGTTCTTGATTTTTTCCAAGTGCTGTATGTTCTCCATGATGTAATTAATGTAGCACCTAAATTATGATTTTGAACTGGGTGTTTTTATATTGCTCATTTGCTGCTGTGTTATGTGGGATTTTAACAGGTCTTGCTGGACACTGCTCACACTTAATGGGGGAAATGATGAGCTAGAGAACCAAAAACTGAGAAAAGGAGACATTTTAAAATTCAAATTACTGCCTGAGTCTGCAGCTCATAGCAGGACAGGGCTCACCATGGTGGGAAACTGCAGGAACTGGGGGCATTTTGGAGGTGCTCTGTGAGAAATGTTTTCAATATACAGCTGGTTTTTTAAAGAAAGTTTCATATGTTGTTTACTATGCAAATTAAAAAAGGAATTACACATATAAGATTCATCAAAATTTAAGCAATTTATAAACAAGTAAATATTTACCTAAGGAAATTGTCTCTCGTGTGTGCTATATGCAGTGGAATAGGACAATTAAGGTTTGTAGATTTTATAAGTTTTTAATAGTTTAAAAGAATAGTAGGAGGTAGTAGAAATAATTAGGAAAATAATAACCAATTTTGAGTATTTGTCCCTAATTTCTTTTACTGCAGCACACATTTCAGCCTCAGCTGCCAAGCTTAATGGCCAAGCCTACTGGTTTTAATCACAACTTAAATTCTGACTTATTAAAGTCCTTCCAGCTTTACACAATAACCTTTAATCATTAAAATTTAGTTCACTGGTTTCTGTTAACAGAAGTTTGTTTTCAGTACATAATCAGCATGTGCTGGATGTGAATATGTAGAAATTCTTTTTTTTTTTTACAGGAATGTGTCTTAGCAACCATGTCCCCTTGATTCCTTTGGGCACACAGGGGAAAGAAATTAAAGTTTCTTTTCTAATTAACATAATGCAGTTAGTCCAGATTGACGAAGGGGTGGCTGTACATCTGTGACTCAGGGAATAAACCAAATATGTCAATTTGGATAAAAAAGTAAACATTCCTTGTTCAGCACAGAATTTCAGATTAATTGTCAGCGCAATAATTATGGAAGTGTAATTAATGTTTAGGCTCGGAAGTCGCTTGAGCAACAAGAATGTCCAAATACAAATCTGTGCCGTTGTCAACATCTCTGCAAGTGCAGGAATTTTCAGGGTGCTGTTACACATAATTAAGTCAGCGAGCTGCCTGCTTATCAGCTAAATAAAACGATGAATGGGTCTGACCCTGGTGGGTTTTTGACAGCCATCTCCTGTGAGTGTAACAGGGCTGCTCTGTGGGCAGGGGGATTTTCATTGCACGTTGTGTTGGCAGTTGTGCCTTTGCTTTCACCTTGCTACGCTGGCATCTTCTCCATCTCAGGCTCACAACTTCAGCTGAAAGGGCAGTTGTTAAAATGACCATAATTAGATATATTCTTAGTGCAATTATGTTGCGCAGACTAAACCCAAGCTCCAATTTTTAATATTTTTTTTCCTTCAGATTGAATTTGTACCCTGGCTACAATTTCAGTTCCAGGTTTTATTTCCATTGTTTGTTCTTAAAAACACAAAAGGTGTTACTTCATTTTTTGTTGAAATAATATTTAAGCCTGGGACAGAGGATTTACATTAATTTGTCCATAAATCACATTTGTTAAAAGTGAGAGTGGGAGAAGTAAAATGAAAGGATGCAGCTGGGAATTCCTCTCTGTGGGAGCACAGCTGAGGAGCATTTCTGAAGAGGAGTATTGCAAATTGAAGGAAATGAAAGAGTCTGAATCATCCAGACACACTCACAGAGCTCAAGGGGAACATTGAGCAGTGGTTTTTGTTTCATTGTAAATCCAGCACAAAAGGAATAAAACTTTGGAAGACCAAAAATCTTGAGAGAAAAAAGTTATGCCTATTCTGTTTGAAATGCAGCTTGCATTTATCTTTAGATATTATAAGATTTTTTTTTTGTTTAAAATGAGTGTTACAGAGATGAAAGCCGAAGACTCAGAAATATGAAAATGTGAAATAAATTACACTAATTGAATCTTATTTTTTCCTTTCAGAGACTGTCTTTAGTCCACATGTCAAAGACAATTATATTCTCTAGAATCCAAGGATTTTCTTCTGAATGTTCTACTTTGATCAGCCCCCAGCCAAGTGCTTCACTGGATGTAAAAGATTTCAGCTGGGGTGGAGAGCCAGCCTCAATTTGCAGCTCCCAGAAAATCCTCCTGTGCTTGAAGTTTCCTTCAGTGGCCACAGCACAATCACAGCCCATCAGTCCATGTGCTCTGCAGGGCAGGAGGATGCCAGGTGACGCTTGACTTTGTGAAAATTGTCAATCTTTGCTCTGAAATGTTGGCCTTGCTTTAGCAAAACTGTTTTGTGTCTTTAAATTCTGTGAGTTTGCCTTTAAGTATTGACCAGCTCCCATTTATAGTTTGACAGTAATTTCCCAAGAATGAATGAAAAACAGTGACTTTGGGCTGTTGAACTTTGCCATAGTGTTGGAAATTTGAGAGAGAGGCAGATGCTGCATTGGTTTAACCAGTGGTGATTTTGGTAAGGTGTTGAGTGTTTTTTCTATTGCTTTCACACTGCCCTTCTATGTCACAGACAACTTTTCATTAAAAATCCTTTCCTTAGGATTTTTCCTCCTGAGAAGCTGAGAGGCCTCGGGGACAAAATGCAAACAATGGTTATCTGCTGCTGTGGGATGCAACAGGTGCATCTGGGATTGGGCTCATGGGGTTGTTTCTAATTAATGGCCAATCACAGACTTGCTGTCCAAGCCACAAACCTTTGTTATCATTCTTTTCTATTCTTAGCTTAGCTAGCCTTATGATGAGAGCTTGTTCTTCTATTCTTTTAGTATAGTTTTAATGTAATATATATCATAAAATAATAAATCAGCCTTCTGAAATATGGAGTCAAATCCTCGTCTCTTCCCTCATCCAAAGACCCCTGTGAACACGGTCACACTTCTAGACCAACCTTTTCTGACACTTGTGCTGGTCCTGCAGGAAAGAGCAGCCTGAGATGTCCCTCTAAAGGACACCGTGTGGAAATTAAGATGCCCTGATGCTGCTGGAGCTGGGGCCATCACACAAAACTGGGGTCATCCTGCAATCATTACTTTTTCTTGGGAAGAAGGTTTGGAGACCCACTCTGGATTTCATTAAATGCAGCGCTGAGGGCACAGCTTCAGAGGGAAAGACACAACACAAAAATAGACTTGGATTCTTCCTTTTCAGTTTGTAAACTGTGTTTCTTTAGACATTATTCAAATATTTTCATGAGAGCCACAGACAGCGTTCAGCCAGAATTAGGGAAGGTGTTGATGCCTCTGCAAGAGCTCAGTTGCTGCCGTCCCTCTCAGCATGAGCAGAGAAATTCCATCTGTGAACCTTCCCAAACAATCCTTTCACTCACATTTAAGAGCCCGAGTCACTTCTCCTTGCATTTCACATTTGAAATGTGAACTGAAATGTGTTTCTGTTGATAATAAACAGTAACAATGAACACCATAAATAATTTAGTTGGCAACTCCAACAGATTTGTCCCTGGAAGCAAAGGTGATGTAAGGATATGCCAGTTGAGATAAGCTAAAGGAACACCCACACCTGGTTGAGTTAACTTCATCCCATTGCCAAGAATAACTCGGGAAGTGCTTTGTCTCTTCCAAAAGAAAGCTGCATTCTTGACTGCACAAGCAATTGTACAAATGCATTTAATCTTTTATTCATGCGGTGGCTGGGTGTCAAATGTTGTCTTTCAGATCCCTGGGAAGCTGTTTAGGACATTCCCCTCTGTCATTTCTATGTCACTTTAGCCCCAGATTACTTTGAATGTGTTTGTTTGTTTGTTTTATCCTAACAGCGTTACTTCCAAGATGTTTAAGTTTCTTTCTCCCTGTCTATTGTTTGCCTCAAATGCCATCTGTCAATGCAGAAATGGTGCTAAATCCCCACCCATTAATGCACACAGGCCTACTTTCCTTCCTGGCAGGTGTTCTCAGAAGGATGCCTGTTATTGTAATTGTCTCCAAAATACAACAAAGAATAACCAGGTAAACAGCAATCAAAATGTTGAAATATACCTAGGAGAGTTTGCCAAAAATTTTCTTTTGAATAAGCTTTATATGCCAAGCATATAGAGTGAAATGAGAAATTTACAGAAAAATTTATAGACAGAAAAAACTCTTGCCAGTCCTAATTTAGCTTTTTTTGCACATATTCAGCACCATTTATTATTGTATTTTCCACTTTTAAATCTTACCAGGCTATGCAGTTCACACTTTGCAACAGCATAGCACGAAATTCTAAAAATAATATTAACAATGTAGCAGTACTAATTTAAGGATATTAACCATTAATTTCCATGTAATGTGTATGATAATATCTAGTTTTAATTTTTTATTAATGAAAACAGCATTTAAAGCAGCCAGCAAGGAACAGAGCAGTGTTTTCTGAGTTAATTCAAGTCTCCAGTGCAATTGCAATGAGACGACCACATTGTCCTCCCCTCCATCTGTATTTCCCTGCAGAAGAAAATAATCCCATTATTTTCAGTTCATACTTGCAGTGCAGGTAAGCTGCTGACAGAGAGAACCAAAGCCAGGCCATATCTGAGGATTCTTTATATTTCATATAAAGAATCCATATATATATATATATATATAAATTCATATATATTTCATAGCTGGAAAGAACCTGACTGAACCACACCACACCCCCATGGGATTAACACAAAAAGTTTATTTACCACTAAAGCCTTGTGTGTGCCCACCCTCAGGTTACCCTGGGCATGATGGAGCATGACCTGATAGATAATATTAACCCAAAGGACAAGAGATAAGAGGTGATAAAGAAGTAGAGACAAGGTTTTTGTGTTTAGCACCTCTTACTGCTTCCAGACTGGAATGGAAAAATGAGATTTTTTATTTTTTTTTTCTAAAAAAAGTAAGAGGTGCTTAAAAGAAAATACAAAATAAAACTTTGAATTAAAAAAAAAAAATCTCCAGATGGTCATTAAATATGTTAAATGGCAGCCTGCTTTCAGCCCACCAGGCACCAAGCTTATTATTCTAATAACATCTTAAAATGAAAAAGATAAAGTCTTATAAAAAGAGGCTGTTAACTTTGATGGTGCTTAATATAGATAACTTTTAGAATACCCATTAAAGTGCAAAGATACAAAGCATATATCCAGCACCACAATGGTTCTCTCCTGAAAGATCTTCATGCAGGCATTGCCAGACTTTTTCTGTTCTCTCTTGCATGCAGGTGCTTACAAAGAGAAAGCTTCAAAGGAAGAAATAGAACACTTAAATCTGTGATTTACAGAAAACAAAATTGAAATTGTGAATGTTAAAAAGGCAGAAGAGTTGGGAAACCAGAATTTGGAAAGTTAGTTCCATTTGCAGGCTAAGCTTTGCCATACAAAGCATGTTATTGCAGAGATATGTTATTAAGATTTTATGCATATATATGCCATGTACACATTATTAATAGCTGATCATTCAACACAGTAAATCCTCCTCAAATAATGTGCATTTTGTAGTAATTTAGAAATACATCCAGTTCAAATGTAGTGGCTTGGAATGGCCATATTCATTTTGGGACAGTTAGATATGTATTTTTGATGCTATATAAATAGATATTATCAAATTTACTTGATGTTTTCAGAAACTGAAAACAGAATAAAGTAAATTTACTTTATTTGAGGGATCTGGATGTGCAGAGTCTGGGATCCTGGACTGGAAAACCTCCTATCCTAAAAACCCTCAAATATTCATAGTATTGTTTGAACTCAAGCCTCATTTTCTGCAAAGCAGTTTTAAGGTACTCAATTTATATGGCATTCTAATTCCAATGCTAAGACAATATAAGATTGCTAAGATGCTTCCAGATTTAGCTATTTAATAAGATTTTTATATTGTTTTAAGGCTGCTGTATCACTTTTACAGTGCATCCAAAGCAGACTTGCTCATTTCTTTGATTTCACACGCTTGATACGATTGCAAATTCTACACACAACCTTTACAATTAATTCATATTTTTCCCTTTTTGCAGAATGGCTTTGTTCTAAAATGTTGAGAAAATTATTGAATGCTGGAGTGGGGTTTTTTTGGATCAGAGTGTTTCTGTGAAGGTTTTGGGACCCTCCTCCCCCTGTGCAGCTCAGCCTGAGGAATCGACCCAGCCTGGATTGTGCCCGTCTGTCTGTCTGTCCTTCCCACAGGGAGCAGCAGGGCTGGAATTCAATCTGGAATGTGCAGAGGAGCCCAAGGAGGCGTTGAGGCACAAAACCTTCAATACTGATCAGCACAACAGCCCCAGCTGCAGAGCAGCCTTTGATCCATGGTGTAAGTGTGCATCAGCTTCCACCAGTGCAAATCAGGAAAATTATTGAGTCTTGCCAAGGGAACAAACTTGATCAATGTCTTTCAATGATTATTTCAATCCAGTGCCCACATTCTTTGTTTTCTATCCTTCTTTCATTCATCTCACACCACCCAATTGAGCTCCTTGGTATAAATGGTCATCCTACAATCATTACTTTTTCTTTTTTTTCCACACTGATCTTCAAAACTATGTTACAACCTAAAAAAAAAACCAAAAAAAGGTGACAAAATTAACAACTTCACTTTAGTGTGAAAAAGGCAATTTTTATATCCCTTATGCAAAAGAGTCTTAGAAGTTACAAGTAAAAAATCACTGGTAATCAATGAACTGGAGGAATAAAATCCTGTTACAAGTGAGTTCTTTTTGAGCAGCAATTTCCCAGTGGAAGGGGATGAATTATACTGCTGATATTAAGGATAATGCACAATAATCTTTTAAAAATGCAGGCAGGTCTTTTTGTGCCCACAGAATTTTCTCTAGTGGAATCCTGGGAAAAGGAAAAAGGAAGAATTTAAAAGGTAACTCTACATGTTTAGAAATAGGCTGTAATTCTTTTTCTTCCTATTTCTTCCCACACTCCTTTGCCAAAATTATCCCTCTTGCTCAGGCTTCACTGTGTGTCAGGAAAGAGAATCCACATCAGCAAGAGAAGCAATTTTTTTGAGCAGTTAAAGCTGATAACAGAAATTTCCATCTGGGAGCAAAGTAAACCAAGGACCATTGAAATAGGTCCTAATTCAAGAACATGCTCAATTCTTTGTGGTGGAAAAGCAGGTAAGGGTACACCAGGGCTGTCATTCTCTTCTGGGAGAACAGGAATGTTGGAAATGTTTATATTCATCACTTTGTTTGGAGTTCTAGACCAAAGGAGGCAAAAATGGCTTCAGAAACAAAATGGCGAGAAATTTTCAGTCCACTGAGAAATGAATTTCTCAAAATTCAGCACATTCTGTGCTGAAAACCTGTTCTCAGGAAGTATTGGTTCCTTTTTGAAGGAAAAAACTGAATACACGGAATAAATTACAGGACAGTGGATACCTGAACCTGTACAAGTGCAGTTACTGGTTCCAGCAGCAAAGTGAAAATGGCTCAGCAGATGCCTGCACTTCTGAGCTGGGTTACTGCCAAGGAAAAAAAAACAAACTTAATTCCTCTGAATTTACTCTGTATGAAGAGAAGGCTGGCAATTACTCTGGCCACACTGAAAGTAAACTGGAATTAACCTAAAAGAAATCAATCCAAAACAACTAAATGTAGGTAAATGCATTTACTTTCTTCTCTAAATACCTGGAAAGAACAGAACACACAGTCTTGTTGCTAATTAAGAGTTCAAACAGTTAAAGTAATCTTTGCTCCTTGTGTTTAATTTAAAAAAATTAAATAATATGAAACATGGATTTGGATTTTGGTTATATCTGATAAAGGAAGCTCTACAGAGCACTGGAGCCTATAGCAGTGTCCAGTGCACTGCAGAATAAATATGGGCTAGGAAATAAATTATAGAAAGTGGAGATCAAAAATGGATAAATAATCCTGCAAAATATATGTTGGAGAAATGCTTTCTTCCTCTCTACTTTTTAAAGTAGAGTGAAAAACTTGTGAGTACTTTTTTCATTGTTTTATCTCTGATTTTTCAAGAGGGCCTGATGATTTCGAAGCAGAAACTGCTGTGGCTATTGAAAACCTTGATTCTGAAGCACGGTGCAGCAGTTCTTGAAACTCTGCTCCTCTAAAACTTCAGATTTATGAGCTGAGACATCTTCTTAATATTAATACTGATATTAAAATATATCAAAAACGGCACAGTTATATTCTTAGACAAAATTTTAAATTCATTTATAGTTTCCATGACATTCCCAAGTGCAGTTAGCATTTCTGTTGCTAAGTTTTTGTCACAAATGAAAGTATAAATTATTTCTACTTTTATAATATATATTTATAATATTATATAATATATAAATATGCAAAATTTTATATAATTTCTATTATTTAATTTTATAATATCTAAAATTAAAATGCAAGCATACGACTTGGCAATTATTTGATATCATGTAGTGTTACCTAAAAACGTAACAGATATTAAACAGATGTCGTTAAAGCAAATTATGATTTATTCCACTTTCACATTCAGCTCCATTGTGAATAAAAACTTTGTAATTATTGTTTCTTACGAGTGCAATGTCAGGTCACAGCCATGGGGTGATAGCAGATGAAGGAAGATATGAACTCTTTCCCAAAGTTAGATGCCATTTTTGAAAGGTCTCTTTCTCATTAAAAGTTCACATTTTTCAGTTGTTATATACTTGGTTTTCATTTTCAAGTAGGAAACATGTCCAATGCAGCTTGCTTTTTAGAAAATTCACTGGGGCTTAGATGAAGCTTAATTTATTTCAGCAGCTGAAACTTGTCCTCTTACTCAAGTTTCATCATTTCCAGATAGTGAAATCTTGCAGCAGGGCTGTATTAGACTGGCAAGCAAAGTGTTTTGTAGCTTCACTTTCAGGGTTGTGGTTATCACCCCAAAGAGGGAGGAGATTTTGCTTATCAGAACCAGTCACACGTTGAGATCCAAACAGAAATGCACAAACCATGAGGGTATTATGGAAATAGCAAACAATACTTTCATATCCTACGCTGGGACTCAGTCAGTCCACCCTGGCTCTTTGAAAGAGAGGCCAGAACATGAAATTTATGTTTAAATAAATACATAGGGCATCATCCAAAGTCTGTGGAAGTGTCCAAACCCTCATCCTGCTGAAGGAGCAGCTTTGTCACAGTAACACCCCCCAGCCCAGGGACCCTCTGCCCATCCCCTGCTCACTGCCACACTCTCCCATTGCTGGGAAATTGAATTAGCCCCTCATTAAGAAGCAAACAGGTGCAGATAAATGTTGGATATTCTGCCTCCAGTAGTGGCCAACCATAATCCCTACCAGCCTCAGCCCACCCTGCAGATAACAGGGTATGAGATAACCCCTCCCTGCTGCCCCAGCCCAAATCCATCTCCTCTGAGCAGGGTTAGTGCAGATATTGCTGCTGGTCAGTTCTGCAGCCCCTCTGCAATCCCCTGCCCAGCTGCTGCACTGCAAAGTGATTATTTCCTGTTGGTGTTATCTGAGTGCTGACTATAAATCTTAGTGAGTAACCACTTGTTTTCCTGTTCTGACAGATGCTCCCAGGGAATGCTTGTTAAGGGAAGAGGGACTTCTGTTTGCATCTGCTGCAGTCGGCCCAAAGCAGATTAAACACTGAGCAAAACTGGCCAGATTTTGCATCCTGATGCTCACAGGTAAGTGCTCCCTTGTAATGAGAGGTGTTTGGAGAGGAACTGTCTCACTCTGCTGTGCTCACAGCCCGTGAGGGCTCTGCTGCCTCCACACTCTGATTTAGAACTGTGCTGTGCCATTCATTACCCCAGTAATTGAGAAGGGAAAAAATAATGGTTCCAGGACTTGTTCTCCATAAAATGATCTTGCCAGTGGCTATGGTAAAATATTTGATGTGATAATGAAACATGGTAGATTCTGTCTTTGTTCTCCCTCTTGTTACATTTATTACAATTGAGAAGAAAAGAATGTAGCAAAGGATGTGAAAGGCATTTCCACTCTTATCGGAATAATTTTAATATCTTAATTTAGATGTTTTTAGAACTCCCCCTCTTCTGATAGATGTACTTTCTATATGCTGGTGGCTCAGGGTCACCCTTTGGTGGGAGCTGGGGCTGTTAGACTGGACAAGAATGAGAGGTGATTTCATCAATCCCTACAAATGTCTCCCAGAGGTGTCAGAGGAAAAGGAAAAATGGCCAGAAAATAAAACACAACAAGTTCCACCTCAAAACGAGGAAGAACTTCTTACCATGGAGGGGCAGAGCCCTGGAACAGCTGCTTCTCTGGAGATATCCCAAACACCCTGGGCACCTTCCTGTGTCACCTTCAACCCTAACAATTCTGTGGTTCTGTGAAAACAGTAATTATTTATGTGCAAGGATCTATAAAATGATGGAACCACACTGTGCTGTCTTAAAGAAACTGTTCATCTTATCAATAATTCTGCCAGCTCTCTGCCAATTTGCTCTGTCAGTTTTTCTTTCCTTTGATCAAAGCCAGAAAAGAACTTATTAAAAGCAAGGCAGGCTCTGCCTGATGCAGAGCTTACTGAAGGGGAAAAGGACTTTTGTGTAATTACTTCTTTTACATAAAAACAACACCAAAAACCCCTTGAGGGTTATTTCTCTTCTCTCCTTTCTTCTTCTTCCTTCCTTCTTCTTCTTTCTTCCTTCCTCTTCTTCCTTCCTTCTTCTTCTTCTTCCTTCCTTCTTCTTCTTTCTTCCTTCAATTCCCTTTTCCCTTCCGATTCCTTTCCTTTCTTTCCTTTTCCTTTCTGATTTCCCTTTCCCTTCCTAAATTCTTTCCTTCTATTCCTTTCTTCTTCTTCCTGTCTGTCTCTGCCAGCCTAGTGAAGCTGGTTTCTAGACAGAAATGTCATAAATTCAGTATTTAATTTTTGTTA
The DNA here is from genome assembly GCF_028769735.1 of Zonotrichia leucophrys gambelii. Taxonomy (NCBI): domain Eukaryota; kingdom Metazoa; phylum Chordata; class Aves; order Passeriformes; family Passerellidae; genus Zonotrichia; species Zonotrichia leucophrys. Next base: position 16,309,505 of record NC_088174.1, on the reverse strand, counting down.
TTGTTTCAGACAAGCTACTTTTATTTCATTTCAGCAGCCTTAGGGTCTTTGGTAGTGGATTTTTTAAATAAGGTCTGTTTTCATTGTAAAAGGTAACAGTTAAAACAAGATACTGCATTTTACTAGAAAGAAAAAGCACTTCACCTGTGAGAGGGAGTGGAGCTGAGTGATCCTGCTCTGAGCTGAACAAAATGCTGTAACAATGAGGAATGGATGAGGTGGGGAAATGCTGCTCTGTCATGGCAATCACACAGGTGGCCCTTGGAGAAGCTGAGTCATGGAATGTGCCTTGGGGATGAGAAACACCAGCTGGTTTCCCTCCTGAGCTTTATGCAGCTGGCAGAACAGAAAAATAAAGAGGGAAGTATTGAATTCAATTGAATAAATTGAAATTTGGTGCATCTTCATAAGTAGGACAAATATGAAAATGAGGAAAAGTGCCCCACTTGCATATTTGGGTTTTACCAAGCAGCTCTGCCCTGTTTCTTTGCTGCAATTTGAAAACTGATGTTTTAATCATCAGTGGATGCTTATTATTTAATTATTAATTAATTAGTTAGTGCTTTTTCACTTTTGATTCAGCCTAAGTATATATCTAAATATTACTTGTACACTAATTTTCTTGATCACAAATAAAATTTGTGACACCACGCTGATCAGTAGCAATATAGTAAATAATTAATAATCACACTACAGACATGCTTCTAATAATTTTATGGAGCAGTTAGGCTTTAGTGCAGCATCCAAATGCTTCATTCTTTCAGAGGTTAATGCAAACTGGGGATGAGTAGTGTAGATACCAACCTCAGAGTGTTTTCCATTACATGTGTGCTTAATGCTTTTTCCTCTATTAGGAACAGTTAAAAACTCTGTCTCCTCCAGTTTGGTTTTTCTTGATCTTTTATTCAGATTTTGCTCATTAATCTATGATGGTTAATCTGGTTTATACATTATGATGTAGTTATTTAGTCATTTCGTACATTGAGATGCTGAGTTTATGTTGTTTACTCCAGTGCAAAATACCAAAATTTTCAATGCAAGTGGATTATACCTTTGTTACAGAGAAAATGCAGATTCCTAAACATTTTAAAATAATGAAGATGAAATTTGGCATTCTTTGCTTTTAGTAATCTGCAGTCTATCATTTCAGTAAATGAGAACAGACATTTCTTTCTTTACTATTTAATCAAATAGCTAAAGATATTAAAACTAGAATAAGTTAAGGACTTTTAATAGACTCTGAAAACAGCAATTTCAAGATGGCCCAGATTAATTATTCTTTAATTAAAAGCAGTATGTAAAGCCTAAAGTACAGACATTTGGGTTGCAAAAAGTGGGTAGAGATCTATAGAAAACAAACCTATTAATAAAAACTAATTTGTAACATGGAGAGGGGGAAGATGGGAAGACCAATTATGTCACAGTGGAAGCAGAGAGGAAAGAGAACTTTGGGAATAAGAACAGGAAGAATTTATGGATTTTAAATGGGTACAGAGTGAGTAGATATAGATATTCAGACAAATCTAAAGAATTAGAAGAAAAAAGACAAAGCAGTCTGTAAAGAGAGTGAGAAGCTTTGGGGTTTTTATATTTTGCTCAATGTAAAAGGTTGTTTCTCACAAAAACTTTAAAACAGTGTGTATCAAGACTTGCCCCATGGAGACTGAATGCTTTTACACTGCAAGGTTTACACCGGGTGCCCCAGCCTTGCTCTGACCACCTGAACGTTGCATTACAATCCACAGCACCTGATCCTGTGGGTGAATATGAGCAATAAAACCCAGGGCTCATAAACTCCCTCAGACCATGCACCTGTGCTGCATTTTAATCCCCTTTCTCCACTTTCTGTGTCATTAAACCTGCCACACCAAATTTTATTCCCTTTAGCAGTGTTGTTAGGTTGAATGCCTACTAAATATGAACCCTAAGTGGAGATGACTTCACCTTGGTGCTGAGCTTTCTTTGCTTCAGTTACCTCTGGTGCTTTCCTTGCCTCAATTAACTTTGCAGGATCTGTGAAAAGGTCTCCCTATTGTTGGGAGATATTTTTCTAAGGAAGGAGTACACAGGGATACAGAAATGAGTTAAAAGAAATGGTATTTTTGGCAGGTAGAAGCAGCTAAAGGCCATATTTAAGCACAAATAATTGTTGTAATCTGTTTATAGAGCTTCTATAGAACCTCATTCTTTTGCTTGACCAGCTACAGACTCAGTGCAGAAACATCTCCTGTTCTACCTCCTGTGCTCCTATTTATTTGAATTTTTCCTCAAACTTCTCAGGGCAGTAATCAAGTCATTTCAACAGTGAAACTGCTGTGTGATTTCCTCTCCAGACATCTTATCTATGATAGTGGACAAGTATTTCAATATTGCCTTGTCCTACATCAGACAGCTGTGAGGAATCACACCTGGAATGGGGACAGAGCAGCTTCCAAGGACTGACAAAGCTGAACCTGCAGGGATCCAAGGGATTAAGGAAATTAGCAGTGAGCTTGTTTGCTGTTGAGGAGTTCTAGCAATGGTTTCTGAATTGTTAAAAAGTAATGGATTCTGTCATTTTTTTATTATTTTAAATCCCTGTGGCCAGCTGATTTAACCCTCTCTGATCTCCAGGCTTGGCTAAGTTGCTGCTCTCCATCTCAGCAGGAATTTTGATGACAGATAAAGGCTGCTCAATGAAAAACCAGGAATGGGGGAATTTAGGAAGTGCAGCTAAGAAGCCAAAATTCTTTTCAAGCTGGCTTTCAAGAGCTGATTTCAAGGCATACATTCCTTGAGATCTGGAAATTTGTTTTCCAATGGAAAAATCCAAGATTGGGCTTGTGCAGAATGTGAATGAGTTAAAATGAGCCAAGGAGTGCAAACACCAAATGTCCATGGTTTAACCTCAGCCCTTGATTCTCAGCACAGTGAATGTTCCCTGGCACATCTCAGAGGAGACTCTGATGGAAGCAATGCCAAGGACTAGGGCAGATATTGGAAATACCTAACAAAATGTTGATTTACAGCCTGAAGGAAGAGGTCCCACATTTTACTAAATTCCTCATCCTTGCCAAGTTTAAAAGTTTAAAAACTTGTGTTAATTTATCTCTCGAACTGTGTCTTTTTAATCAACAAATTATCTCAAAAAGATGTTGCTTTCTTTCTAATGATAATATTTTCTTTATACCTTATTAATTAGCAGGTCCCTTGCTATTAATCAAACCATTACTCACTTTAGTACTTTTTTCTTTAAAATCCTTTGTCTTTTCCTGATATTATATATGGGAGTAAAAGGCTTAAATGAACCTGAATGTAGTAATTCCTCAGGTAAGAGATTTTTTTTTTTAGTAATAATTTTTTTATTAAATGGCATGTCAGTGCTTTCAGATTAGTTGCTAATATATTATTTATGCTTTTTTATTATTATTTCAAAAGCTGGCCTGCACATAGAAGATATTAAGCAAAAAAATTAATCATTTTTTCTTTTTCCTTTCTAGATATGCAGAGTTTTGATAATCAGTAGCTGAGTAAGATCTAGTCCTGCCCCTATCCCAAGTTTTAACAATTTGTCTCACAGCTGCAGTTAATCAGAAATGGCTTTGAAAAGAATTTTCTCCTCCCTTTTAGAGCTTTGTGCTTCTGTAGGGTACTTCTGATCAAACAGTCCTTTCCCAGAGTGGAAAGCTCTTGCTTTGCCCACTGAACTCTGCATTTGTTCTCTGTGGTAAATACTCAGTCGGCCTCTGTGCCTTGGTTTGCTGCATTTCCCTTGTTAGAGCACATAAAACTTGGGAAAAGAAAGTTCCTGAGTGGATGTGGATGCCTGGCCCAGCTTCCCCTCCTGCAGGATCACACACAGAACCAGGGTTTACTCTGCTGGAAATCACACAGTGAGGATTCACCCTGTGGGGGCACAGGGCAGCTCTCACTCAGCTGTTGGTGTGGTTTGAACCTGACTGAAAATCAGCAATTCCTCTTTAGTTCATGATGTTTTCATGAATTTAGGAAAAAAAGATGCTTTGAGGGTGGACATCTCTTTGGAGAGACAATAACCAGGTAGGTGATGGATGTTTGTTCATCACTGGGATGCTGAGCCCATTGTCAGCCCAGCCATGGCCTGGCAGGACCAGCTCACCTGCTGCTGACCCATCCTCAATGAAAACATTCTGTCTTCCACGTCAGAAATCTCCAGAAACATATTTGAAAAATAAATTAATTGCATTTTTTATGATCACAACTGACATATTTAGCTGATCTACCTTATACCTTAAACAATAATAACTCCTTTGGTTTGGGTTTGGTTTTTTCCTTCTTCCTCAAAGTAAAGTGAAGCATGGGGTCTTGGTAAATGCAACATTTTCCACTGGATGTTTTAAAGGGTAAACAGCTGGTCTGTAAAGACCCCTCAACTCTATATATAGGCCAGGTAGTCTTGATGGAAAATGTGGGAAAAAAATTAGTTTTCATTTCTTAAGACTTTTTTGGCTGAGAAGGTCTGCTGTTGTGTCACGTTCTTTCCTTGCATCTCAGGGATTTGCTACAAGAACTTTTTAGAAGAAAATAATCAAGTAGCAGAATAGCTATGCAGACTAGCAAAAAAAATTACAAATTTTTGTGTGATGTTTTCATACTTATGCTTCTATCACTATTCTATCCCATTTTTGCAGTGATATTCTGTGCCATTACCTTGCTTTATGAGACATGGCCTTTGTTTTTTTCCTCAAGGTGAGTTTAAACATTTTTATATTTCTATTGCATAGCCATGAAACAACATTCAAGCCAGTTGGTTGCACATAAACAACTGGGATTCCAAGGGATGACATCTGCCAGGAGCTCCAAGATTTGTGGTTGGTTTTTTTTTCAAAGTCAGTGTTCCCAATGTGCTTTGTAGGTTGCTTGGCACATTGCTTGCTTTTTCTTATCGAGTCGCATTTTCCCTCATAAATCTCAATATTCTGCTAATGATTTGTGTGGCTTGTAATTGGTTCTGTATTTTATAGAAGGATTTATTGGCGTTGCATGCAGTTATTAATTGGTGTGTTTGCTAATCTTTGTCACTCTTGCATTTGGTTGCCTTCATATTTCCGAAATCATTTCTCGTGCGCGACTAAAGCAGAACGTGGGCTCGTGTTTGAGGGTGTGACCTCTCTGGAGCAGAGCTGGCTTTGCCTGTCAGCCTAATTAGCATTCAGGGTTCATCCCTGAATGGACACTGAGCAAGGGCTCAACTGGTGAAGGAGCAGCTCCTCGTTGTGCCTCCCGAGCTCAGGAAGATCAACCTTGTAATTAACGTGCTCAAGGAGCTGTGCTCTGAGATAAGGAAAGTCAATCCAAACCTGTGCTAATGGCTTCAGCTGCAATTAATTTTCATCAGAACCATCACGTACCCCCCAGTGGCCCAAGTGCTGCTGGAAGATGTTTGGCTGTGTGGTTTTAATGAGTGGATGAGATGGAGAGATGGAAGGGTGAGAGTAACACCCAGAAACTTCTATAACATTATAATCACCCCATGCTCTGTCTGATCATTTTGTACTTGGCATAGGTGTCAGCCACTGATCAAAATTAGGGCAAAAATATTGGAAGGTGGTAATATTCTGTTTGTTTATCCTACATATTTTTCTGGGAAATTGTTTTTCTGGTGTGAACAATTGACAGCAAAGCAAGGGGAAGGGGACCCATCCTGCCTCCAACCTTGCTGCCAGTGGTCATTAGAGAAAAAAGAAATCACAGAAAGAAAGTGCAATTCTGGTTTATGTCTCTGAACTTCATTCTCTGCTGTCCTTGCTTATCCAAATGCTTAGAAGAAAGGAAATAAGCAGCAGTAAGAGAAAGCCTGTTTATAGATGAGCATGATTTTTCTCCCCTAATGGCAGATGGAGTATCTTAATAATGTGAAAAACTCACAGAACTGAGTTACTGCACTGAATTTTCATGACACAGAGCTAGCTTATGTAAAGTCAGATGTGAGCTCAAGCACAGAGAGCTTTAAGCTAAATGAATGAATCCTCTTTCTGCATTAAGGGAAAGCAAATTGTACTAGAATTTAACTAAAATAACTTTAGAGACTTTTTAAATTTAGAAAATATACATACAAGTAAGTGTGAATTGCTACATTCAGCCAGGGCATCATTCAGACGCCTCTTATAGAAGAAATAGGTTATTTGCCCCACAACGTTTCTGTTTCTCCAGAAAAAATCAGGTTCTGATTTTTTCTAAATCAGGTCCCTGGGATCGGTCTTCAAGGTCAGTGGCTTTTTCATTAAGTGCAGAGAGCCTTGGCCTCTTCTGAGTTACTTAAATTCCCTGTGCTCTGGGCTGCTGATTTTAGCATGAGTTCCCTTTCATTTTTGGACTTGGCCAAAGTTAATTTAACAAGCTGGATGTGTTAGCAGCGTTTTATTTCCCTCCCCACTTTCTTATTTAATATGAGAGCTCATCCTTTCAGTCTGACAGATCACCTGCATGATTGCTGGAGTATAAAGTCCTAACTCTGTCATTAGCTTTCAGTAGGTCAAGAACATGGCTTGCACAGCAGGCAGAGTGCAAAGCCTGCAAAAACTGAGTTTTTTATATTCTTTTTGATATTGCTATTTATATCTGTTAATACAAAGAGGACAGGCCTCTAAAGTTACTCTTCAAAATGAAGCTGAAAAATGATTTTTCACCATGAAAAATCTCTGAGCTCCATCTATTAGGTTGATGGGAAAAGTGTTTCAAAGAAGGAATATGGATAAAGTGTCGTGTGACTAAAGACTGAATTTATAGAAAGCATAGTTTCTATCATTCTGCCAATTGCATGCCAAGTAAGAAACTTCAGTAATTCTGAAAAACAGCATTTGCTCAACTCCTCTTAATAAATACTTGAACTTCTTTAGCCTGTTCTTATCTCAGCATGTTTTCCACGTTTGAGTCGTGTCCTCCCAAGCAGATCACAGTTATTATTTTCTGTAGAACAAGTGAAGAAGCCCTGGAAAACACACATTATTTCCCTCAGTAATATGTGATGAACAAATGACAGAAGCAGAAATGAAAGCCTGCTGTTCTGGCTGCTACACTGCCACATTTCCTGGCTTGCAGTGCCTTGGGAAGGGAAATCAACACTTGGTCAGTGACTGAGCATTGGAGGTGCTGCGTTAATGTGGCAAAGTCTCCTGGGATCTGGGTTCACTTGAAATTACATTCAATTACAAAACACCACTAAGTGACTTCTCAAGGTTGTGATTTCCAAGTGAAGGAAAGCCCTGGAGGGGATGTTGTGGATGTTATTAATTGTGCTTTCACAGCAGTGCCCAAGGAGCGGCCGAGGTCAGTGCCAGCTTCCCAGGCCCTCTGCAGGTGAGTGACCAGTGTGAACAGCTCAGAATCTCAATGGGCAAGTGGCAAATGCCATTTTATGGAGGGCAGGGCAGGGTGAGAGAGGATGTTCTCTAACCAGAAATATAAGGTGATGTCAAGGACAAAGTTTTAGGGCAAAACCTCTGAGCAAATCTTTGATTGTTCTTTCCTTGTCAGGTCACAATTCCTGTTCTGATGAAGTGTAGGTGCCCTGGGCAATGGTCCCTCACATTCTTCTTGTTCTGCCAGGTCTTCTTACTGTTCAGCTTGCTTGAACTTTTATTTTTTCAAAAATTGAAGGTATTTCAAAGCCCCAGATGTTCACAAAACCCCTACTTTAAAGTGCTATTGGTCCAGCGTTTTTTGGGTGGGGAGTGGGTTTGATGTGTGTGTTTTAATAGTTAGGAAGATCAGGTTGCAGAGAGATCAGAAAATCTTAAAAAAACCCACAATTTTTGAGTGAGACATCACCTTAAGATAACATACCCTACCTTGTTGCTTGCCAGCATTTTGTAGCATCTTAAATCTGACTTTTCAGAGCCTCTTATTCCAACAGGAAGGAAAGAAGACAGTGCTTAGTTCTGTAACTCTTCCTTGTGATTTTATTTCTTTTCCAATACTGCACAGCTTCCCAAGCAGCTGAGCCCAGAGAACAAGTGAGTCAAGTGTTCAGATTAGCCTGGAAACTGCAGGCTGCAGGGAGCCATGGAAAGAACCAGAATTATTTGCTTTGTTCTCAGGCTTCCTTCCCCAAGTGCCCACTTCCCACTCTCCAAGGCAAGAGTCTCTTAAGCAGATCTTCTCTCCAATCTGGTCTTAAAGACAAAGCTTTAAATCAGCCAGGAAACTGGAAATATATTTCAAGTGGTTGGCTAGAAGAAAAAGCTGGAAACATCCACCCCACAGCAGCTGATCAAGTTTCCCCTTTATTGAAATCTGCTATGAAAAATACTAATCATTAAATATCAGACAGGTAATAAAGAAAAAAATTATTGGAGGTCATTATCGGTTTTTTCAGAAGTATTCACATAGAATATCTCTTGAGAATTGCTGGAGATACAGTAAAATTGCATTTTCAACATAAAACGTAGATTTCTTATAAGAACATTTTTTGATGTTTGTATGGGTGTGGTATTGGAATTTTTCCTGAGTTGCTTTCCCCTGGATGCCCTCAACAATGCTCAGCTCTTTGTGTGTTTAATGGGACTGTCTGACCTTGGCCTTGCAGTCCATGCAGCCAATTCTTTGCCAATGGGAAATTATTAGGCCTATCTATGATATATCCAATAACTGGGAAAAAAAAGTGATTTCTGAAGGCATTCATGCTATCCCACATTTAGCTAGAATAATTCTGAACCTGAATTTTATTTAATTTGTCAGAAACAAAACTCAATCCCAGCGAGAAAAGATTTCCCGAGTGCATCAGTGCACACTTAGTGAAGTAGTTCAAGGTCAAAGCTCTGTCTTGACAAATGCAAAATTACTTATTTATTAAAATGTTCATGTTTCAAACAAATCAACAATTTGGGGTCTCCACACAGATTAAACTTATTTTTGTAAATAAAAGTAATTTTCTTATATAAAAACAGCCTAACAGCACCATCTTCTGACAAACTCCAATTTCTGCACTAACCTTGAAAAGCACTTTTAATCCTTTCTGTGAGTATTTTGGTTGCTGCCACAAACAAAGCAGAGGCTCTGGGGGGACTCAATGCAAGTGTAATCCCATGAATATCCCTGCAGAAGGCTTTGGCTGAGAGGCTGAGCAGCCACTTCTGCCCAATTTCTTCTTTTCACTTAAAGCAGTGAGAGAATTTCATTCAACTGCAATTTTACCTCAAATTGTTATTGAGATGTTGGCTGCAAGAACATTTCGAAGGTGTATTCCTGTCAAATGTTTGGCAAGAGGTAATTTATATGTAATTTGAACAGCTGAAAATTCTCCCAACCACAGATATCCTGTTGCATTATTATGAGAGCAGAAATGTTATATAAGTCCCATTTTCTTACCAAGTATTGCTGCATTTATGCAACCAAAATTGCTGCCAATTTTGCAGTGAAGAGCACAAAATAAATGAATGTTGATGAGTTTAATACATTTGTAATCCATTTAGGGCAATGCTGCTGTTAAGTATTTTGGCAGGGATGCTTTTGTTCATGGCTGTGTTTTGTTCTCTGTGAGCTCCTGCACTTGGTGACTTCCCAAGGAGCCACAGGAGCAAAGCTGAGGTGGCTGCACCTTCCCAGACCCCAAAATCACCTCCTGCTCATCCCTTTTGCCGTGGCCTGTGGTTCTTTGGCTCCCAGAGCTGATGAGCTGCTCGTACACAACAGCTCTCCCTGTGAATTGGAGCTCTCTGCCTGCTCCTCCAAACCTCTGTGTGAGGTTTGTTCCTCACATAGAGATAAATGGACACTGACTGCTTCCTTTTTCTACTTTGGGATTGATCCTCCACCTGTTCTCCTTACTTAACCCCCAGAATGCCATCCAACCTTTCTGGATATCTCTTGTTATAGGTTTGCTTCGCCTTGAATTCTGTTCCAGGATTTCTTTCCTTACAACTCCTCTGTAGCTCAGGCTCTGTTTTTCAGTCAGGTCTCATATTTCCCAGCCAAAATCCATTCAAAATATGCAATCTGAATAATCATTTATGCATATGGTTATCTATTTTTTAAGTTAAATTTTAATTACAGTAAGCAGGACTTTTATTCTGTGGAAGATGTTCTATACATGTTAAAAGATAAGGAATTTAGACTCTGGAAAATTTCTTTACCTGCTTTGTAAAACAAGGGTGTTTTTTTTTTTTTCATTTGACACAGTAAGCTCCTGGAATAGAAATGTCATGTAGAAATATTGGATACATTTTTGCTGGTGTAATAGATGCAGCTATAATGAATGTTTATCAAGTTGTGATAGAGAATCATCCACTCTTGTAAAAAAAAGTATAATAAACACAGTCCTGAAACAATTTATGGAACAGCAACTTTGCCTCTCAAGGGAACCAGCTCTATTTCATATCATTCCAAGTAATTTGTGAACGTACACATTTACATTAGAAACCTGCAAAGGATCTTTTTAGGTAATCACTGTTTTCATATGTATTCATGAGTTTTCAGCCAGATAACTAATCCCTGTACTCCTGAATTACATATTCACACGTTTAAATGTTAGTTGTATCACCACTGCCTTAATGAGGAAATATATGCTCTACACAGCTGTAGTGCCTAGAAGCTTGTAGCAGGAATAACTAAAAATATTCAAAGTCTGTCATCATGGAATGAGTGTGTTAATTAGAGACTGAATGAGAGAAAAAGTAAAATTTTCAGTCCTAAATTAAGAACTGAGGAATGAAATTCTACACTGTGTTTCCAGACTAAAAGGTAAGGAACTTTGCTGGAGGAAAGTGGAAATGGAAAATTGTTGTTATTGTTGTGGTGACTGTACTCCAACGTTATCAGACCTCTGAGGTTTGATGTGCTGGAGCAAGGCTTGTATACATAGACCCTAAGAGATGTAAAAAATATAGCAGTTAAAAACTCATATTTTAATTCTAAAATGAAACTTTAGGAATACTTTCAAATCATTGCACCGCAACTTGAAGATGATAATGCCTTGCTGTTGCAAGTGTGTACTTTGGAAAGGCATTGATTTATTGTATTGATTTTACTTCCAGAAAAAAGTGTGTAGTTGTGGAAGAAAGCAGAGCCTGACATTGGTAAGTGCACTCCATTTTCATATACACCTACCAGGGGAGGAGAGCTCTGGTTATGGAAGTCAATTCAATTCCAGCTATCTGTCATTCAGCTTACAAATAATTCTGCTATATTTTGAGCAGTCAGAAGTTAGGTAGCATGTTACATTTGATTTTAAAAGGGTATTAAGAACAAAATATTGATGGCCATTTAAATACCTCTGTAGTTTTTTCCTTGCATGCGGTACAAAAATCTATTATTTTGAGAAATATGTACCAAAGTTGCCCTAAGTATCAGAATTCCTTGAATGAACTCAAACTGGAAAGTCTCAGGGTAGATCTGGGCAGAAGGACTTGGGGGTGTCCATCGGTGAGGAGCTCACCATGATGCAGCAGTGAGGTCACAGCTCAGGCAGGGCAGCCTCCAGCTCTGAGAGATCCAGCACAGAAAGGTGTGGGGCTGCTGGAGCAGGCCCAGGGCTCCAACATAAAATGGATGTGGGGCTGCTGGAGCAGGCCCAGGGCTCCAACATAAAATGGATGTGGAGCTGCTGGAGCAGGCCCAGGGCTCCAACATAAAATGGATGTGGAGCTGCTGGAGCAGGCTCCAAAGTCCAGCAAAAAAAGGGATGTGGAGTTGCTGGAGAAGTCCAAAGCAGGGGCACAAATGGATGTGGAGCTGCTGGAGCAAGTCCAGGGCTCCAACATAAAATGGATGTGGAGCTGCTGGAGCAGGCCCAGGGCTCCAACATAAAATGGATGTGGAGCTGCTGGAGCAGGCCCAGGGCTCCAACATAAAAGGGATGCAGAGCTGCAGGAGCAGGCCCAGGGCTCCAGCACAAAAAGGATGTGGAGCTGCTGGAGGAAGTCCAGATCTCCAACACCAAAAGGATGTGGAATATCTTTTTTGTGTTGGAGAGCAGGAGCACAAGGATTCCCCAAAGGCTGGAGTTCATCTTCCATGGAGCCAGGCTGGGAGAGCTGTGGGTGTTCAGCCTGGAGAAGAGAAGGCTCCAGGGAAAAATCAAATATTAACAAGAAATTCCTCCCTGTGAGGGTGGGCAGGCCCTGGCACAGGTGCCCAGAGCAGCTGTGGCTGCCCCTGGATCCCTGGCAGTGCCCAAGGCCAGGTTGGACAGGGCTTGGAACACCCTGGGACAGTGAAAGGTGTCCCTGCCATGGTCTTGGAAATTTTCAGAGTAACAGCTCAGGTTAGAGAAGCTAGAAGTAAATAAGACTAGATTAGATGACGTTACACCACAATAATGAATTTCATTCTTCTAGGTATTTCCTTTCTGTTAAATCACTTTATTTGCTTTCTTTTTATTTCCCTTTGCTACTTTCTCATCTGTTTATACTTGTATGAAATGCAAGTAAAACAAAACACACAAATCAATAGACCTAATTATAAGAGACAAGAGTAGGTTGTACTTATTTCCACAGTTGGAGCCTGAGACTTTCAAGTTTGACATGTTTTCTGATAACTTATTTGTTCACATCTTCTAAAAAAAGTAGAGTTTCCCCTGAGATATTTAAAGCCAAGAAATTATGTGTTTCTGAGCTTCTTTGCAATGATTACAAATGTAGTGTAAATTAAACTGTGTGAGAAAAAGAAACCAAACAAAAAACAAACTTATTTTGTTACTGGAAACAAAATTAATTACCGGTGTTTGCATTTAGATTTAAGGAACAGGAAAAAAAAGAGCAAAAAATTATATGGGAAAAGGGTGGGAAAAAAGGCATTGTCATTTAAAGTAATTAAATGTAATAATCCAAACCTGTCACTTCTCTATATTCTTCACAACAGTATGTCTTTTCCTACTTATTTCTTCAACCAAGGCAGTACTTTAACAGTAAATGTTTCAGCTGCATCTTTCCTGGTGAGAAATAAATCCCCAAGCCACAGCAAGACAAACTTCATTATTTTGTCTTTCAGAAGAAAACTGTAGTTATACTGACTGTGGATCCAGTAGCCTGCAGGATTGGTGTTCTTTGGAGGAAAATTCTTTGATGTGACTCAGGAAAATGAAACAAAATAATATAGAGCAGAATTCTAGACACATACACAATGCTGGACGTGGTGGGATCCAAATCTGTGAGCCTCATGTTCCTTCCTCCTCTTCTGAAAATCTGTTTTCCTCATTTGTGGTATGTTGTGGGAATTGTGCAGTCTCTGGAACATCTGGAAAGCAGCAGGATGCGCTGCATAACCAGACAGGTGACAGCAGACCTGAATCACACCTGGAAGGGCTCGGGGCTCCTGGGGGAGGTGGAAATTGCTCCTTCAACTTCTGTTGCCACCTTACCTCAGGAGCTGGGTAGCTCTCCTACATCACATGGCTGTAGAATTCCCAGCCTAAATAAATGAAGATAAATTTCAGGCCTGAAGTTATTTTCCACAAAGGAGAACAAACACTCAAATGAGGTCTTCCTGTCTTTTTTTGGTTTGGTTTGGTTTGGTTTGGATTTTTTGGTATAAATTACCATTTGATGTCTTTTTCTTCATGATGTTTCTTTCCATGTAATGGAGCAAATTTGCCTTTCTCCATAAATGTAATGTTTAAGACATCTTGTAGGCCAGTAGTTAACATAGAGATTACCTATTTTCTGGTTTTGTGCTGTATAAAATTATTTATACCATGTATATAGAGAATGGTTATTATATATTGTTATTCAAGGAAAAAAGTCATTAAATAAATTTAAAGTCATGGAAAGGCTGTTTTCATGGATATGTCTCTGTTAATTTTCATTTTTAGAGGTAAGTTGTCAAATCTTGGTAAAAGTGAATTACTTCTGTTGCACTTGAGCACTAAAAATAAAACTGTATCAATCCCTTTTCAGCCCTGAAGTTCTCCAAGGTAAGCAAAAACACCTGAGACTAACTTGGAATGCCTTTACTTTTCCAGGCTTAAGTTTAGGCCCCTGGTATTTCTTGACCACACAGAACTCTTTTTTTTCTTTTTTTTTTCCAGTTTTAGTATGGGGATCAGTTCTTTGTGAGTTTTTTTTCCTAGACTCAGGAAACAAGACTATAAATCCCAGTGGTGGAACTTGAAAAGTTGGGTTTGTGTGGTTCAAATCTTTTGAAAATTCTATAAAGCTGCATGAGACATTGTTCTATTCAATTTCTAGCTATTGATCCAGCTGAATGTTTGTTTGGAGATTGCCTTTGCAGCTTTATTTGAACAGAAGAAATACTTTTCTCTTTAGAGATGGGGTGTGTGAGGGTTTCTCTTACAAGGGATGCATTTCATGTGTACAGATTCCTCCTGCTGAGGGCAATAAAATAGTTTTGTCCTTGAAGCTGAGCATTATCCCTCCAACTCACAGGGCTGGATGGGTGTTAATTGCAAAAAGGATGGGGAGCAGCTCTCAGTTGGGAGGATGAATGCCTTGGCCACAGAGGAAAACGGTTCTGATTAAAGATGTGTCAGGCTCTGTATCAGGCTGTGATAAAACCAATGTTGGAAAGGATTCAGGAGTCAAATTTGATCCTGGGCCCAAGGAAACCTGGCTCTGCCATAAAGGTGGAGAGATCTTTCATTATGGGAGGTGGGAGGAGCTGCCCTAATTGCTTTGCTGCTGATGGGGAGGCCATGGAGGTGTTCTGATCCAAAGGGCTTCATTCATGCTTGCACCTGGAATGCAAGAGCTTTTCAGGAATAATTACAAATTCTAATTACAGCCACTTATTCCTCTTTACTTTTCCTTGCAAGATAAGGCAAATAATCTCGTGCTCCTCTCTCCCTTTTCTTCTGCTTTGCTATTATGGTTTTTTTCAAGTGATGTTTGTTTATTAATGTTCATTTGTGTTTATGTGTGTTTTATAAAACACAGTGAGCTTCTGTGAATTAAAAATGGTGATGCAAGAGCAAAGAAAACACACTATTTATGGTAAATCTCTGTAGAAACTACTCAGGAATTAAGATACTTTTTGTTCATGTGAAAATTGAGTTAGATCACAAAGAAACATTAAAGCATGCATACAAAATGTCCTGCATTAAGTTGGATTTGTAAAATTTAAGTTTGCATCAGCTTGATCATTTGAGTTCACATTTTGGAGACTTTTTTGGACATTAAGTTGTCTTTGAGATGAATAAAATTTTTGGCATTCAGCAAATTTGGTGTTGGCCAGCACTTGGCTGCATTAATATCTTTAAACAAAATTTCGAGCCTTCTCTGGTACTCTCAGGGTTATTTGATGTGCTGGACTGCATTATATCACAAGTGTGATAAAAATACAGTATTGACTTAGTGTTTCATACAGTTTTATAGTCTTATAAAATGGTATTGATCCATCTTCAGTTTCGAAGGTCAGCATAAAGTTTACAAAGAGAAGCATAAGAGGAAACATTAAGCAGCAGATGCCCATTAAAATATTAAAATGTGACCTGCTCTTGCAGCAGCTTTCAACAAATCTTTTATTTTCCTCATCAGTCCCGAGCTGCACACACAGGATATGTGTGTTGACTAATAAAAATTAGCATAATGTTGCACTGATTAAGGTGCTTTGCACTTTATCATTCTCTCCCTGGAGCAGCTCAAGCTGCATTAGGGCCCCTTTCCTCCAAATTGTGGAGTTATTTTATAATGCAACAAATCCACTGCAAACTTAGGGATGGAAGTTCTGATTGTTTGTCCTTTTCTTCTGGCAGGACTTGGATCCTCGGAGTGTTGATGTCCTTTGAAAGGCACAGCTTGGTGTGGAGGCTCTGCAGTCGGGAAATGTGAATAAACACCTTGGAAAGGAAAGTAAATGAGAATTACACAATGTTGTATGGAAAGTAAAGCTAAAATAGAACTCACAGCTGTGAATCTGCTAAATAGAAACTTTAGGGGTTTAATTTGAGCCAGATTGGGAGACTCTTGTGGTCCTTTTATTGAGGGCAGACACAGTTGTGCTGCTGTTTAAGTTGCTGTGAGTAAAGAAAGGAGAAGAAATTTAAAAGTGATAGAAATTTAAACCAATTCTATAATCTGTTTTTGGTTTATTTTAATGTGTAAGGGTCCTCTAACATTTGTAACATATTTTGTAGTTGAGAAACTCTAGCTGGAAAAATATTTATATAAAATTATGCACCTACAGTATTTATCTTCATTACAAGTCAAGAAATACATTTGATTGATTTTGTTGGGAGACCATATTTGTTTTTACATGTATCTACCACCTAAATCTCTTAAATTTTACAGATTTGGGAGACTGCTTTGACTTTTTAAATTTCTAATGTGAATTTCTTCCACATAAATTTCCTGTTAAAATAATATTATTTTTATATCACGTACCCTGCTGTACCTGAGTAAGTTTGGTTGTTTTTTTCAAGTGAAAGCTTTCAGATCTACTGTAATCCTGTATCTTTATTTATTTATTTATTTGGGGGTCTAAATGGAATCAATATCCATATTTTATTAGATATAAATGGGATTATCATCGAGAAAGTCAATATCAATTATGTATCAGAAATAAATTTCATTAGATACCGAAACTATAAAATCTTTACTGCAATTCATAGATGAAAGGTTTCATTATGCATTGGATAGTGCTCTACTATTTATACTTAATATTTCTGCTTTTATTTCTTTGTTTTCTGCTTTTTCAGACAGTCCAAAGGTGCTTGAAATTAAGCTCATGACATCATTCTAAGGTATTATTTCCATTCTTTAAGAGAATAATTTTCAGTGAAGGTTTTTATCTGTTGTTTGAATAAATGGTGGATAGCACAGCTCATTAAACTGAAACTCATCTTTTACACTACGGAATTCTGTCACTTTTTGGAAGTAGATCCATCATTTATAAGAATAAATTGTGGAGTATATAAAAACATCACATTTGAAAACAGGTTTATATCTGGTTCTGAAGATTGAAAAGAGTATTCCTCTTTCAGAGAAGTCTTTTAAGACATAAAAACTCAATTGCCTCTTTTAGATCTCTGACTATTTACCTGGATCCAGGGGAAATAGTGCTCCTACAGAAGAGGAAAAATAACTCTTCAGAAATTTCTCATATCATTGGAACAGAAGTATAAAAGGCATGAATTGGATGCTTTGATTATCAGCCCCCATGAAACCAGGGCTCTGCAGAACAAGAACTTTTTATGAGAGCAAAAATACAGGAATATTTCTGAAAGCTGTTAAATGTTTACTGCAGCAACAGCAGTTGGTGGAATCCCTGGCACTTAGCAGGTGAAGTTTTATATTTTGTCAGATTGATCACAAGCTGGACGTGTTTATCAAACTTTGGTGCTCAAAAGTGGCATCAGCTGAGACCAGTGGGAGATTCTGGGATTGTAACATTTAATTCAAATTATTATATTTATTAAAAGCCCAGCTCTCTGCTTTTATAGTTTCCTGCTTCTAGTCATAACCTTTACTCAACAAGCACTTTTAAAAGAGAATATCCTCAATAAATCCTTTTACTCCTAGTTCTGCTCATAATCATTCCTCAAAAAACATTTTTAAAACAGAATATCCTCAATAAATGGAGATGGGGAGATTCTAGTGAGCCCTTTGCTATGAAGTGTTTCATTACCGACCTTTAGTTTAAAAGTGCAAATAAATAAAGATCTATAATCCAGTGAGATAAGGAGTTGTTAATTCTGTCCTGCAGTTTTCTCTGTCTAAACTTCCAATATTTATCTCCACTAATAATATGACAGAGCCTTGCTTTTTGGAATATTTATCTTGGTAAAATAGGCTTTAATTGAAGTAGATGCTATATTATTTCCCATTTTTCTATTATATTTAGAAGAATGTCTAAACAGAAAATCAGAAGTGTTAAATATTTATCTAAGCTATTAGCAAAATCTCTGAAATTTAAATGATTCACAGCAGAACAGGGATAAAATTTTAATATTCCTTGCTGACTTTGTTATCCTTGTAAAATTTTGCACTTAAAGTTGGTGTGTTAGGTGCAATATTCACATGATTTGCTGCAGGCTTGGAAATTAATTTCTGCATCTGTTGAGAAAATATGTTTATAAAATACATTAAGGAAACTAAGTAATGTTTTAGTTAAAGCTGTTTTGGTAGAAAATATGCATATTCCTTGGTCTTATCTGATAGAAAATTTATTGGATAAAATAAAAATAATGTAACAGGTTGAGTAATCAGTTGTGACACCCAAGTGGGAAATATTTTTGCAAGCAGTGTCTTGTTACTGGTTATTTTATCGATGAGATCTGTTGGAATGGAACTATTACTACTTCAAAAATTTGGAAATCTTCCTGACTTACCAACATTTCCACCCTCCAGTTAGCCAGAAATTTAGACAACCAACTCTGTGTCAAATCAAATCAAAGGGCATGTTTTCTTTCATTTAATTTTTTATGCTTGTCATGTTCCATCAGCTGCACCCGCTCTGCTCCTGTCCCCACGTGGGTGACATTGGGTGACTCGGGGGTCACTGCACTGCAGGCAGAGCTGTCCCAGCCACTCCAAACACCAGGAAAGGGAAGGGAATTGGACCCCTTGTGGTGCCACTTTGGGGCTGTTTCGTGTAAAACAGAAGGAAGCTGAACTTTCACATTTTGGGGGTTTTGGTCTCTTCATGGGAGCGCAGCTTTGACTGTTGGAGCGCCACAGCTGGAGTCAGAAGAGGTTTGTTTGCTAACTCCCAGTCAAGGTAAGGCTGAGTGATAAAGAAAAGGAAAATTGTATTTTTCAGGCATTTGAATTGGGTAGGACTGTGATGGGGCACAATGGGGTCTCACCTTTCATTGTCCTTCAAGAACTGTACCCTCTCCCTTTGTCCTGATGAGAACTCTAAAGTTCAGTCAAGTGAGGAGTGTGATCTGCTTATATGAAAAAATCCCCAAAGAATCAAACCTTTCCCTGGATTTCTGAGGATAAAAGGGACAGGTTCTGTCACATTCCCCACGTAGACCATGTGTCTTTAGTCTGATGTTTCTTCCCTTCCACAGAATCCCAGACTGCTTTGGGTTGGGAGGAAACCTTAAATCCCCTCCAGTGCCATGGGCAGGGACACCTTCCACTGTCCTGGGGGCTCCAAGCCCTGTCCAACCTGGCCTGGGACACTGCCAGGGATCCAGGAGCAGCCACAGCTGCTCTGGAAACTTCATCCACTCATCCACAGCTTCATCTTCCATCTTTCATCTCCTTGCTTTCCTCTTACACTCCCATTTATTTATTTTAGTTTAATATTCAGAGTCATATGGTCAAGTTCATCCTGAATTCAGGGCTCACTGAGGGTTGTGTGCACAATCCTTTTGTTTTTCTTCCTGGATCCTGTCCCAGACTGCATTTCTGCATGCATGGCTGCTGTAGAAATGATGCAGTCCTTAACGCAGATAGAAATATGCTGTATTCCTTACACTTCTGCAATAATCATTCCATCACAAATGTCATAAATATGCAGGTTTTTAATGAGCCAGCACTCTTAGGTCAGTTACATGGTGCTGTCTGTGTTTTCTTTGATGACAAAAGGCTGTCTTGCCTTAGGGAAGCTCAATCTTAATTGTGATTTTTTGCTAGCCAGATTTTCTCTCCTTCCTGTGACAGTGGGCTCCCTCCTTGGTTCCCAGGCTGGCAGACTTTGAAGGCAGACATGTCCCTCTCTGTCAAAAGAATAAAATTAAAATCTTATTGTGAAATGGTTAAGAATTTAATCGCTCTTGTTCCATATGAACTGCTAAATTTGATATTTTTACAGGGCTAAAAGATAGAAAAGAAAAAAATCCCAACATTTCAAACCATCATTATGGCAATTTTTTCTCATGGTAGAACAGAATACGACCTACAAAAAAGTGTTAAGATAAAGAAAAATTGCTGCACTACAGCCCTTAAAAGGGCTGAAAATCTGATCCATGACTTTAAATGGAGTGGCCATCAGATGTTGATGCCTCAGCTTTTAGCTTTTATATTTTTCACATTCTGTGCTGCTTTGGTGTGTGGGTCTGGGCTTCATATCAGGGATGGTGAGCTCTGTGCACAGAGCAGGGAGACAAAACAATTCCTGCTCCAGCTGGGCACCAAGGACAAATGACCCAAATCTCAGCCCAGGAGCACAAACCCCGTGGGCTGGAGAGAGAAAAACAAGCAGGGTGGGACTTGCCTGCTAAATGCTGGAATGGGACAATGAACTGCAAGGTGCAAATGGAGCAGAACTGATCCCAGGGACAGAGCCCGTGCCCGGCCGTGCATTTTGGGGCCATTTTGGTTCATCTTGGGTGCAGCCCTGGCTGGGCTCTGGTGCTGCCCAAGGCGGATCCATTGAGGCTTTTTAATAAATCCCTGCTTTATTCTGTAACTCTTTTCAGTCTCTGTTCCAGGTCAGCCCTCACAAGGCATCACTGTGGCAGGCCTGGAGCTCCTCGGGGAGAGCTGGACTCTGGAATTCCTGCAGGTCTGTGCAAGGGAATGTGTTCATTATCCCACTTGCCTGCCTCCATTTAGTTTATTTTCAAAGAGTTTAAAGGAAAGTGTTACATTATTTATTTATATCAAAGTTCAGAATGTTTTTTACAAGACACTGAGTGTCAGGACAAAACAAGAGTGAACAATAAAAGGCAGTTTGCTGTGAAATTACATTTATGTTAAACCATATATATACTGACTTCAAAGGCAGTGTCTGTCCTTCTGAAGGTATTTGCTGTTCTATCACTTCAGATTTACAGACATGCAGTGTCTGTAATAATGATATCAAAGACAAATCCTTAGCTCAGTACATTAATAATTAATGATTACTGGATTTTTTTTTTAAAGAAAAAATGCTTTCAAAATAAAATGTTAATTATCTGTGATCTTGTGAAAATGAAACAAACCTTGATGCAGCTACTGTGTAGTTTTAGTGGTCTGCAATAATACAGCTCCAGCTGTAAAAGAGCAACATGGCACTGCTAATACAAATTAAAGATATTTTTTAGTGCCAGACGAAAATTTTGATCTTCCCTGGCTTTAAAACTTTCTGTCCATAGGAAACCCCCTGCAAAGTGCTTTTAATTCTAGCAGAGCAGTGAACTTCTGTTGCTGGAAATGAGGAGAGAGCCCTGTGGCAGCCCTCAGTTGTCCCCAGGATGTCACTGAGCCATTGTGCCATACCCAGGGGGCAGCTGGGCTGCCTTATTTATTTAAGAAAGACACACACACATCAAGGTGGCTTCAGAAGCTAAGCAGGGCTTTAAAGTTGCTGGAGGGGAAAATTGCCTGCAAGGGAGATAGCAAAGGACAACATGGAAAAAAATTCCAGCTCTGACTTCCTAGCTGGCTGCCCTACTGTAATTTGTACAAGTAATAAAAAAATGTTATTCAAATATCTGTGTTCCCTCTTCATTGGAGTGAAGAGGTTTGTAATAGCAGTGAGAAAAGGGCTGCTTGGATGGTCTTTTTTCCCTGTTTTCCTTCCCAGGTGATGTTTACATTTTGTGTATTAAGCACCTAAGGAAGAAATTCCAGCTGTGATCCAGGAGCACCCAACACACCAGAGGCACAGGACTCCTGTTTCACCTGGACCTGGGACAGAAAGGACAAAACTTCTTCCAAAACATGGGAAGCTCCAAAATTTTAGTGAAAACTGTCAATGTGCATGGTTCCATCTGCAAAGTCTGTCACCTGTATTTTCAGGTAAGGTTTTTGGCTTAGTTCAGATGGAGAGATGGTAAAATTGCTCTTCCCTCCTTTCCTAGAATACTGTGGCTTTTGCTTTCCTGAAAACTGAGGTTTTGCACAATTTGCTTGTATAAGGAAACATTTTTCTGGAAGTTCACAAATTTAAGGGGCACAGCCAGACTGGAGTTTGGCACAGGGGCACAGGGATTTAGAGTTACAGTGGATTTCTGCTCAAAACCACCCCATAACAAGGTTCCAGGGTAAAGGTAGGGCTCTCAGAAGGTCCTGCTGGCTGATGTGCAACTGGTGTTTGTTGTGTATTTTTGATAATTCATGGAAAGCTGTGCATATAGTGAGGAAAAAAATGAGATTTAGGAAACCATGATAAAGAGGCCTCCCTGAACTTGTATCTGAGGAGTTCTGCTATCCTCAAGTTTGCTTTTCCAACTTGATTTTGGGGTGTTTTTTTTTAATATTTTCATCTTTTATAGTTATTGAGAGAAGGTTTACAGCATATATTCTTAATCTGTCTTTTAATTATAAATTCAGGTCTCACTATGTTTGATAGCTGGGAAATTCTGGATCAGAATCACCCTGATTTTGGAGAGATAGCACAGAGCATTTCTTAATGGCCCTTAGTAATTATTAACAAAACCTCTCTACGTCCTTGACTTTTTTGACACTGCCAATCAAAATTTGTCTTCCCTTTGGGCATGTCTTATGAGCTGCTCAGCTTCAGAATAATTTATAATGAGTAAATCAAACAATTCTCTAACATGTTAATGGCCTTAATTTCCTCCTTCTCCTCAAGGTCTAAAGATTTGATTGCTGTGTTGAGAATATAAAAAAAAAAAGAGCATTATAATTTGAAACCTGTCAGAGATGGCCAGAATGAGAAACGTGCTGATATAAAAAGAAATGTTAAAGGTGCATAAAATTGGAAGATGTCTGGCTCTTGTTCATACCATGCCTAGGAAATATCCTCTCAATTTACATCATAGTAAATACTATTTATTTTCATGAAATGTGCACTGTATGGCACTGAATCAAAGGCACAAAAGATATAATAGATACGCTCTCTTCTGGTACAGCTAGAATAATTCCTTTTGTTGTAAAGCTGTAAAGGTATTTGCTTGCAGTTTGTGTGTGAGGGAAAACTGATGATCCAAAAGAAAATTATGAAAAAATAGTCTGTGTGCTGGCAGTATGCAGGGGTAAGTTACAGCCCATAATGTGAGCAGTATAGAAGTGAAAATAAAACTGGGGTATAAAAGCAATCCTATTATGGGGCTTCGTCCAATCATTTTTTATTCATTACAGTTTGTAACAGAGGCATTTATGGCACTCATCACTTCAATTATTTTTTTTATTTTTTTTTTTTTCTGCATCAGCAGAATATCACTTTAATTCTAGCTTGGAAAGTCTCCTCTTCCAACCCCTTCTGCCCCTCACACCTTGCAGCAGGGCAGACTGGGGCAGGTTGTTCCAGCCAGTTTGAATGTCCTGAGGGCTGGCAATTCCTCAGAATCGTAGTTCACATGTTTGAGCACAATTCTGGTAGGGAAAAAGAGTTAAAATCCCAATATTTAACCAGAATTTCCTGTGCCCAGTGCTTCCTGTTGCTGCACACCTTTGTCCTCTCCACACATTTCCAGTGGGTAGAAGCAAAATAGATGTTGATGTAAAAAATATGTAGAAATCAGCAGCTTTATTGTTGTTGGGTATTTTATATGGTAATAAAAAAATAAAGAAAGGGAAAATTATCAGAGTTGTCCCTTAGTACCACCCCAAGCAGGCTCCATGTGGGAATGTCTGACTGCCCTTGATTGGAAATGCAGCCATGGAGTGAACCAGTGAGTCAGGAATCAGCACATCCAAAGGGTTTGCTAGAACTGGGAGGTGACCTTGGACTTGAAAGCAAACAAAAAATAGTTTTGGGAAATAAAGGGAATGATTGTAAGCTGAGGCTAAGAGGTTAATGATGTAAACAGAGCAACAGGCTGCAGATTTATCTTCCTGAAATTATTCCTAGTGCATAAGGCAGAGGATAGCTCAGTGCTCAATATGTTGACAGACTGGACACCTAAATGTTGGAAAGGAAAAACCAAATCTTTGATGACAGCAAGGGGCAATCTGCAGATTTCTGTTTGTAGGGTATGTGAGAGCATATGGAGAAAGAAATACTTCCAATACTTCCAAGTATATATGTCAGAGATGGTGCTGGATTTGTGTGACAGATAGGTGTAACCTTTCTTTCAGTAGTTAAAACCACACAAAAATTCAGCTATAAATGTAAATATGCCTGATGTCTGTGGTGACAAAGTTCATAGAATATTTTATGAGATATGTCTAAGATCCCCTACATTTATTGCACATTGCATGACAATAACACTTGTTTGTCCCAAAAACTGACAGCACTTCTGTAGTTGATTTTTTATACAATAATTAACACACAGCTTTATTTGCATCTCTAATATATCCCGTATGTTTTAAACATAACTTACAACTTATTGAGTGAAAAAATCTATTTTGTATTTGTAGCTCCAGATCAATTTATTTATTGTGCATAGTGAATGGTGAGTGACAATTCCTTTAAGATCCACTTTGCTCAGGGTCCATCTGGCTCTGGGGTTCCATCATCACTTAGGGAAGCAGCTGGTTCTCATTTGTCTCCTTAAATTTCCCTTGTCAAAGCTTGTGCTGATAAGGGTCAGATATGTATCCCATTATGGAAATCTTCAATTCTTTTTCCTGTCATCTTAAGTAATCACAGAATAGACACACATTCAGTTAACATTTATGGTTTTCACAAATGTTATGGGACAATAATTCTGCAACCCATGGGATTCTCTGGCCTCTGATGGTAATGACATGGTAATTTTTGTAGTTTCCCCTTTGTTATTTTATCATAGGAAATAGCCTGGAAAGGATTTTATTCCAAAATATCTTCTTCCTTTCTGGAGGCAATTTAAAGATAGCTGAATATTTGCATAACTTTATTGGAAGACAAGTTTTTAGCTGTTTTCCAATTAAAGTAATAAAAATGTGTTCAAGGTAAATCAGAAGGAGCTGTTAGGTATTTGTGATAATAAAATTTTCCTTTATGTTGCAGGGATTTTATTTTTCAGTTTGCTGTTGTAAAATTAATTTGTTTCCATTTTCAACAAGGTACTTCAGCATTCCATTTTGCTGACTTGAAGCCACCCAGCTTCTTGCATCTGTGCTAAACAATTAAAACATTCATACTAAATACTTTCTGGAGTCTTGAAAAATTGAACATGAGACAGTAAAACAAAAGCTGCTTCTAGCACAGATGGGATAAGAACTATTTTAATGACAATTTAGGTTTGTAATAATTTTTAATAAATCTCTGTTATTAATTTTGGAAATAATGAATCTGACTTGAGTACAAGAGGAAAAAAATATGAGTGATATTCATGATATTCATGAGTTGTGGTTGCCCCATCCATGGAATTGTCTAGGGCCAGGTTGGTCAGGGCTTGGAGCAACCTGGGATGGTGGAAAGTTGTCCCTGCCTATGGCAGGAGCTGGAATCAGGTGGTCTTTATAACCCCCTCCAATACAAACCATTCTATGAATCTGTGATATCCTATTTCTTCTTTTCTTCTAATCCTTAGATATAGAATGTTAGGTGTTGATAGAGTTGGAGAAAGCACCTGGGGTTTTTGTCCTGCCACGTTTTAGGGCCTAGAGGGATTTTTACAGGGTGACCCTGGTTAGAACAAAGGGTTCTGTGAGCAGCAAAGCTCCTGACACCCAGCCTCTCCCAGGGGGTTTTTACAGCCAAAAACCTTGGCTTGCCTTGGAGTGGCCACCTAGAACAGAGGCCAGACAAGGCTGAAAGAATAAAGTGAATATTTATTAAAGGCCTTCCATAGATACACCTTGGGCAGTCAGAGCCTCCCTGAGGCTACACCCAGGCTGGACAATCGTAATGAGTTTTTCAGACAAATATAAGTTTTTTCCATTTACATATCAGGGGTTAATCCTTCAGGTAATGAAGTCATTTACCCCGAGGTTGCTTTCCTGCCCAATTTACTTTTGTTGGTACGTTTTGAGGCCTGAGGCTGCAGGGTGTCCTTGGATCACAGGCCTAGAGGAATCGTTTTGTCTGACCAAGATGTGAAGACAATAACTAACACTTTATATGGAGTTTAGAGCTCTGCACTAAAGCAGTTTAGGATTTGAAAAATATAAAGGCTGAAATCTTAAGGCATCACAGAGGATGGTGCCTCCAGGCCTGGCCATGAGCACAGAGCCAGGCACCCAGAGGGCTCTGCAGGGCAGGAATTCCTCAAGCACAAATCCTGCAGGTCTCAATAAATTTTCCTGCCATGGCAGTGTCAAAGCAAAGCTCTGAGCTGGCCCGTGGAGACCACATTATTATGTCATGACAGGAGATTACGCCTTTGCACTAAGTGGTTTCGGAATAAGTCTGCAGAGACCTAATTATGCTGCCATTGCTGCTTGAGAGGGTTGTTTAGCAGTGGAGCACTTCTTGAGAAAGCTCACTTACCATGACAAAATAAAGTGAAATTATGACAGTGTATTTTCTGCTAAGAAAAGCCCTCAACAAATAAAGAAAAATTGATTATCGTGTCAAATTGAACCATAAATAAGTAGTAAATGCTGAATTTACAATCTAGCTCACTCTGACTTGCTGTAACTAAAATACACAATAAATAACATTTGTCTTTAAATTCCCATAGCAACTATGTTTTTAATTGTGAAAACAGTTATTGTTTCACACAATGCTACAATAACTGAGCAGTCAATTTTATGCCCCTGTAATAACGAAATGATTGGTTTCCAAAGATCAGCCCCTGTTCCAAACTGTTTAATGCATCTGATGTTGCTAAACAGAACTTCTGATTCAAGTATTAAATGGTCAGTAGTGGTTAAAGTTCTAAACTTATGCAATATTCTAAATATAATATCAAATTAATTATGATATATGTTTTCTTTAGCTGGATAGAGAACAAAGGTATTGCCATGAAAATTAGATTAATACTAATAACAATCTACACAACACGTTTCCCAAGACAGAGGGCAAAGCAAAGGTGAGATCAATTCTTGCAAATGTTTGTTTAGTGTGCCTTTCTGCCTATGAAGATGTTATTCACTACCTGTTCTATAGATGCAGTGCCTCATTTAAATTGGTATAGAAAATCAATGTTCTGAGCAGGAGAAAAGACACTCTCCTCTGTAAATCACAAATATAGGATTTAGTGCTATAAATTTAATTTAGAAACAATGACGACAACACAAATATCTCCTTACCTTTCTATAGTTAATAAAGAAAAATTGTAAAGGTTTTATGGAACTTGTACTCAGCCAAAAGTCAGATTTTTCTGCAAGGAAAAGTAAAAATCAGAATTAAATTTATTAGATATATATACAGGCATTTGCCTGTACATAAACATTTCAATTAACATATAAATATGGTTAAACAAGTTTCAGTTTATAAAAATCTGCTTTTTATGTATATAGTCAACTTCTATCTGTAGAAGTCTTCTGTCTCTTAAGTCTTCATCAGTTAAATGGAGGAAGCTGCAACGAGGCACAATTAGTTCTACAAATTGAAGAGTTGGAGAAAATTGGTTGGAGTTAATAAAGCTGGGGTTTAGAGAACAGTAAAGGGAATATAATACTCATCAAGTAATCAATCAACCTTAGCACATACAGTGCTAATTCTGCCTCCCTAATATGTCTATTTTGGTATATCTAATGTATCTATCACTGTGGTATCCAGATAGGATGTGTCAGATTTAGCAAGCCTCATTAAACTTAGCATAAACCTTATTCAAAATAAGGTAAAAACTGTTTTTTATTATACAGAAAAGTCAGGGTTGGAAGAGACCTGTGGAGGTCACCCATTCCAAGGCAGGGTGACCTGGAGCAGGTGACAAAGGAACATGTTCAGGTTGGTTTGGGATGTCCCCTGAGAAGGAGACCCCACACCCTCCTGTGCAGCTGTTCCATGCTATGCCCTCTCCACAGAAATCAATTCTCCCTCATGATGAGGTGGAGCTCCTTGTGTTGAAGTGCGCGGGGGCGTGAACGGCCCTGGAATCCGGCTGTCTGGTGAGGGGCGAAGGCCAGGGCCCCTGCGCATCAGAAAGCAGCCCCCCTCGGCGTCTTGGCCTCGGGCTGAGCTGGGGGATAGCTCGGAGCAGCGCGGTGAGAGACGAATTAGGAGGCGACCACTTGCTGGGGGTAAACTGTCGGTTTATTACAGAAGAACCAACAAGGAGGGGAAACACCCAGCAAATGGCCCCGAACAAGGGGCAGGAGAGGGTTTTAAGGGAAAAGGGGGGAAGAAGGCAGGGAAACCCGGCTATCCAATAGAAATACATATTTGGAGGTACGAAACATAACTGATATACTAAAGTAACCAACTGTTATAAATTATAGGAGGGGCTCCGGGGCTACAGCCAACCATAGCTCCCAGAGAAAAGAAAATTCTCGAAACCTGGGAGGAGAAAAGGAGTGATTGACTGAGCCTAAGGAGGAAACAACTTTCACTTTATAAGAGAAACCAAGGGAGGAGCAGTTTCATTTTCATAGCAACCTAACTGACAGGGTAGCAGCAGGAAGTAATACAGAAAATGGGGGGAGCAAACTAACAAACTTAAGAACACACCACAGCATCGAAGTTTCTGGGCACTGCTCCTCATCCTGGCACTACTGAACAGAGCCTGGCACCACCCTCGGGCACCCCTTGGAGAAGTTGGTATGGATTGGTGAGATCCCCTCTCATACAGAAATACAGCAATAATTATAAACTAAAGAAGCTCTTTGTAGTTATTGTACCTTCAAATGTTTATACTTTCATTGCTTGGTCAGATACTGAAATGTTTATCTATTTATTTATTTGTTCATGATAGTCTGAAAAATGAAAAGAATGAAGCAATCTGTGGCCTGTAAATGTAATTGTTGAGGTGTAGCCAAGTATGGGATTTGCAGCTGCAGAGCTGCGCTCGATGTAAATTGAGACTAACACAGGAATGGAACGATTTCATCAGGAGCTCCTGATTATCTTGCTGTTGCACAGACTTAGGAACGACAAGGATCAGTGTTTTGTGCATAAAACCCAACAGATTACGGGAGGCTGTGATAGTGGGAAGGACCTGGTAATGATGTTTTTGCAAAGGGGAAGAAGGGCTGCATGTTTCAGGGTGGAATGGTATGAAAGGAAGTGTTGGGAGGGAGATAATGTTACCTCCTGTGTTTGAAATTAGCATAGTTATTGAGTAACAGCAAAATCATTATCATGTAAAGACATGTAAGATAGCACATAATGGGAATGTAAAGGCTAAGCTCTTCTCAAAGGAATATGG
Source organism: Zonotrichia leucophrys gambelii (assembly GCF_028769735.1). Classification (NCBI taxonomy): domain Eukaryota; kingdom Metazoa; phylum Chordata; class Aves; order Passeriformes; family Passerellidae; genus Zonotrichia; species Zonotrichia leucophrys. Next base: position 16,280,575 of record NC_088174.1, on the reverse strand, counting down.
ATGGAATATTATCATTTTAATTAAAAAAAAATGAATTAGGCTCGGCTAAAAAAAAAATGGAAAGTGCCTTTAGGGACAAATCTGGGAATGATCAAGGACAGACATTAGGAAAGAGCCCCTCCTTTAGCCTGTGTGCAGCAATGTGCTCAGAATTTGGGGGACTGAAGATAACCTCCATTCTTATTTATGGGAATGTCTCAGGCAGGGAGGGAAAACACCCTGGAAAAACACTTGCGCTATTTGTGGAGGGCAGCACTATCAAAACATCTGAGCTATTAAAAACATTTACATGCACAAAATTGATTTTTAGAAGAATTTCTCCCCCATTATCTTTGTCTCCTCCCCACTCCCCAAAGCCAGTTAATTATAAATTGTGTTAAGGAACATATCCTTGTGGTATTTATGCTGTCATTTCAGGCACACCCTCTGATCTGGAGGAGGTGTGACAAACCTTGACCTTTCCTCTTCCATGACAATGGAAATTTTAAAAGTTTTTAAGGAATCGACCTGACAAAGAATTTAGACCATCTGATCAGAAGAAAATCTTGAAGTTGTGAAGGACAGATATGGTAAAGTATTATTTCTTTGGCAATAAATTTGGCTTATAAGATGTCCATCACAAACCTTTCAGGGTATTGTGTCTATTCAGTAAATACAATCCCAATGGAATTATCCAGTTGAACTGAATTGATGAATGTGGGAATTTTTCCTAGCATGTGTTGACTGCTGAAATACAAAGAAATAATTTTGCTTTTTCTGGTTGTTTCAGTCATCAGAACTTATTATTATTAGATCCCAGAAGTTTGCCCATGTTTGCTCACCAATTGCACCAATATTTTTCACTGACAGGATTCTGGGAAGATAAAAGGTTCACAGTTATCTACCAAATCTGCAATTGTGGGCTGGAGAACGATTGTTCTTCACTAGAGAGACAATAAAGGCTTCTCCAAGGCTCATTAAGATATGAATCTTTGAAATGAAAGAATTCCTGCCAGGAATCTAAATTTTACCACATTTAGTGAAAGACTCCTTATGTTTGACTTCTTGTTTCCTTTGTTCAATTGTCTTTTGCGTCTAATCAAGTAAATTAAATCATGCAATGAGGACAGTTTTTTGAAACAAAAGACTTCATAATGATCCTACAGAAAGATTCCGGTCCTTACCTCCTGCAATAAACAATCTCTCTGAAGCATTCAGAATTACTGCAGGAAAAATATAATTATAGGAATCATTATGTATATATAGTTCCCAGGTAAATTATGATGAAAGAGGCAGCAAGGCTGATGACTGACAATTGAGAAAATGCTAGAATTAAGTTTACCTCTACAAATACATTCAGTCCAGTGTTTACTGGAATGCTTTACACTCCACACAGTGCATTTAATACTATAAAATGTGAAATTAATATATAAAATGTGATTAATAAGGCAGTTATTCAATAGTTTATTCACAGGCTCAAAGTTTAGCCTTTCATTTCTATTTCCTACCCTTCAGGACATACATTTTGCATCCTTAGAGATATTATTTCATGTTGGATATGAATGTACTCTAAAAAGTCCCTTATTTGATTGTAAAATGTCATAAACAAGAGTTTGGCCACTAAATAGGAACTACTGCATGGAATATTGCAGGATCGATACCTTCTAGGGAAACAGGAGAGCTCTTAGAAATGTGAGCAACAAAGTACATTTTTCTTAATGCTTTTAACATGTAAGAGGAGAAACTGATGTGATTGCATGGCATAACTAGACTTTTGCCCTGGTGTAGCAACTATTCACTTTTTAAAATGTACAAAAACCTCCAAACTGCTTTAGAAAGTCTTCTCTGGGGTCAGTGAAAGCTGTGCTGCATTGATGTTAATGCACCTTTTCCAAAAACTGCTTTACAAGAGCAGCATCTCCAACGTGAACTCTGTCCAACCTCCTCAGGAACTGACAATAAAAGTTTGGCATCCCTAATGCTGCAGAAGTCAGATACAAAGCCAAAGCGAAATTTCCCCCTCCTTTTCATGTCTTACAGTATTTTTTATGATCTGTTATTTTAGAATGTTTCCTACTTGAATAAAAGCTGTTGAGAAGGCAGGAGCTGTGCAGACAGAAAATCAGTTCTTTGCCAAGGAAGTCTTAACTATATTACCCTTGAAATTTTATATATTTTAATGCATCATTTTTAATACAAAACTCTAACTTTGCCCATAAAAGTCTAATTTCTGCCTGATAAACTCAAATTAGTCTCAGATAATTGCTTTTTCAGTCTTCTCACATACATCTACTGTCAATTTTTTACAGCTCACTGAGCCATTTCAAATTATGTCTGGTTTGTCTTGCAAAATAAAAATGAATGATTAAAGATGTTAAGTCTTTCTGTATCTAAACCTTTGCTTTTGCTTTCCATGTTACAAGGATTTTGCATTTGGCTTTTTGTTCTCCATCTGTAACTTCTTCAGGAGTCGTGCTGAGGAGGAGGATTCGTGGTGAGCTGCCCCTACAGAGTGCATTCCTTACCTAAAATAATGGAATTGTTTGGGTTGGAAGGGAATTTAAATTAAATTTCAAATCCCCTGCCAGGGCCACACAAACTTGGAAATATCTTATATTTATTTTAAACTTCTAAAATTTTAAATGTTTTCCACTGGACTTTGATAATTGGGGAGTTTAATAGAAGTGTAAAAGAAACCAGTTGGTTTTGAGAGATTGGTATATAATTGGGTGAACACAATAATGTTCAAAATCCTATTGCCAAATAAGTGAAGGAAGAAATTCCCCTTTATATTTAAAAAGCCACAGAACTTGTGTGCAGGGCATTTTTACTTTAGAAAATGCTGTATAATTCCTTTAGCAGCAACATAAATATTGGGCTTTTGCCTTACTAGACTATAACATTTTTGCTTTTTTCCCTTATTGGAACATAACAAGCTAATTTTTGCCAATAATTTGATCTTCATTGTCTAACAATTATATTAATTGGCTGGTTAAATGCTTACTTGAGACAGCCTATTCATCTTCTGCAGACAGCAGATGTACAATTAGCAGGAAAATACCTAAAATGCCTTATGATAAAAACTCAAGTTGATTCCAAGGCAAAATGGGCTGATGTTTCTTCGTGCAAGGAAAGCTGAACCCTTCATGCAGAGTTTTCTGGGAGGTTGCTGTCCCTTCTCATCCATGTGTCATTCAGGAGTGTTTGGGCTGGTTTTTAAGACAGAAAAAAACAAATTTTTGTGTTTTTTCCCAAAGAACCCCGCTGCCTGTGGAAGATCTCCCCAGTTCAGAGGAATTTCAGCACAATGTGAAGCCGTGGTCACAGAAGAACTTCAGCTTTGAGGGTAACCTCTAAAATGTTCTGGTAATTCCTTCTTTAATCTTTCTCCTTACAAGAGATTTCCTTGTTGCATATCTGCAAATACACAGCATTACTATAATAAACAGCTCAGAGGGCTCCCCAGGGATACTCTTGCCCCTTTAGAATGGAATAAATAATATAAATTTTAATGATATTTTAGCAAATTCTAGGATGCTGCTTCATGTACATAATGGGCTACCACAGTGGGAAAAGTGAGTATAAAGGAATATAAAAGACATTCCTTCTAGAATTTCCATAACACAGAATTGTTAGAGAATGTATTTTTTTAAACTTTTCTAATTGGCCTTCCATTTCTAGCAGGTGGAAAATTTTATTCTTTAGAATTATGCAATTAGCTAATTAGAATGTTGAGATATTAGAAGTACAGAGGCTTAATCATAGCAAGTTTTTTTGCACAAGGTGTTTATAATATCATGGCTTATCCTTACAAGGTGCAGGCCATGTTCTCCCAAAAATTTAAGTGCAATTTTGAGTGATATATAATGATTTCTTCCTAAAAACACTGGAATTTTTAGTCTCTTGTCAAAGTTGGGAATTCATTCTCTTGCTGATATAGTTGCCTGTAATTTAAGACAACCAGAAACTTCTACTGTACAAATTATAGAGTATTGCTCTTTAGGGTTTTCATGAATAGTGACAAATTATCCATTATATAAAGAGATTAATTTGGCTGAATAAGTTTTAGGATGCTTGGAGTAATTTTCAAATAAAGTCTGAAATCAAGATGTTCATCCATTTGTTCTCAGTTATGAGGGGAAAAAAGTACAGATTCTATAAATCATAACATAATAAATGTGAACACCTTCTGCAAGTCTTCACAGCTGATTAAAATAGAAAATAAAGTATTATCCTTTCTTTAAGTACTCTAATCATTAAATCAGTTGATTTCTGATGCAGAAACTTTCAGTAGGAAGAAAAATTTGATTCAGTATTATATTAAATCCCCAGGTAATAAGACAAATATCAGTGCATGAGTCATTCCAGAAAATCTCGAGAGACACAGGATCACTTATGTTCTTAATTAAAATAAATCAACTTCATAAATGACAATTTTACAGCAAATATGGAACTGGAAATTTATCAAATATCTGCAGGAGGCTTTCAAAGCATCAGAATTAATATTTACAGGTACCAGGCCTGGTGTGTGCATTGCACATTGTGTGTCCCAAGGGCAAAAAAATTCATCTTGGGAGACTTTTCCTCTCCCAAAGGTCATCCTGGCTGGTAAAACCTTCACTCCTCCCTGTCCCCCCAAAAAAGGAGAGTCCCAAGGCTGGAACTGCCACATTTCAGGAAAGAGCATAACAATCACTGATGTCACCACTGAAGATTACAAGCCACCACTGAATTGTGTGATTGTTTTTGTCTGCTCTGCCTATGCCTTTGAGGACAGTACCTATAATTAGACAGCACAAGGAAAGTGTGTGTTTAAAAAAAAAAAAGAAGTTGTTAAGGAGATGATGCTGAAGCAAATTCAAATATAAAAAGTAGATTTAAAATAACACTTTACTGTAATGAGTAAAAATCATGACAGGAGAATAAAGCATAAGAAAATATCCTTGGGGCATAAGTGAGATGATTAGAAATATCATTAAAGCTAAAGCATCTGTTTGAATCCTTTGTGAGACACCCAATTCACCCACATGCACACATAAGTGAGGGCTCAGTTTACTAATGCTGCAGTTGGAACACTAAATATAGCATGCTTTGCATTTAAAGGACATACAGATTAAATATGAGCTGCCTGTAGGACAGGGGAGCTGCAGTAATCATTGCTGGGAGTTTAAAGATCTGCAAACAGGCAGATGTCCAACTCCAGCAAATATTCCTCAAGGAAAATTTCACATCAGGCATCAGTTTTACACCACAAATGTAAAATAAAGACAATATTTTAAAGGTTTGTAGGGGAAACTAAAATTGATTAGTGAGGAGCAGCAGCAGGGTGGGAGATGCACTCCTGTCAGAGCAGGGCCACCAGCTCTTGCCTGATTAGCAGCTCCTTCATTAGTGATTTTTAATGATTCCATTAATTTAAAATGGAATTTCATTTCTGAATGAGTCACTTTTGTGCCTTTTCCTCAGTCTTTAGCCTCTTTACCCAGTCTTTAAAGATAAAAGGCTTCATCTCTGTCTTATCTTTAAAAATATATGTTGATCCTTAAAAGCTCCTGCACATGAATGGCAAGTCTCAAAGCTAATGAAAGGATAGCTACAAAATTCCTCTTAGTCATGGTTAAACCTCTTTGCAGAGCAAAACCAAAATAGTTTAAGCATGCTTTACTCTGATTTTTGGATGTGCTGAAGTGCCTTTGTGGATACATAATTCTAATGAGATTTGATCACAGTCCTGTAATCTACTTTCAAAAGGTCAGAAGAATAATGATTCATTGCTCCTAATGGTTTGGCACTTTTGTAAAGTATGCTTTGGAAACATGACAAGGAAATAAATATATTCTTGTATGTGAATTCCCAGCTTCAAGGATGGAGGATTATGATAACACAGGCCAAGACTTTGATTCCCTTTTTGTGGCAATAAATTCTTTGTAATATTACAGGCTATCAAAGTAATCAGTCTTTCTTACCCTGTTCTGCAGTAAGGCACATTAATAGTTAATTTGATGGAATGACATCAGTGTAAGAGAAAATTCTCAAAATTCTCATCTTTTTCTTAAGAGAGAAAATCTGGAATAAACTCAGCTGAAGACCCAGGCCAGGCTGGACAGGGCTTGGAGGAGCCTGGGATGGTGGAAGTTGTCTCTGCCCATGTTAAAGGTGGTTCTGTCCGTGTTTTCAGTTCCCAGCAGCTGCAGAATGTATTTCAGAGCTCTAGACATGTTCCACTTGTGCTCTGTAGTGGTTCTACCCTGCTTTCCTTATTGATCAGTGATTGATCATCATCAGTGGTCTGTGTTTATTATCTGGGGTTTCTGGTAGTAATCTGTGCTTGCCCCCCTCAAGCCTCTGCTCTTCTCGTTTTTTGCTGGATTCTTTGGAAACCTCTTCTACATCTTCTGAATTCCTTCGGTAGCTTTTGAGATCTGGCTTGCCAAGAACATAAAGCCTTTTTAAAACAGCCTAGCCATGCATACATCCTTATCCTGGGGTCGTTAAATAGTTCTCTACACAAAGTAATAGGCCATTAAGACATGCATTTATGTGTATGGCCATAAATGTGTGCTAACTGTGTGTTTTTAATATCTATTAGTTACAGCAGGATCATCAACGTGCCACCAAAACTGCCTGACAGCAGCAGCACAGCAAAATATTGGTTACTGCTGGGAGCAGAGCACAGAGCAGGTCAGGGGTCTTGATCTGGGCTTAGACTTAGATCTTGACTTAAATCCAGGTTTATGCCAGATTTGTAACAAGAGGGAGCAAACAATTGTTTCCCAGAAGCATCTTGATGGAAAAATCAAGAGGTCCAAGTTGTTTTCTCTTTGCTTTTTACAGTTTTGTGAAGTGTTGAAGAGCTTTGCCCACACAGGTACCTTTGGGCTGGTTCCTAACTGCTGACAAAAAATGCAACTCTTGCCTCTTCTATGAGTAAGGAACTAAAATTTCTTCAACTACCATGTTTTCAGATTTCAAAATTGCCTTGAAAGAAATTAGATGCACAAAAGTAATCGAAGTGTTTATGTAGTGTTGTATGTGTTATTAACAGATCTTGCGTGCTAGTGTCACTTCCAGGCATTCATGTAATAACTGTATGAAAATAAAAATAAACAGTGCTAATAAACTTTGCCATCAGGAATGCAGTCACTCTGATACTTTTAGGCCAGAGTCCTGAAGGCTATAATAATTATACTTAAATGTTCCCAGAGTATTTATGTGTGTTCCATTTAAAAGGAACAGATTTTTGCCCTTAAGGCCCACTCAAATCTCAATGATTTTAATTAGTGACACACATAGCTTAATTCAACTTACTCCACATGCACTTTTAGGAATGTTTAAGCCAGTTAACAGCTCTCGAGGAGCTGGAGGTGTATGGGAAGTGCTGCAGATTTAATGAACAATTCTCTCAGCTCCAAGAGGGGACTCAGATTTTTGGACTCTGGCTCTGGGCAGATTAAAGTGCAGCCACAGAAAGCACAGCCTGGGCCAGCTTGGGCTGCAGGGCACTGAGCAGCTCCAATTGACTTGGGCAGGCCTGGCAGGCTGGAGCGTTTTAGCCAGGTTCCTGGCTGAACCAAGTTTCTCTCAGGGTTCATCTTTCTATTCTTTCATCTGTGCAGCACAGTTCTCATGGCCCTCTGCTGTATCCCCTTGATTTCACAAGTCCTGTGTGAGATCCAGGACCATGGGATTCTCAAAGGAGCTCTGATTCCACAGTGTTGTGATTGCAGTGTGTGACACCAAGGTATTTGTTTGGATCCCTTCTTGTCCTGTTTGATCTTATTCAACATTCAGCTTTAAAAGTGAACATGAGTGATAAATGAGACCTTGGGTGAGAAAGGACAGCTGTGTTTTCATAAACGGGACAGGATGAGTAGGTCTGAGTGGTGTAACACCATTCTGCAGTTTGAACTTCTTCCCTCCATTCCTTTTTCTTCAGCTCAAGATTTGATTAATCTTTGATTTAATTTATTACATTTCAAAAATATATCATAATTTTCTTAAATTTATATAGACTTCCTTCATATATAAGGAAATCTAGAAACATTCCCCTGTCTGTCTCTCCAAGATGGTTTTGTTTACTAGGATATCCTAGCATGGAAATATTTTTGGTTATTAAAATTATATTTCCATCAACAAGGCAATTGAAATAAACCTGAGGGCAGTGTTTTGACTGTGTTCTCTGCATTCACTATTTCCATTTCTGTTGGAATCTTTCCATTGCAGTCAGGTGTTTTGTCACAGAGATGATTATAGGGGTTGCACCTCTCATAATTCTCCTTTGGTGCGTGAGACATCCTGAGGGAAGAACAAAGGCTCTGCTTTAATCTGGGTAGGTCACAAATCAGGTTTGTATTTGCAAGCCATATATTTTAAGTTGGATTAGTTATCAGAGAGGGGGAATGAGTATGAAAAAAAAAGGAGAAGTGCTTTGAAGTGTTTGGTCTTGGTTGTTCTTGAACAGAGCTGTGTCTCGCCGTCACGGGGTGATTAAAGCAGAGCTCAGCCTGTGTCACACAGACCCTGCAGAACAAACTCTGCATTGCCAGTGCCACAACACCCTCCAAAGTTCAGCCTTACTGGGCTGGACCTGACCAAGCAGCGCCTCCAATTTCACTTTTAAGACACTTTGATATTGTTCATTTGAGAGATTTATTTTTGTTGGATTCTCTGCCTGGTAATTGTTTCATATATCATGTGTGAGTTCCAATGCCACGATTTTCAGCTTGGGGACTTTCTCTTGGCATATTCACTTTGAAGCATTCAGAATCTTTGAATTCAAGATAAGTTCCTCTTAATGTTGTACTTTATACCTTAATACACACAAAAATTTATATAATTTTTACTTTAATATGTAGAATTGTATTGAAGCATAACCTCTGTTCATGAGGTTAACGATAGGCCAGAGGAACTCCTTGTATTTTGGTACAAATAATTTGAAAGAAATGAAAAGATTCTAGAGGGAATCTTAAAAGCCATCTTCAAATTTCATAGACATACATGTGAAATCATTTAAAGATAGTACTAGTCTTAAAGTTGAACTCCATTAAAACAAGAGGTATGATATGGCTCAGTAAAGCCCAGAAGGTTAAGTGAAATATTTTGTTCTGTGCTCAACAAAATGCTTTGATGTGGCTTCAGCAGTTGTAAAGGTCTTTTTCCTGGTCCAGTTACCAGGTTTCCATAAATGGATATAATTTAACTATTCCCTTTATGTGTAATTCAGACTTTACAGCTTAAATGCTGTCTAAAAAACTGCGTGACAGAACTGCATGTTCACATTTCACACAGTGCATGCTTCCAGCATGACATGTCATCACTGGCATAAAGATAGCTCCATCCACTCCCATAAATAATTGTGGGACACACCATCCTTATCTCTGTTATCCAATAAAGCCAAGGCAGATATTTAATGCTATAATAATGGTTAAAAATGACAGAAATTGAATTTTTAGCCTGTTGTTAGTGTGGCATATAATAGCAGAGTTCACCTACACGGATTCTCATTTGCTTAACAGAATCATGGTTTGTGTGGATTTGAGGCCAAAGCTGCTGTTGCACACAGATATCCTTGTGGCTGTGGCTGTGTCACACTTTGGGTGAGGCTTCCTGCTTTGTGCTTGTTCATGGGGTCTGGAACAGCATTCCAAAATGCAATGTAAATATTTGTAACTGAATTGTAATGTAATTCTTTCCTCCTGGCCTGGCTTCCCCTTCCCCACTGTAAAAGGTGAATACTCTTTTATTAATCTTGTAATATCTCTTTGCCAGCTGCCTGGACAACCTCTAATTCTCTTTCAATGGCCAGCACACACTCAGTGGCTGCAGGAGTATTTGGAGCAGAGTATTGCAAATTTAAATCACTTCTGTAAACCTGGCATTGCCTTTCAACAACCTCACATATTTATAATTACACAACTTTGAAATATACTGACCTTACCTGTCTTGCAACACATAAAAATCACATCCCAGCCATGAGTGAGAAGCAGAGGAAGTGTGACAGTGTTTGTGTTTCCTGACAAAATTTACAATATTTACCAAAGATAGCCCTATCATTTGAACAAGTAAAGAAAATAAACCAGGAAATAAAGCTAGAACTACTGTGACAGCTGCTAGAAAAAAGTTTGAAGACTCACCTGGCATTCCTTTTCAAAATGTCATTTCCAGACAGCAATGCCAATTAAAATACTTTTCTTTACAGATCTCATGCCATTTTTATCACTTGACTGAGGAGAAGCTGGATCCACGGATAAGGTCAGATCTCTGGTCAGCAGCATTTTGATGTAGGGCCCCCTTCTGTGTGTGCAGCCAGAAATTTCTGTCCTGGACGAGTGCAAAGCTGAGCTTTGTGCTTTCCTCAGGGCACTGCCCATTGCAGTAATCATGGCTGTACAAATAAACAAAGCAGTGCTCTGTCCATGATGCCTCATTAGTAGAGTGTCACTCAGCTGAAGGATTAGATAGAAAGTCAATATTTAGCATAAGCAAATAAGAAAACTTTATCTAATATTTTTTCTCAGTTAGGCAGACAACTCTGGAGGGAAGGATATGATCACAAGAAGATTTTCCTTTCATCTCCAAATTTTAACTTTCCATCTGAGCAAGGGGAGGTTTTACAGACTGGTTGCTTTCAACAGTTACCATAAGGATTGTTTGTTTAAGGCGCAGACTCAGGTTTGTGTTCAAGGGCAATGAGGAAAAAGGAATTAAATATAAATTGGGGGAGAAATACCAGTCTCTGCAGTGCTTTTCCTGAAAGGAAGATTTGCAAGCACACACTAAAGGGATAGTAAAGAAAGGAGAGATATTGACAAGAAAGGAAATGAAAATGAATTAAAAGTGTCAATATTCCCCTTGAGTAATTAAATAAGAGCATTCTCATGCCTGACCCATTCTGGGGGGAGGGAGGCTGTGTCTCACTGCAGTGCTGTAAAGCACAGAGAGCCAAGGGAGCCTCCAGCTCCATGGGTTCAGTGACAGCCTGGGCTCGGGGCTCGTGCTGACCTGCTGCAGCCTGCCTCCTGCAAGCTGTCAGCCAGAGCCAGACAAAAACAGCAAAAATAGCAAATTTTTATCATGTTTCTCTTTTAATCTGCGTCAGGCTCAGGATCCAGTTAACACTGCTGCTCCACAGACATCTAACGGTGAAAACGCAGTCAGAATAAAGAGGCAGAAACTCATTAGTGCCTTTAAAAGCCAAATTGTTTGGCTTTCTACGTTACATATGTAAAAATGTCATCTTTTAGCAGGTACAGGATTTAGTTCAGATTGGAATGTGGTGCTGAGTGTGTGGGGCACATCCTGCCCTCGGTTTGCACTTCAGGTCTCAGTGAATTCCAGTTTATTTTGTTTACCCCTGGGTAGAACAGGGATGCTGGGACTGGGAGTGCTCACAGATCAGTTTACTGATGTGCTCCTGTAATCCTTGCAGGCTGTAAGAAAACAATTTAAAAGCAAGATTGTTTGTGTTACACTGATGTAGATGAGGTTTATCTTTGTAATCCTATAACTCGATTACTTGCATGCCAGCAAATGTCTTTTTTCTTGTTTCTGTAAATTATGAAATGTGTTAACATCAGTCACTTCAGTTCCTGGAAAATCTTCTCAGATTTGCAATTCTGTTGTGTAAATTAATAGCTCAGTTCACTAGAGAAAAATATTGCAAATGTATTTTGGCATCATATAGAAGTAGACAACTTGTAAGGTAATATATTTTCTTCTTGCAAATACGTGTCAAATTAGCTGAACAGGTTTTAACAAGCATGTCCTCATTCCTTCAGCAACTGAGAATATACTTGCTAGAATCTCAAAGCAAATTAGGCACTCAGCTTCCCTTAAAAACAGAAATAGGTAATAAAAGTTATTCTGCTCTTCAAGACTTGAATGAATTTGAAAATTTAATTTAGTTCTTTAAAAAAACCAACCAAACAAAACATTTTAATTGCTGCTGTATGTGCTTACCACCTATGTCTTGCAAGTTTTTCAAGATCAGACATTCTTTTTTTTTTCCTGTGGTCTTCAAAAATCAGAACTTTTGTCACTTTCTTGTATAAAGAACTGTTGATTACATTGCTGTGTCAACACCTTAACCTGCTGTGCTAAGGTTGGTGTCATTTAAGGTGATGGAAATTTACAGTTCAGCTGCACTGGGTTGGTTCTCAAGCATGTGTTTAACTCCACATTTGCAAAATGTCATTTTCCTTCCCTGCTCCTGGTGGCAGAGGTGAATTACTCAGAGATGAGCACTGAAATGATGGAAGAGGCTCTGCAGCAGCATCAGGAAGGGTGAGAGTCATTCTGATCCAGACCCCCGGGCAGGGCAGGGGGAAAAGGGAGCACTGTGCTCTGACAAGGTTGCTGTGCACTCTTCCATAGATAATCACTAATCCAGCAGCACTCCAGGGTGGGGCTTGGAGCAGGATTTGCAGAATGATGTCCAACAGCACTAAGGATTCAGGAAATCTTGGGAAAAGCCAAAGAAACACCAGTTCCTTGAGAACCTGAGGAGATGCATTCATGGTGAAGGAGGCACAACTGCTCTGTGCTAAGAATTAGACAGGAATAGAAGAAGTTTTCTGATCTATTTGCTGAAAACATACTATGTCAAAGATTAGAATGCAGGCAAAAATATTTTCATGATATTTTGGAAATATAAACTAAGGTCAGGAGAAAAAAATGCAGTTGTGGTTTCACTGAAATTTGGGTTGCCCCTTTGCTCAATTCATGCACAGCCCTGTGGGCTGAGCTGTCCCAGCTCACAGTGATTCCAGAGATGTCAATGCCACCCAAACCTCACCTGGTGATTCCAGAGATGTCACCCAAACCTCACCTGGTGATTCCAGAGATGTCACCCAAACCTCAACTGGTGATTCCAGAGATGTCAATACCCCCAAATCTCAACTGGAGAGTCCAGAGATGTCAATACCCCCAAATCTCAACTGGTGATTCCAGAGATGTCAATACCCCCAAATCTCAACTGGGTGACAAAAACACTTTAAAAAAATATTCAAGACATACTCATCCAGTCATCCTTACACTTTGGGCTTCCTCCATTCTATGGAGTAGTACCAGATTGTCTGTTGAAAACAATGGGTAAGAATGGGTAAGAAAAGGACACAAGAGTGCAGTATTGTCAGTTTATGCCACATAAAGGTTAAAGCAGTAATATTTCTTCTTTTGACTTCATATTTCTTGAGAAAGATCAACTCACAGGATTGCACACTTCAAAATAATTGGCCAGTGTGAGCTGACAGATCTGATCAGAGCAGAAGGGTCGTTACCAGATGCAATGAGCCTGATCTTGTGTCTGAAAACAAAGATTACAGAGGACTTGCAAGGACAAGAAGTAACTTCCTCATCTCTGTGAATATTTTCTGAAGGAGAGATCAAAAAAAAAGGTAAGACGCTGACTTTAACAAATCTTCCCAAAATTGGTATCACTGAAGTTCATTCACAATGGTTCTGTATTAATTTATTATTCTTGGCCAGGATCACAGTAACTTCTGGTTTTGCTTTGCAATTGTGCTACTCCCACAGCTGAATTAGCTGACAATTAAGTTGGAATATTTTCCCTCCCTCATCCATGACAATATTACAAAACAGTGAGTTGTCATTCCTGGGAAAGTCATACCTGAACTGCATTTTATTCATCCATTCAAACTGACAGTGATTAATAATCATCCCACATGGGGAAAACTTAATCCAAACAATCTATTTCATGTTTACTCAGGAGAGTATTGTGTGCTGCTGTAAAACACTGAGGTCATGATGAATTCTAATAGTCTGATTTTCTCTTATCCCCAAGACTTGTCACTACACTAAAAAACAAAACAAAAAAACAACTAGAGTTGAACAGTCAATGAGTTTGAAATTATTCATTCTGAAAATAAACCCAGGTTGACATTTATTTGTTTTATTGGTGCCACCTAAATGTCCTGCAAATGGACCCAGAGCAGATTCCAGGAGCTGAACTCAAGTGGGTCTATATTTACATCTTCCCCTTTGTCTGTAAAACTTTTCCTTAATTTCATCCACCTTCTCTGAAGGTTTTCACTGCTCCAAGGAACATTTTCCCAGGCTGTGCTTGTACTGATCACACAGAAACCTTGGTTGGACCAAACCTGAATGCAGAGGTAAATTACAAATTAACAGTTGGGATCAAACCCTTTGTAAAATCTGACTTGGAATAAATGACAGCATTAAATGGTTCCTCTTTTTTTACCAAAACAAAATTATCCTTCTATTAGAAACAAATCACTCTAATTGGCCAGCCAGACTGGAGAGTGAGTTGATCATTTTTTTCCTAATAAAATACTTACCAATCTATAATGATTTTTAATGTTTCTTCTGTTCTCAATGTATGCTCATAAAGTGTGCAAATCATTAATTTAAATATATTTTATTCAGTATAGGAGTAATTTGTTTTATAGATTATTTTAGTAATAATGCTTTAGGAAAAAAAATTACCCTAAAAATAATCTTTATATATCATCACCCTTGAAATAAGGTATATCCACAGTTTAGATCTTGATAACAAAATTAAGACCTGATTGTTCTAATATAAGTTATCAAAACCAAAGTAATCTAATCTAATTTCATGAGCGTGGACAATAATTCTTGCCCTCCAATAACACGGGGTTTTTAAATAGAAAAATTAATGTTTCATTGGATTTATGTACACAGAAGATGAGATAAATGTGGTTTAAAATGTGCACAGTTACCCTGAATGAACAATTTAGGAGCAATCAATCTGTCACCCACTCTAATCTTTAAAACAAGCATGCAATCTAATAGGGTTTTGTAAAATTACATTTGTCTATTAAACTACTACATCAGAATATCTATCAGATAAACAGGATAAAAATGTACTGCTTCTGAATAACTAAATTAGAATAATTTGTAAATAAATCAGACAATTTTTACTGCACTGTTGTGTAAAGAATTTTAGATGCTTTAGGAAAGATTACAGAGGCAAAAGATTAGATATAAAAACAAAATAGAAAGTAAATGTTGATATTGCAAATTGGGAGGTGCCTGTGAGGTTTTTTTACCAGTACTTATATATGACCCTGGTGGAAGGAAGCAGAATAAATATGAAGTCCAAAATTAATATATATATATAAATATCTTGTTCATAGTCCATTTTTAAATGTGCATCTCTTCCAGGTTCTACAATTCTGCCTCAAAATTCGTTTGGAAATTACAATTAATTGACAATACTCCTCATATTCTCTAACTGGAAACTTAAGTAAATTCTGATTTTAGCAACATTTTCCTGAGTACATTAAAAAATAAAAATCATGAGGGAATATTCAGTTGATGTTTCTTTTATTGCATCATGTACCCCAAAACCTGAGTTATTTGAATAGATTGCACCAAGATTATTGAAAGGGAAAATGTTTTAAACTTCAAATCCTTTGCATACTTATGACCCAGCGTGTTCTGTGACCAGTATCCACCCATAAACCAGCTGATTTCTTGATTTTTACCACTGGTTTTGTAGCTGCAAGAGCTTGAGAAAATGAGGCAGGACAAATTTTAAGTATGTGCATAATTATTGTGCACTTAAACATGTGCTTAAGTACATTCCTGGAGCTGGGCCCAGTGACCTCAGCTCTCCCATGAAAGTCAAAGTAACACAAGCCATTTATGCCTGATACTGCAGGATGTAACTTTTAACAACTCACTATTAGAAAAATTAAATTTTAACCTTGTCTTGCTAATTCCAACTATTACTGGGGCCATATTTATGCCCCAACTTAAAGTGCAGTTTATCACTCTGATGCTTTAACCTCTGGACATCCTCTCCCTAACGTTTTTTTAAACATCAAAATATCCTCCAGCTAATTATAACAGCCTTGACTTCATACATGAAGAATTTGTCCCTTAATTTTTTCTCATTATGCAAAAATCAAAACTATCTAGCAAAATGTGGCAGGGTGGATCTAAAGATTTTTATTTTTTATAACTAAATGGATTGAGTTACAAAAACAAAAGATGTAATGGCTGTGAATTCCTGGAAATGTGAAGCAAGTTGACTGTACTCTTATTACTCTGATGGAAAATGCTAGGAGTCAAAGTTTTCATTTATATGGCTGGTTAATAGCTTTGGCAATTTTTATTGTGCAACAATTATGTTTTTAATTGCTAGATGCATCCTGAGCAATGCTAGGCAATAAAAAATAGGAAGATGTGCTTTTATCAAGCATGACTCACTTAATAACCTTGAATTTAATATGGATTTCTCCAGCCCTTATATTTATTTCTTATGGTAACTTTCTCTAGATACTAATAATTTACTAGATATTAATGAGTTACTAGATAATAATAAGTTCCTAGATAATAATGAGTTGGGCTTTTATGCACTTATTCTTTATAAGTCTTTGAAGGCTCAAGAAGAAGTTTGCAGAGTTGTTGATATTTATAAATTCTCTTTAAAAAGCTTTAACATGCAGAGCTCTCTTCATTAGAAAAACCCCAGTGATGTTTGCAGTGGTTTTTGGTGAGAGCAACTCCAGCTGCATTCCTTGGTCAGATTATGCACAAGACATACCTTGGAAATGCCAGATTTCTGCAGAAAACATTTGCATAATGTGCTAGACATGAAGTGCCATCACATCAAATTGCTCTTTGAAAGCTCAGGAAATGCATAAATTTGTGTCCATAGCACCGGTATTTAATTCCCCTTTGATCTTGCCGGGACATTCCTCTACATTCAGTATTTTTCTCTGGAAATCTCAGTTTAATATTTTTTTTTTCTTCCACCTGACACCTTTTCTGAAGGTGTTGTGGGGCTGCACATGATGACATCTGGGAGTAGAAAGCAGCTTTCTGTTCTTGCTTTGCACTATTTTCTGATAGAGCATAAAGAATCTTTGGCTCCTCACCTTGAAACCCTCCTGAGAACAGAATTTTTATCACTTCAATGTGCCCGTGTTCACGGGGGTCTGAGGATGAGGGAAGAGACCAGGATATGGCTCCATGTTTCAGAAGGTTTGATTTATTATTTTATGATATTTATTATATTAAAACTATACTAAAAGAATAGAAGAAAGGATTTCATCGCAAGTCTAGCTAAGAATAGAAAAGGAAGGAATGATAACAAAGGTTTGTGGCTCGGCTCTCTGTCTGAGCCAGCTGACTGTGATTGGCCATTAATTAGAAACAACCACATGAGACCAATCCCAGATGCACCTGTTGCATTCCACAGCAGCAGATAACCATTGTTTGCATTTTGTTCCTGAGGCCTCTCAGCTTCTCAGGAGGAAAAATCCTAAGGAAAGGATTTTTCATAAAATGTGTCTGTGACACTTCAAGAGGTTTCTTCTCGCTGCTCCTGGACTCACACGAGTCATTCAAAGGACAGAAAGCATTTACAAGAGGACACGTTAGGAACTGACCCCTTTATTCAGCAGCTTTAAATGCTGAGTGTAATTTTAATTGCTCCTGCTGATGAGTGGCATTGAGTGACTGTTGCCTTCTGATACAAGGCAGGCGGCCTGGTTTCAGGAAGCAGCACGGCGACCCCCTTCCCCAGGGTCGCTCGGGCCTAAGAAACACGCGGACACCAATGTGCTGGAGGATCAAAGGCCTTTATTCTCTCTTCCCGTGGGGTTTTATAGTCTAGGGGGCTTCTACGTCAGGTGAGGGTCTGTCCTTACCATCTATGGTTAGTAGGGATGGAAAAGTTACCTGGGCAAGTGGAAAATTACTGGAATCCGGTTCAGGGGGCTACATTCCTATGTTAATTTTCTTATCTAAGGGGGCAGGGGCCCTGTCTTCCCGTAACATCACGAGATCTTCCGAACGCCAGGCCCTATCTGCTACAAGTGACAGAAAACCTCTGTCTGTCTGTCCAGCAGGCAGGGCAGAGGCAGAGCTGAATCCTCACCCTCTGGGTGCCTCTGAGGTGCTGCAGATCATTTCCCTCTGATCTCCAAGCGCAGGAAATGTGAGACTGGGGCTGTTGGAGCGAATTAGATGTCAAATCTTGTGACAGCAACGCCTCTGAGAGCTGGAGGGAATCCCCACACGGGGGTGACACCTGGGAGCTGATCTGTGCCTGCAGGGCTCACAGGGCCCCCCTGCTCCAGGGGTCACACCTGGCTCCCTGCAGGCCCTGCTCCTGGAGCAGCCAGCCCTCATCAGGCAGCTCCATTAATCACATTGCAGCAGGCCAATTTCCTCCAGCCACTCTCCATTTCTTCCAGGGATTCGAGCTGGATTTAATTTTTCCCCTGAATGCATTAACCTGAAGGAGCAGCCTACTTAATTAAAACAGATATTGTTTCACTTTCTTTAAATATGCAAATGTCTTTATTAGGCTAGGTGTCATGTGCTCTGCTTTCCTGCTTAATTAATCTCAACCTCATCCTGATTTGCCTCAATGGGAATCAAACTTTCCCATTTATTTTTGGTGGCTTCCCTCAATGCATTCCCCCCAAAAGGTTTGTTATCAGCAGTAATCTCTTTTCCCATGTAGAACAGATCATATCTGTGTCACTAAATATACTTTGTGTAAGAACCGAAGGTAGTAACATAAAAATGTACATTTTTAGGTGTCACAGGGGGCTTTAGGTTGGAATTTGGAGTTACAGTGAATTTGGGGAAATCCCTCACAAATAGCTCAGGGTTCAGCACCACTGACCTCAGGGCTGTCTGTAGGTCTGCTCCTAAAAAGAGATGGTGGATTTCATTTTTGGCATTAATTTAGTTCTCACCTAAGGATGGGAACAAAGTCCTAATTTTCTAGTCTTTGGAAATATTTTTGATGTACATAAATAGTGAAACTGAAGAATAGCAGTCCCAAAGGAAGAAAGGTAAATCCTAAAGATAGCTCTGTGACTTGTTTTGTTTAAACTTTCTGTTGCAGGGGTAATATTTCATTATGCAGATTTAAGTATTTGTAAAGCTTCTACAAAATAAATTTAATTACATATCTAACAATGAATCAAAACTTTAGATTGAAATAAATTGCTTCAATATCTTTCTGTAGCTACATGAAATTTGTATCAATAACCAGAACCAGTTTACTTTGACCTTATTTTTCAATTTAATTTCGTTGCATTTCCAATTAAACAGATCTAAACCCCCATAGTTTCAGGTTCTGCTTTATTGGTATCCAATCTGTGCAAATACTTTCATCCCCTCAGTATTGTGAATTTGTCAGAGATCAGTCACGTGGCAGACAGTAATTTGTTAGGTCTAAAATTAATTGGACAAACAAATCAATGAGTTCCTAATAGTGGTTATTGGGATTTTTTATTTGACTTCCTTGGTTGTCTCTCCCTCCGAATTACTCTGCATATTAAATTACTAATTAAAACAGCAGTACTTTAGCTTAGTGTGCTCTTCAGGTGAACTTCTCAGACAGTTTCCTGAAAGGAAATTTCTGTGTCTGTTGTTTTAGGAGCAGAGTTATGTTTTCTTCATGGCATTTTCACAGTATCTACCTATATTTTCAGCACAGCAGGCAGCACAAACCTACAGCTCAGTGCAGGTGATCAATTTTTGTGTGCACATGGAATTTTCTAATAGATTAAAAATACCTGAGTCTGATTCCATTGCCTTTTCTCAACATTTTGGAAAATCCTGAAGAGAACAGAGAGGCCAGCTCAAGACCATCAATTTGTTTGGATTTTAAGTTAAATTATTTAGATTTTAAGTTTCTCTCAGTTGTGACGGTGGTCACAGGGGTCTTAGGATGAGGGAAGAGACGAGAATCTGACTATGTTTCAGAAGGCTGATTTATTATTTTATGATATATATTACATTAAAAGTATACAAAAAGAATAGAAGAAAAGGTTCTCATTAAAAGGCTGGCTGAGCTAAGAATAGAAAGGAATGAATAACCAAGGTTTGTGGCTCAGACTCTCTGTCTGAGCCAGCTGACCCCAGCCCTCCTAGGAGCACCTCCAACTGGACAGGTCCTGCAGAGTGAGCAGTTTGTGCTCTCAGCTTTTTGTGGCACAAACCCTGCTTTGCACCACTGCTGTGTCCCTTCCCCTAAGGAAATTCTACCCTTGGTAGGAAGAGGAACTGTTCACCTCCTTCTTTACGAGTAGCAGCAGGTAAATCAGGTTCTTACTGCTCTTGAAATGGTGAAGTTATTCTGCATAAACTGACTGTAAATTCCCTCACTGTAGATTAATAGGGTCATTTCATTTTACAAAGCGCAAGTCCTTTGAACTGTGGAAAATTCTGAAGCCTTGTCTCAGGAGGAGACTTCGGCTTACCAGGCTAAATTATTTCTAGTTCAACAAACTTTGAGAGCTGCAAAAAGAGTGGTTTAATTTTTGTTGCTGTTAATTGAAATCTGTGTGAAAATATTCCCCAAATATTCCATTGTCTGCTACAGTAACTGTGGGATGAATCCTCTCCCTCAGGAAGTTCCTGAGAAGAGCACAGCTGTAGAACCCCTCCAGCTCCTGGAGCAGGAAAACAGGAGATCATTCCAATATCACTGTTGTGCTTCTGTGGATTTTGAAATTTTGTTGGGATCTAGTTTTCAGTGTAACCATTCTCATGTTGCTTGCTGTGTAAATTATCCATCCTGGAAATGTCCTTTGATAAAGGAGAGAAGGAATTTAATGGCAGTGCACTTCCCACAAAACCCTAAAATCTGCCCATACTCTTTTCTGACAACTTTTTGACCTCCCAGTGAAGCAAAAAGCAAAATAACTTCAGATAATTGATGTATATGTTTGTAGGGATGGTGGTAAAAAGTTCTATCTTGAGCAAATTCAAAAATAGAAATGACACTTTTCTATCTGCAGAAAAGTGAAAGTTATTTATGGCATTTAGGGTCGTGTATGATGGAATGGGAGAGACCAAACAGAGCAGAAGATTGCTTCCACTTTTTGTGAGTAACAAATAAATAGTGGAAGTAAATGTTAGAAGAAATAGAAGTAAATAAGCACTGCTGAAAAGAGCAGAAACTTTGATAGCAGCCTGTGACCCCTGACAGTCCCTGGGCTGGGCAGCATCATCCTATTACAGGATTTGGGCTCAAACCATCCATTACAGCAGGGCTGGAAACAGAAGCCAAGGAAGTTTCAGTCCCATTTATTTTAATCTCCATTGTAAAGGGATTTATACTAATGGAACACAATTACATTAGCCCACGAGATTTTAGAAGAGGACTGATATATAATTCCATTCTATATCGTTTGTAGTTGTCTAACTAATTAGCAATTATAAATAATTCCCTTTGGATTAATTGCTTAGATAGCATTCAGAATATAAATCTTTCCACATAACATTTATATTATTCAGACTGAAAAACCTGCTTTGATTTTATCCTTGGCTGACTTTGAACCCAGGTCACTGAACCAAAGCAGGATAAATCATCTATTCCTATCCAACTCTTACTCCAGGCTTATGTCGTTTACACAAAGCATTCTGCATTCTTTGATTTGGACTTGATCTTAATCCTACTTACCTAGGAGTCATTTTTGCAAAAATAAAAAGTATTGCTTAGAAATAGATAAATGAAATTTGGTTTTGCCACTGAAATATCAGAGATCTCTTAAATGTTCTATGAAAATACACTAAAATTGCATTTATGAAGACCTTACCAAGGTACAAGATTCTTGACCACCCTGTGTGGCTCTCTCTTAACTCCCTGTTTGGATAGTTTAAATTAGAATTCATTACATCCATGTCCTAATTTTCATAACAAAATCCTTCAGGAGGATAATACATCATCTATGCAGCCAACTAGGAGCTTTGAGATCATGTAGGTGATACCCTATCACTATTTGGGAAATAAAGGAACTAAATTATATCCATCTGCTCTTTAGTAAAGAGCCTCCAACCATGGAAAGATGCTGCCACAATCTTTCTTTATAAAAAAGCCAAAAAATTCAGAAGGTAATTTAGTGAAGGGCTTGGATAGAAACTGAAAGGTGCTGTTCTTTAACTTTAAAGATATTTTTTAATTTTAACTGGCTCCACAGATGTGCTAAAGCCTGGCCTGCCTTGGCATGGGAGCTGCTGGGAGCACTGGGCTGCTCCTTGGGGAAAGCTCAGACCCTGAGAGGGGTCAGGGACAGGAGAGGAGGGGACCAGAGACCCCCAGAGACCCAGGAGGGGACCAGAGACCCCCGGAGACCCAGGATGGGGACCAGAGACCCCCAGAGACCCAGGAGGGGACCAGAGACCCCCAGAGACCCAGGATGGGGACCAGAGACCCCCGGAGACCCAGGAGGGGACCAGAGACCCCCAGAGACCCAGGATGGGGACCAGAGACCCAGGAGGGGACCAGAGACACCCAGAGACCCAGGAGGGACCAGAGACACCCAGAGACCCCCAGAGACCCAGGAGGGACCAGAGACCCCCAGAGACCCAGGATGGGGACCAGAGACCCCCAGAGACCCAGGATGGGGACCAGAGACACCCAGGAGGGGACCAGAGACACCCACGGGGTGACAGACTGCACCATCCTCTCCATCCTCACCCTCATCTGAGGCTTCACTGGTGCAGAGGTACCACTGGATTGGAGGAAAGAGTCAAAAAGCAAACCCAGCACAGAGTAAAAGTCCAAGCAAGCCTGTTGCAATAATATGATAAAATCAGCTGTAAAGAAGCAGCAAGAGGCCACAGAGATGAGCGATTTCAAGGTGCTGTGGCAATCCTCATTCTAACCTGATTTTCTAAGCTGCCCTGTGATTGCATGGAGCAGACCACATACACATAATTGAGGTGGGTTTGGAGTGTTCATGTCCCAGTTCCATCAGAAACCCCGATGGAGCTGCTCAGACTCAGCAGCTGTCGGAAAAGGAGCAGGTATGGGATGTGCTCAAGGGCTGGCACTGCACTCCCTGTTCCCCGCCTGCCTGGGTGCTTAGGACCTGCCTGGTGTTATTTTTCTAAGGAAAAAAGAACAATATTGCTGAAACAAACACAACTGCTGTGGTGTATTTCACACGGAAAATGAGGGGTTTGTGGCTCAATAATAAAATACCGTGGAAGTGGTGGAGGAAAATATGCATCATAACTGCTACAGAGATTAACAATGTCTGCAAATTGCCTCAAAGAAACCCAGGGTTTGTTTTCCAAACATTTGCATTGAGGAAAATACATTACCCAATTAAGATGAAAGGGATAACAATCTCAGTGAATTGTTATTGTAGAAAATAAAGAATATTGCAGTAATGGAACTTAATTTTATCATTATATGTATTTAAATTGCCTTTTATATACAACCATATATTTATTTGAAATAGATTTTAATGCAAACATAAACATGTTGTAACAGTTTCCAAAGCTTTAAAATCAGAAAGAAAATAACGTTAATGAAATATTCAATTCCTTTTATTGTTAGGGAAATCTGAAAATGATCTATCATTTCTAGGTTACAATTCCTGTTGCCTCTAATTCAGTCCTTTATAGCCTGAATGCATTATTGGCATAGGATGAGACATTGGGGGGAAAGGAAATTGTCATTCCTGAAAAGGGGAGGGGAAGGAGGGCGTGTATGTTATGTGTAGAAACAAATTTTTTTCATTTGTAGAAAATCCAAGTGTGTTTCCAGGCCATGACTAGGATGGAAAAAAAATCCAAAAGATTTGGCATCTCATAAGAATGGTGAGTATGTCCTCCATATCTCTGATGATTGTTAGGTCTTGCTGTGTTTTACACAATGCCTAATTTAATTTTATTTTCTCGTGATTATTTCTTGTTTCCCGGTTGGTCCCAGTCTCCAGGCCACTGAGAACTCCAGTAAACACCAAAAGAGCAGAAGAGTTTCAATACAGAAGTCTGGCTACAGCCAGTGTGATTCCAAAGCACCTCAATGTGGGTTTGTATTTCCTTTAAATGCTGTTGGAAGTGTCTGGCCCATGGAGAGCAGGGAACAGGGCTGGTGTCAGATGCTGGGCTGGAAAATGAATCTGCAGGGTCCAGGGCTGATGTTGGGCTGGAAAATGAATCTGCAGGGTCCAGGGCTGATGTTGGGCTGGAAAATGAATCTGCAGGGTCCAGGGCTGATGCTGGGCTGGAAAATGAATCTGCAGGGTCCAGGGCTGATGCTGGGCTGGAAAATGAAGCTCCCAAAACCCCCAGACCAAGGCAAGGAGCTAAAGCTGGCTCCAGGCACGTGGTGAGTGAGCAATGAAGGATCTGAGCCCTGCTGTCCAAAACTGCTTTCCTAAAATAATCTCTCCTCAAGTTATCTAAGTTCTGAAACTTCACCATAAACCAGTTTTCAATTTTCTTTTTTTGGTCTTAAACAGCTGCAAGATTTTTTCAGTTTCCTTTAAGTATTGTTTTCTGAGTAAGAGCATCTTGGGTTTTTTAAAAGCACTCTTTAGCTGACTGAGGTTGAAGCTGTGATTTATGAAGAAATCAGTGTGAGGCTGCAATTTATATAGAAATTGTTAAATCTAACTCACCTCCTGTGATTATATGCAGCAGTAACACAGTACATGCATATTAAATACATATATATTTATATATGCACATATAAATGAGACATCTCTTGTGTTTCTGAAGAGCACAGGTGAACCAACATTAAACTTGCAAAATGCAATTATTCAGTGCTCAAGAAAATGACCAGCTACTCAATCTTTTTCATTTTTCATGTGTTGCCATTCTTGAGTGTTTTGGGACGAGGCACTCAAATTGTTTTTGCTGTTTACTGCATGAAAACTCTGCTAAGAATGCAGCTGCCTCTGTCTATGATATATTGACAGGTTTCCTTCTAATTTTCAAATGTTATTTTTCATAAAACATTAACAGTTTTTCTCTACCCAAAAGACCTACTTTCCCCCAAGGCATATTTTTCAATAACTGCTGTCAGCTATCAATATTTCCAAGCATTAGAGACATTTCTGGACAAGGTCTTTTGGAATGTGAGATATCATTCAATTCTTTTATCTACTTATTTTCAAAGTCTGCCTTTTCTTAACAAAAGCTATGTTTACTCATTAAAGATATCTTATTTATTCAGGTGTCTGCTAATACAGGGGGTTTATTACAAATTCTGCCAGTTTGGGGGATAAGGAAGCCAGGTTTATTTGCTGTAATTTTTCATATCTCTGCCACAGTTGTCTTTGTGGAAAATTGGTGTCATATTTGCCCCTGGCATTGAAATATCTTTGTCTGTTATTGAGACAGTTTTGAGTTAAATTGCAGTGAATAATTCAACTGCTTCATGCTTGAATTCTTTTAGAACTCCTGTGTAAAATACTATCCAGAGTTGGAGATTACTCTTCAAAATTCTGCTGAATTTGCTCTGCAACATCTTCTACCAGGACTTGAATTTATGATGGATTTCCATTGTGTTCTCTGTTTCCATGCCAGAATTTTTCATGTTCTTCCCTTAGGGATGAATTCAGTTGTTTGAAGGATACTTTAATTTGTTCATTGCACCTTTTTGATTTCTTTAACCACAATGGAATTAACATGTTTTAGTTATTTTGTGGAGGTGACTGTCTCATTTTATTGGAGGTTCTGGAGTGATTTAAAGGTTCCTCCTCCAATTTCCTCATAAGCAGTGTGAATTTCTTTTAGAATTCATCTGACTGCTGCTTACTCCAGAAAATATTCCTAAACAGACTCAAGTTAATTCAAATAAGTGATTTTAAATAACAAAAATATCCTAGCAGAGTATCTTTGTCAGCCTTGTAAAGCTTGTTTTGGTAGGTGGAAGGGCTGAAAAATCTTCCTGTTTCTCCTGGGGTTTAGATCAGTATTTTGATTTTGTTTCTTCATTACAAACCTGGACCATGTTCATTCTCAGTTTGAGCTTTGGATTTGAATGCAGGTCCTGGGGTGTTTTTTGTTTATTCAGTGGGGCATCATGTCAGTGTTTTGGAGAGAGATTCAATAGAATTGGTGAAACAAAGACCTGATACTGGTTTTTTTTTTTTTCATTTTATGCTCCTGTATATTTTTTTTAGTGATATGGATAAAGTCACCCTAATTCTTGAGTGACTCTGTGGTTTACCCAAATAAATAAAGGAAAGGGGCTGGTGAACTGAGGTTCCTTGAGGTGGAAAATCTAATTAAATCTCTACTGCTTGATTAACTAGCACTACGAAACAAAAAATAGAAATTTTTATCTGATATAATGCAGCATGATGTCATCAAAACTCTCTCTGTAATTAACCACAAGATGATTATAATTAGGGAGAAAAACAGGATACAAGAAATAGGAGTTATATATGATACCAATGAAATATGCATCAAGCTTAGCTAACACTAAAAACTGCTCAAAGAGAGAGTTTATTCACTATTTTCCCAGATCAATATCCTACTTCACAGTAATATAACAGCAGCTGTTTCATAGGAATGTCCTCATCAAAATTCTGACAGCAGTAATTTTAAAAAAAGGCTTGAACTATTATTTCTTGGGTGCTCGTCATAAAAATGGCACATTTTGTCTGTGTGTGATACCATGCCTGTAAAGCAGAATGGGAGCTGTGGAGCAGCTCAGTCTGAAGCAGAATCTCAGGAAAATCCTGTAAGAGCCTCTCAGCAGCAATCTGGGAGAGCTGATCAGAGTTCCAGGGGTGCAATGCCTCACTTTGAGACAAGAGCAGAGAGCACAATCCTTGCTGCACAATTCCTTGGTCGAACCCTCAGGAGCAGAGATTCCTGATCCTCTGTGCCTGTGGGATTGGGTGTCAGATTTGGAAAGTTTCTCCATCAGCATCCTGCAGTGAGCACAAATAAATAAGGGAGAGGAGCTGGTGAGCTGAGGTTGCTTGAGGGGGCCCCACACCACTTCCATTGGCTGTGGTGCTCTTTGCCCTGCAGGTCAGGCCCGTGTCTGACAAGAATTTGTGCAAGAATGAATTTCTGGGATAGCAGACTCCCCTCTTTGCATGATGCATGTTGATAAAACAAAAACATCCCTTTTGTCCTTCTTCAGGAAATTAAGATTTTTAAGGAGTAGTGATTACTGTCCAAAAGGAAAATACCAATGGGTTGAGGTAACTTGATGGGAATGTGATACCAATATGAAGCTCTGTCTTTTGGTGATGAGCCACATTGTCATTTTATATCTAAATCCTGCATTATGACAGGTACAATGCTCAGTATTTGCCACTAAGCAGTGGTTTAATATGTATATAACATCCTATGTCAGCTCTGGTGTATATTTTAAAGAGAATCACAGAACTCTCATGAGGAAACGTTTGCAGTTTTGTGTTTTCACTGGTTTCAGTCACGTTCAGTGTTTTCCAGAGGACAGTTTTCAAACCTGTCAGCTATTGGAATTTTAATTTAAAAACATTAATTCAAGTCATCTATGGTGTCTGCTGCTTCTACATTCATTTAATAGAGCTTTTAGCTGTATCACTGAATTGTTGGTTTCCTTTTTAACGTACTTAGAATGTATTATTGCATTAATGTTCTTCATGGAACATTGCAAAACACTCACTTAAATTATTTTGCTAATGCTAAGCAAGGGTTGTTGCATTATTAAACACCAGAGGCTTGGCAAATTGCTGCAAACGTGAGTTTAAAGCACATTCTTCAGGTGCCTGAATGTTTATGTATCATGACAATAACACAGACATTTATAGTAATGCAACATTGCCAGCAGAGTGTAATGTAAGTTCAGATATTAGTGCAGTTCAAAGTCATATTTAGTTTCAGCTTTATTCTAATTTCTGATACAAAATTTCATCCCCAAATGAGCTCAATCAAATACGTGACCTGCAGAAGTTGTACCTGCTTTTGTAAAGCTGACTCCACAAATGCTTCAGTTCTTTTTGGCCTGGAGTTCAGATCCACTGGAAAACTCCACATCTTTTTTCTTTAGCATGAGAGATTCTGTCTTTACTCAGATCCTTTGTGTCTTTATCTTTACACATCAGGAAAATCAACTCCATATTTTCCTCTGCTGTTTTTTCTAGTTCTTACTGCCTTTTCTTCTCTCCTCCAGTTTATTCCAGTAGCCAATATCTTTTCTAAGATCTGTTTTTCCAGCCTGGGTAGGGCATTCTGGATCTGCCAGTAGTGTTGTGTTTACCAGAGTAATTTATCTCTTGTGTCCTAAATCCAGCATCATTCTGGGGTAGCACATCCCACAGTATTTCCCCTTTATTCTGCTGTCACACCACTGACTCCCATTTCTTGGTGATGAATTCAGGAGTAAAATCTCCCAGTGCTGTTCTCCCACACAGATAATGACTCCCCATTTTATATTTTCATTACCCCTAAGAAGCAATTAAACAACAGTATTTGGCAATGCTAAAAACGTCACGCAGGGAAATGGAGAACACAATAAAAGATAATGGTTTTAGCAAGAGGAAATGTCAATAAATAGTGCAGCCATGCTGGTTGCCACATTTAATCAGGTATGAGGCCTTCAACACAACCTTTTAGACAGGTGTGCTTTTAAAAAAGGTGTTTCATAGCATTTAACACTCAAAAATATGATGCTGTTGAAGTTAATATATATGCTAATAAAATTCTTAATTAGATTAACACATAATACATAAATCATTTTAAAGATTTTTTTCTTTAAAGGTGGTGTTGCATTTTTAAGTAGCAGTATTCAGACTTAATACTCTTGTCTAACATTCTCTTTATAATCCTACATCATAAAACTGTTGCGTTCAAAAGATTGTGGTAATCATGGAATATATTCTAAAGTTATAATTAGCTGCACAAAAACTCTTGGTTGCAATCTATTTGGGGTATCTCTAGCCCCAAAAGTTTAATGTTTCAGTCCAATCCAGAATAGAAGATCCTCTACAGAAATCTGTATTGTAGATGGGTAAATAATTAGATGTTGAACAGCACTGCTAAAGGGAAAAGCTGATGCCAACCAGAGATTGGATCTAATTGAGGGGAAAGAAAACCCAAATATAAATTATATAAGGTCAAAAAGTGATAAAACTTGGATTTGATAACACAAAAAAAATCTTTAATGATCCTGCAAGAACTCTTGAACCCATCTTCATGGTTTAAGAAACCATGCATGGCCACCTTTAAAAAAAAATAGCCATAACTATAGAAGGAATCTAGCTGGAAAAGACCCAAGCAAAAAATAAATATGGAAATCAAGGGCACCATTTTCCAGGATTTCTTCATGCAAAATACTCCAGGAATGGATCCCAGAGTGCTGCAAAAATTCCAAAGGTTCAGCAGCCAGATGTGGATCACAGAGAACACCCACTCCTCTGCAGGTAAAACAGCTGCAACCACTGGCTGATGAAAAAGAATCAAAAATATGGTTCCTGGCAATATTGGGTCACTAAATTAGGTTTCCAAATGATCAGCCATTACAGTTCCATGTGATAATTACGGATTATATAGTAATTAATAACAGACTGCAGCCAAGGGGTCACTGCCTTGCATAACCCAGGCTGTGCTTTGTGGGAAGCTCAGTGTTGGCAAGTTCCAGTTAAAAGCTCATCAAGATAACAGCCTGCGACCACAAAGTGCTGTGGCTGCTCTGCATTGATCACTCACTGCAGTGGTTTTGGTTTGTTAATTTGAGATTTTATTAATTTTGAGATTTTTTGTTTAACGAGTGTGGTGGGTTTAGTGTTGGTTAATTATTGGTGTATTTGCCTCTTGTTGTGAGGTAGGATTAGGAGAAAGGTAAAGTGGGCTTAAAACTTTAAAAGGGTACAAAGAAAAAATTATTAACACTAATTAAAAGAGTAATAAGAATTAGAATTAAATTTTTGGAACACTTTTTTTCTCCCTGTAACATTTCCTTTCCACTGACAATGTAAAGAAACAAAACCTAAAATTTTAGCTAGTTTTGCCTTTCATTTTTAACACGTGTTTTTCACAGAAGAGTGTGCAGCTTTTTAGTGGTTAAAAGCTTTATATTAGTTCTGTAAATGCGTCTCGTGTAAAACCAGGACCCTGAGCTGTGTGGAGGCAGAGAAGGGGTGGCAGAGGCATTTTCCAGGTGCAGGTGGAATTACGTGTGCGGCCAGGACAGCACCTGAGAGAGCAGGGCAGGCCAGAGTCTGCATGGAAACCTGGAAAAACATCACTGATCCAGCCAGATGAAAGTGAGGTAAAAGTGAGGCACTGGAAATAAAGGACAAATTAAATGTCACATACTGACAGGTAGTGTCACACAAATCCACCCACACAAGTAAAAACCTCCGCAGAAAATCACTGTATTTGAGTATTTTCAATCAGGCCACAGGCTCTGTTAATTCCTTTTTTTTTTACCACAGTATGCAGGGCAAACCAAAATCATTTGATAGGGAAAAAAAGCAAAGTATGGTTTACGTGAAATCTAATGAGTACCAAGCTTAGAGAAACTGAGAGCAAGTGAAAGAAAATAGGATTTTAACTGTAGGCACAGGATCTCTCTGAACAGCTCTCTTGGTTACAAATTAGGTTAATTTTAGAAAAGCATTGCCCCTGACCCCATTACTTGGTATGTAATATTGAGGAGTTGGGTGGTAAAAAAAAAAAAGTAGTATCAGCTTTTCTCAAACCGGTTTTATCTGATTCCAGCAGTTTTTTGCTGGTGCCTCTGATATTTAACTCTTTGCAGTTAATATATTTCTATGACAGGACACCAAGAAGCATTGATGGTTTCATCAGTGTCCTTTTCTCATGGAAAGAGAAGAATTGAATTGCTCTCAGTTGTTTTGGAGCTGAGGTAACTTTTTCTTCCTTCCTCCTTGCTTTGGTGTTGCACTGGTCAGTTTGAAATCCACTGAGGTCAATTCTCTGCATTGATGCTGCATGTGCAGACAAGGAAAGTACTGAGGGAATCATGCAGGGCTAGTTGGAAAACCCATATTAACCCTAACCTTAACCCTAACCCTTCCCCTAAGTTATTATTTTAAAAATTATTGCATGTTTCCCTCCATTTCTGATTTTTATTTGTTCTACTACTTAGCTACAGTTAGGCAGGCATATTCCTTTAAAAACACAATTTCCATAATGTGTTTCTAAGAAAGCAATGACTCCCAAATGGGTCAGCTGTGAATACCAAGGAACAGTTTAAAATAATGAAAGCCTAAGAACAGGTTACACTTTCATGTAAAACTCATCACAATCTTAATTAATTTCAGGATATTCAAAGATTAGATGCTGTATCTCAAGTAAGAAAGCAGACCTGAGCAGACTCAGGAAATTAAAGTGAATTTAATCTCCACAATATTTTTACACAAACAAGAATATTGTGTCAGGGCTTCCAGAACACGTCCTGTTGTTGGTGTATATATTGAGATTTCTAATTTGAAAATGGGAGATGTCATAAATGGCAGAGTAACAGAGCGCCTGGGGATTGGAGACCATTGGATTTCAGACCATGCCCACCAAATGAGAGGCGTGGTCTGAAATTCCTGCTACAGCCCTCAAATGTGGTAACTCACCGAGCACTGCATTGTGACAAAACATGAATTAATCAGAATTCACTGAGCACTATCAGCAGTGATTTCATTTCATAAAAAAGAGCTCATTAACGTGTTGGCTTCTGATCTTTGGGCAGCAAAGCTGTTGATGTGAAGGGTGGGGGGTTGTTTTTTATTTGGTTTATTATGTTTCTCTTTTATCAAACAGCTAATCACAATCAAGGACTGTTGGTGTTTCTTAAAGTGTCTATTGATGTTTCTGAAAGTGTCTTTTTCACTTTGAAATTTGAGCCATGAATTTTTCCATCTTGCCTGTGATATGAAAGGTCATGTGTCCAAATTACCTGGAATGTCTGATCCATCAGGTGTTAGGAACAAGAGTGGCAGAGGACAGACTTGAAATTCATTCTTTGAACTGAGATCTATAAAAATGCAACTGGCATCTGCATAGATGCCAAATTTGCCTCCAATGATGAAAGATGCTGCAGTGAATCCACACTTAAAAGTCATCCAGCATAAAGTCTTAGTGGCTGAATAACAGAAATTTTCTGTCCATAATACTGTGAGATGTGCAGATGGTTGAAAAATGATATGTGATCTCATGCAGTGCCTGCTGAGTTAACAAGAGAATTTCATTCAAGAAAAATAGTACATTTTAGTTCCACCATATGTGTGATTATGTTTTCTTCATACCCATGGAGAATCCCTGATGTTAGAAAGCAAACTATGATAGCCATTAACATGTCCTCTTTTAAATAATTTATTTAAACATGAGAAGCTTACATTTTTTGTAAAAATAACTTGCACAGCAAAGATAACAGCTGCAGTTGAATATTCTTGGTTGGGTTGTTTTCCATGGAATTGTGGGCAGAAAAAGAAAGAAATGTACTGCTCATTTCTCACCTACAAAGAGCCTTTGGGTCCATCCACTGCTCCTGATAAAGCAGAATGCAGGCAGAATATGAAATATAGGGCAGAAACAGTAATTTCTTGTCTTCTTCACAAATTCCTCGCCAGAAAACCCACTCCACCTACCTTTGGTTTATTTTCCTGTTTATCAGAACCAAATTTCAATTGTTACATTGAGAATAGTCCATATCACATTTTACCCTCAGTCTTCCACAACTTGAATTTAATCATATAAAATTTTATGATAGTTGTACAAACAATTTTTTGGTTTCTAGTACAAAAATGGATGCCATAGCCCTTAAAATTACAGAGGTCTGATTCAATTCTGTACAAAAATATGGGCTTTGATTATAGGGCAAAAAGATCCATTGAAATGTTGAAATGACTTTTAAGTATTTAGAAACAATTAGTATTATTATAAGTATAGTATTAGTGTTATTATAATTATAAGTATTTAGAAATAGGGGAGTTTATAATGAATAATTAAAGAGAAATTCCCTGGAAAAGTGCTACAATAATGTTTTCATCATTTCCTCTTGTTCATCCTGCCCTCCACACACTGGAGTCAGTCCTGTTGAAGCCCCTGAGCTTGGTGAAGATTTCTTTCTGTTCCTGCAGCACCAGGAATTATCCAGAATATTGCTGCATTCCCAACAGAAAACACTCAGGAAATGTCTGGGATTGTTTTCATCTTCAGGTCGCCCTTTCGGAGGTGCACAAGCTGCTCAGTATTTTTTTCCATCTGGCAAATTTATCAGCCCAGGATTTTTTGACATAACAATTTAAAGGAATGCAGTCTCTCATTTGGTTGCTCATGGTCTCTGCAGCATCCCCATGTCTCTTCCTGGGGTTTTCAGGGTTTTTGTGAGCTCATTAAGATGTTTTCTTCTGTCACAGATCCACAGGGACAATTTGATATTGGTACCGTTGTATGTTCCTATGGGGTTTTTATTTTTCTTTTAATCTTCAGGAACATACGGACACCTGCTTTCAAAGAAATTGGATTCTTTGCTCTCCAGGTATGAGTAGCCCTCATCCATCCAAGAGGACTGTGAAGGGGAGTCTGCACTTAATTAAAATGTCTGGTAAAAAAATCTTTAATATTCTGAAAAAGAGAATGATGTGATGACAGAAAGTGGCTTTACTGTCATTTTCTAGAAACCTTTTTGTTTGTTAGTTCCACGGAACAATTGAGTTTTTTACTGCATTCCTAAGAATGTTTCCTTTGTGGAGGTAGAGTTTAGAAGCTTGTTCTGGGTGTGTTACCTGTCATCTCCTGTACTTTACATTTTGGAAAAACAAAAGGCTGTGTTTTCACAGAACAGCCTTGTCAGAAAGATCAGAAGACCTGGTATTTTTGAGATCACTCAAAAGTTATTCTTTTGACAGTGCTTTGACTGAATTTCTCATTTTCTGTGACCTGTGTGTGCACAAGTTGTAGCAATCTTTTTCTTTCAGCTATGTGCTCTGCATCCGAGAAAAAAAAAAAAAATCCCCCATTTTCACCGTTCAGAGTAGTGGGAGTTTGGGGAAAGAGTTGAAATCTGGAGGCTGAGAACATCCAGGAACTTTGGGATGGATTGGCTGCAGTTGAATTGTTGAATTGTTGAGTTATTTCAGCCACAAGGGGAGAATGCTTTTGTTGCCTCACGTATGCCAAGATCAAGTTCTGGGCTGTGAGGGATGCAGCCTCCTGCTGCTATTGCCACTTAACAGAATATTGCTATCTGCTGGATAAAAAAAGCATCTTAGGCTCACCAAGGGCACGAATCAATCACTTTTGCTGACAAAATATGCTTAGACAAGCTTTTCTAAATAATAATATTTTTATGGTGTTCTTGGAGGGAGGGAGCTGCAGAAAGAAGTTGCCCAGAGTGATTTTTTTCCACCTGTTTCACAAAATTCCTTTTCTAAGCAGAGAAATGTTCAGAGTTGCTCTGCTTTAACTGAAAAAAACCAAACTGCTCTGCTACAGGAGCTGCCAAGTTGCTGCACCTTGGAAGTGTCTTCAGATGTCAGTGTTGAATGCAGATGCCATTTAATGAAGTCAATCTTCCCAACATCTCCTTTTTGGCTTTTTTTTTCTGTATAGTTTGACTTAACACTGGTAAGTGTCAGCCCCACAAGGATGTGAGGAGGGAAGGGAACCTGACAGAGCTAAATGTGGGAACTTTTTGATTTAAGATTTGCTGGTACATCTGCATGCAGTTACCAGAACCTTTTGATTTGAGAGTGATGCATAAGATTTCCAGTTTTCCTGCAATTTTTTTTTTTTTGAGGTGACAGGGCAGTGACAAACAGGGGATACTTTCTCCACTTTCTCATCCTGTGGTTTCAGTAGTCTTTGGTGAAACTCTAATACAGCCCACCCATTGTGAATAAGGAGATCCTATAAAGAGAGAGAAAGCAGCTCGGCATCCCAAAATATCTTTTGCTTATAAATATAAATGAGATGGAAAAGAACAAAAAAAATTATTTCTTTTGAAAATAATTTTTTTATCTCTGCCTGCATAATGGAAAAGTGTGGCATTTACAATTATCCTGGAATGTGGAAGTTACCTCAAAATATGAAAAGCATCAGATAATACTGTAAAAATTGAGAATATATGCATGACATAACAGTAATTTACATCTCCATCACAGTTCTCTCTAGATTCTCAAATTCCCCAATGCCTGTAAAATACTTTAGGTTGTCCATGTCAGTGAGCTGGAAATTATCATGATGTACCTGTGAATAAAGCCAGACACGAAGATGTAACACAATTACTGCAAAGTGTGTGGCAAAGAAAAGAACAGAATTTATCTGCTGATTCCAGGGCTTTTGCTCCAGGAACAAGGCTGGTTTTACAAACAACTGACAGGGTATAAGGTGCTCATGTTTGGGCACAATGAAATCTCCATTTTGTCTGTTATCAGGCTGCTTGAGTGCTTGTGTTGGTTGAATTTAATGATAGATCACTAAATCACACAATGTAGTGATTGTGTTGGTTGATTTAATGATAGGTTGAATTTAATAATGATAAAAATTATTCTTTGTGTTCTTCTGAAGAAGAATCCTAAACAATTGGCACAAACCATGGTTCTGAGGAGTTTGCTGAGTCTGCAGCACAGATTCCTACAGGAACAACTGCAGTGATGGCAGCAAACTAATCCCTGTCTGACAATGATTATTCCCAACACATGGAAATAATTATTTTCATAACTATCACAAATCAGCTCCTCCTACTGGAGACCTTCACATGGAAATTTCCTTTATTTGGCTCAAGAAGGGCAGTATTTTAAATAATGTAAGGAACATTGTAGTGACTTTTTCCATTAACTTATGGGTGGAATCACCAGTTCCCACTGTGAAACTTTGTCCCCAGACTTGCCAGAAAAAGAACAGAAATTCTCTGTTCAGGAGACAGAAATGACACTGCAACAAAAGGTCACTGAGCACAACGTGTTCAGACCCCTGAACCTGAAGTTTCAAAGGTTCCTGTGGAGAGAAACAGAAGACCAAACATGGTTTTCTATTCCGTTGTTGATATAAGCAAGCCAAAGGGGAATCCTTAAACATCTTTTGGTTTTGAAAGGATGAACTAAAAGGATTTGACATTTTCAGATATTTTGCTGTTGTTTCTTGATGGCAGGCACAAAAATTATCTTGAGAAATGGGCAAGAGTTGACCCAAGTGGCAAGGAAGTGTTGCTTCCTTGCCAATAAAGGTTGTGAGGGAAATTTTTTGTTTGTTTGTTTCTGGTTGTTTGGTCAGTGCTAAAGTCAGGCTCTTGGACAAGATGATCATTGCAGGTCCTTTCCAACTGAAATGATCCATTCTGAAGTTAAAAAATCTTTCACTTTTCCTTAAACTGTGGGTTTTTTCTCTCTCTTTTGACCCAGCTCACCAAATGCCTGTTTAATTGATGTGGTCGCAGAGTTTCAAACGTTCTCATTCCCTGATTTTTCCCACAATACTTTGGCGTCTCTCAGCACATTTGTTTTGCAAGAGACCAGGTTATGTCAAACATTTCAGTTCTGACCAGACCAGCTGAGACAGAAAATCCTGTTAAATTTCAGCTTTGGAGTATGGGGATTACTGCTTTTACCCCTGAATTTGAAGAAATTTACAGCTGGGAATGCTTTAGGCCCACATCATATCAGAAGCCAATGAAATAAACATTGGCTTGGTCACAACCTGATCTCTCAGTTTCATAGCAAGTGTCATATCAGAATATTTAATGCTCTAATTTCTTTCATTTCACATTGTGAATCTGTCCTGAATAATTCCTGAAAGAGATTTGACCTGAGATCTGGGCTGAAACGCTGTAGCTTTTGTGTTTAAAAATCCAATATTTTTAAAGCCTCATCTCTCAAGTACAGCTAAACAAGGGATTTTTTTAAAAGGTTGGAGAACAGAACAGAAAATGTTGATCCTCAATAGTCACTCTTTACAGTTGTGTAGGACCAGCACTCTCAGATTCCATATTCATTGTGCCATATTGATTTCCGGTGCCATTTCAGCTCACAAAATATTCCTCTTTCACTGCAGGCTCCCACATTTATGCTGTTTCTTTCCATTTGATACACGATAGGTCAATTTATGACTCTGTACATTCTCTGACAGCCATTGAGCTGTCTGGAGCCTGTGCCCTTGTGAGGATCCATTCAGAGGCTGAGCCCTGCTTGATGTCAGTGGTGAATTACTGAAACACAGCACAGAGCTCAAGTTCTGTGCCCCAGCTGCAGTTCTGTATTTAATGCTGACCACTCTCAACCGTGACTTTCAGTGCTTTCCTTCCCCTCAGGCAGTGGTTTTCTCTTTGCATCATTTCATGTCTGGTTGTGCCTTTAGTTCTGTGCTTGGAAGAAGTTCCTTGCCCCAGCAGGAGTCCTGTCCTGCAGCTTCTTTATGGCAAACCCACTAGAAAGATTTCACAGAAATGTATTTCAAGTTATGCCTCAGAAGAGGAAAAAAAAATGGAGACAGTGATGGTAATTATAAAAATGAGCAATGACTGACGGGAAGGAAAAGTTTATTTGATTACCACAGCAAAGGGATCTTTTTGCTAGTGAGAAGTGTATCATTAGTAGAAGTTTTCCATTCACGTCATTTGTAACATAAAAAATAGGAATTTATTCAGAACAAACATTTTCTTTTATCTTGCTAATCAAAAGACCTCTTGGCAAAGTAGAAATGACACTTGACATCTCAAAGCAAATGCAGAGATGGAGTGGAATAAAAACATTGCATATTCAATTTGAATAAAAGAATTCCAAATGCTCAGTTTAAAAAAAATAAAAATTGAAACTAAATATTCTAAAGCACGACATTCACTTTTACAGATTATTGCACTGAAGCCACCATACCATATGTGTAAAAATGTCCTTTTTGCTTGAAATCAGCAGTACCAATTTATGGATGTGAGAAGGGTTTTCAGGGGTGGCTTCATTGTTCTGAACCCGTTACAACATAATGGGACTTGTGTACTTTGGTAATTTACCACCAGACTTTCAAAGTCACAGACTCTCCCAAAGACAGTGATGGATGCTGAGGGGGATTTGGAAGAGCACCCAGATTGCTGCAGGCACAGACAGAAAGAGGTTTTTGCTTGAGTTCCATTTGCCAGGTGACAGTTACACCATCACGAAAAAATTGTTGGCCAGATTGACCCATCTGCCTTCTGGTCTTTGTTAGCTGCCAGAATAACGGGGGGATCTGGGCCAGGAGCTGTAACAGATTAGTTCCTTGCACTCTATCTTCTTGGCAGGCAGATGTTCTATTAATTAATTTTTTCTGTAGTAATTCATCACCGAATATTTAAGTCTTGTGGCTCGTGATTTGGAAAAGGAATTCTCATTTTCCTAGTTCATGAGGCAGAAACAGAACAGGACCAGATGGTCCAATGTGGCAACACTGGATATCAAAGAGCTGAATCTAGATTGCTTCAATCTACTACAGATTGTTTAAAAACACCCTGTGTGTTTGTGTAACTTCTCCTGGTTCTCAGAGCTTTGCAATTAGGCCACAATGGGAATTATTGATCCCAGCAGAATCAATTTGTATCAGCAATGGCAGCATCTACCTTTTGCTAGAGCTGGCTTTCAGTCCCAAATTCACAGGTAGTTTCTTCTAAAATAAAATTGATGAATAAATGTATGATAAATAATGGATGAAAATGCTGCTGAACTGTGGAGCAGTTCATTTTGAATATAGGACAAAACAGAACAAGTGAACCACAACATCCTCTCCTGCAGGTTGGAAACTGCTTGCCTCTCTCAACTCATAAAGACCTTAAAGAGTTGCACTCTGTAGAATCATTACCTTTGTTAAATTTTCTTCTTCTTCAACAATTGTGTCAGAGGCTCAGCTGTGCTATCTGAGACAGTGGCCTTGGCAGGAAAGATTTTTGACACTTGGAAATTACCAGAGCACGTATTTGCAGGTGATTCTGTAGCTATTAAAATAACAATGAAACTCTTGCTTTCATGGTGTAATTTTTATATTAGCCACAGCACAATTTTTGATATCCAAAGTGGCTTTCCCTTCCTACACTAAGAAAAAATAGAACTGACTTCCAATAAACTAGCCATCAAAAAGAATCATTTAGATAAAACCTGTCCATAAAAGGGATCTTTACTCTTGATTAGCATCTGTAAATTGAGCTTGACATTATTTTAAATTTTTTTATTTTTTTCTCATGCTTAGCCCAGACATCTCAAGAACCTCTTTTGCTGCTGAAGTGTCTGCAGTATTTTTGTCCCTTGTCTGCATCTCCCTTTCCCCTCAATGAAAGCTTTTTGAGGAAGTGGAAGCCACCAAAGCACACAGAGGATTTATCAGCTGATTTCAGAGTTGGAATAGAACCAAAACATTATAAAGTATCATCATCTTAATTATGTCTAGCTTTTACATGAGTTTGTAGATTCTTTTTAAAAGAACTTCTTCTCCAGCTGTGTTTTACTCTTCCAACCTGATATTAAATCTTTTCTGTTCCAATCTGCTGTTAGCATTCAAATTCCTTCATCATTTTCTACAGTTTGCAAATTTTCATTTGATTCTTGCTGGCACTGAGAATTTAATTGCTTATCTGGGAGAAAAAAAAAAAAGAAGCTGAAAATGAAGTCATATGATGGATTTAATTTGTGGAAGTTAATTCACATCCACTGCTGCTTACTCTTGCATAACCAGAGGTTGCTCTTACCTGAGCACAGGAACAGTTAAGATCTCCAAACCATTATGCATTTTTCCACGGTTTTTTAATGTCTTTTCTCTCTTTATCCAGATTCAGTTATTAAAATATTTTTAAACACAACAGAATGATGATATTTGATGATTGCATTCTGATTTATACCAACTATGTGCATCTCTAAACACAGCAGCCCAGCCTTGTAATCCTGACTGGAAAACCTTCCTGATGGATGTGGGGAGCCCTTGGGTTTCCTGCCTTGCTGTCTGCTGATTTGCATGGGAAAGTCTTTTGGTAATTGAGACTGGAATTATGTTTCTCAAAGGCCAAATTTCATTTAAAGTGAATACTCTAAATAACTCCAGGGAGGAAAACAAAAAAATAGTGTGATTTAGAAATATTGCAGAACAACTACACAAAAGTAAATTTGACATTGTCTTAGTTGCACAAAACTGTGTTATTTTAAGAAAAGGAGAGAGACTGATGTCATGCACTCCATTATATTTTCACAATAAGGTAATACATGCGATTGAAAATATTGCAAGGGAAGGAGAATAATTTTGCAGAAG
The DNA here is from genome assembly GCF_028769735.1 of Zonotrichia leucophrys gambelii. NCBI lineage: Eukaryota > Metazoa > Chordata > Aves > Passeriformes > Passerellidae > Zonotrichia > Zonotrichia leucophrys. Next base: position 16,240,663 of record NC_088174.1, on the reverse strand, counting down.
TGATTTCAGGAACTCCCTTGGATTCACAAGTTAAGATTTTGCTGTAATAAGTGATAACACAAAACACATTATTCTGCGGCAGCAGTACTGCCAGAGCAGTTCCACAAAGATGTTAATGGGATTTTCAAATTCTTTCATGTCCAAAAACAATGTCTGATGTCTAAGGTTTACTCAGTGGTTCTTATCAAATGTGTGTAAAATACCCCCTAAACCTTTCTAGCACCATATCCCCAAGCATAACATACTTCCTTACACTGTAATTTTCATTAATTCACTTTAAATTACATTGTCTTAAAAAAAAAGACATACCATGTGGAGATGCTTAAAATTTTAGGCAAGTGATGTCACTCTCAGGCAGTGACCTTATCCAGGTGCTCACACTGGATATATTTATATTTACACAGATTTCTTTGTCTACAGAGGAGGGTTTAAAATGTGTGGAGTATTTTGAATGCAAGCAAGTCAAAAATGGTTTTTTATTAAAATATATTTGGCTGATTTAAATGTAATCCATCAAATTGTTCTATTTTGTCAGCTGCTCACCACTTAATCTTCTTGTAAGGGACTGAAATATTAAAATTTATGTTAACAGGAGCTCTGCTTAAAGAACAGTATGCTTAAACTTGTTCCTGATTAAAGACCTGTCCATAGGTTCTAATCAGTACCAATAAAAAGCCACTGATATGATTTAATTGACTGAAACACATTTAAAAAGTGCTGCTGACTGATACAATCCGAGCAGTTCATGCCATTTCTTCATTTCCTTTGTAGCAGTTGTTTTAATGAATTTATTGTTAATCATCAATGGGTTTAAGTGGTTATTCCTGAAGGCTGACCAGAGTTTTCTGGATGCTTCGGTGAGCCCATCTCATAGGCACAAGAAAATCCTGTACTTCATTTTTCCTGAGCATAAAACTTGTTTTGTGTTTCTTCTGAAACTCAGGGTAACTTGTTCTTATGAAGTGAGGGTTGAGGTTTTTGTCTCTGCTCAAAAATAATTGCAGAAGTAACCCAACTGTTGATGTATTGCTACATAAAATCCCCCTTGTATTGATTAGCCCTTAATACTCTTGTCCTAGGTGTGATAATTGAGTCGAAGTATTGAACATTTTTGCCTAACTGCTTGTTTCCTTTACCTTTCCCATTTTATCTTTTTTAGTGCAGACAACTTCTGATTTTAATTTTTTCCCTGCTATTTCTACAAAATCTTCCTAAATTATCTTTTTCCCAAAGCTTTTCTGGAACCAAAAATTATTGTAAAATGCTCTAAGAGTGGAGCCCTCCAAAAGAGTTTTGTATGTAACCGTCAGAGAACACAACACTGGAACAAACTCAGTGTTTAATTTCAATGCACTGAAAATATAGCAAGGAATAAAAGCAGATTTGCTGCAGTTTTGTGTTGAATAACTTGGGTTGTATTTAATTTATGCACCCACGAGCACAGGGAGAGTGGCTGGGCTCTGTTTGACCTGGGCTCACAATTGCGGTGTAACCATCGAGCTGAACACCCACCTAATTAGATAAATTGCTTAATTTGCCAAGTTCTTTGTGTGGTCTGGCTCTGATAACATTAATGTTGATGTGCTGTAAACACAGGAGGTGTCAGAGCCCTGAGGGGGTTTCAGGTGCTCCAGAGCATCCTCCCCACTCACAGTCCTGAGCCGGGACCAGATCCTGCCATGGCCCTGAGGACACCACTCCGGACTTCTGGGTTCTTTTTAAAGAGTTTTTTATCTCAAGGTACCTGTTTATTAAAATATTTTTTAATTTTACTTTTTTTGGCTGTTATATTCTGTCTGGCTCTGAGTAAAATCAGACAAAGACAAAAAATATTTTTGTTTTATGGCTCTAACACCATCATGAGGAACAGGATTAGCCATGCAGGTAATTAGCTGCTTACAGAGGCACAGTTTCTTTGGACACTCTTTGTGCTTTATTTTTATTTTTTTTTTCAGAATATCTGCTTTAAGGCCTTGCAGTGCTACAAGGTTTAGGAACCAGCCATGGAAATAATTTGAGCTCTATGAAACTTATTTACTGTTCTGTAAGCACAGCTGGCAGCCAGTCTGTGCGCTTGGTCACCTCTGCCGTGGCATTTTGGGCAGGAAAAATGCAATTGTTGCGAAGGGAGCCCTTCCAAATCTGTTTTGTCCAGCACAGTTTATATTCCAGCAGGATAACACAGTTGAAAATGCTTCTGATTTTAGGCCAGATGTAATAACTGCTCCTTCCACTAACCTTTGGAATTCAGGCACTGCAAACATTAAAGAAGCTCTTGCGTCAAGAAAAATGATTGGATAAAAATGTTAATAAAATAATATGAATTCTTTTCATGAAGGCTTGGTAAAATCATTAAAACCTCATTTTATGTGACCAATATTGCTGCTGGAATGAGAACAAAATTGACCAAGTTATAGAACACAACATTGTGGCAGGAAATATTAAAATTGGACAGAACAGGAAATGTTCTTCATTAAAGTTCACTTCAAAACATTGGTTGTTATTAAGAAATCTTGATCACAGGCATAAAACCTGTCATTCCAAATTTTAAAAAAGATGCTTTTAGTCAAATATTCTCTTTATAAGAAAGGTAGGCAACTTTTAAAAAGCAGCTAAAATATCATAGATTTTTTTTTAATTTCAGAACTTTTCAAAACATTTCATCCTTCTATCAAAGTATGATCCAATTATATCTTCATTGATTCCTATCTTCATTTCTTCATTGATTCAGATCACTTTTTTCACTCTCTCTAGGGGACATGCATAGATGCCATTTCACTTCTATGTTTCTAGTCCATATTTAAAACATTAATTATTTCTGCCCTAGTCAGGTCACGCAGCATTGAGATAGCTTGAATTGAATTAGGAAAAATGCATAAAATTAACTTGTCAAAGTTCATTCTGAAAAGAAGAGAAACAAAAGGGGGAATTCATCCTAGCAATACAAGTGGTTGTATTTCATGGGGTTATTTTAGCAATAGAATATGTAACTTCCAGTTTACAGACACTGAATTCCAGCAGTTTATTTTCATTAATATTATTGTTACATTATCCAGTTATAGACTCAAAGCATCTCTTGTTCTGAGCCTCTGTCATGTTTAATTTATGCTGATTGATTTGTTTAATGTCAATAAACAGTATTGCACCTTTGAGTTGGTTATAATTAAGATGCAATGCATTCTTAATGTATCTCCTTAACTACAACAGGTTCCAAAATCAATATGACCTCTTAAATAAAGAATCCAGGCTATTTGTTATTCACTGCAGAAATTCATATTACTGAAAAGTGTCTGTGATCAGCTAAGAGAGACTTCTAAAAATATTAGTTTTGCAGCTGTAACTTTGTCCAAAATCTTTTATAACTTTATCCAAGAATCTGTTCTTTTGCCATTGCAAAAGTTTATTTTCACTTTCAGCTGCCAATAACTCAAATAGAGCAATAACAGGAGTGGGATATCATTGCTGTGGACCAGTTGTTGAAAAGGAAATAATTCTTTTTTTTTCAGTAAAATGATCTTACCTATGATTATCATTGCTGACAGCCTTTCAAATAGGACTCTTTTTGTTCATAGGCAACTGCTCTGAAACTGCAAAGACAAAAATGGACCTAACTGTGAGTAATTTTCTGCATTTCATCTTTAGTCAGTTGCAGAAATATCCATGGAATTTTAACAGGAAGTCTTTAAAGATATCATTATTTTTATCTTTATTTATCTTTAAAAATAATAATTAAAATGTCAAATAATAAGTTTACATGTTTTCCCTAAAATATGAGGGTCAAAGAAACAACACTTAGTAAGGAAAAAGAACCTTAGAACATTGAAGATTATCCATTTAAAATTCAAAAAGGTGAGTTTTTAATCTATTTTCATTAGAAATAAAGCTTTCTATTTCTGTTTAGTTATAAAAATAAATAAGGAGTATTATTAAATATGAAGTAGGGATTCTTTAACTGAGGAGTTAATTTTTGCTTGGAGAAGAATGTTTGCTTAAAATTGAATCTGAATACTTGGGTCACTTACTCAGAGGTGAAATGGTGAAACCACAGTGGAAAATGTTCTTTTATACTCCAAAAGAGCAGTAACCCACTACAGCTCAGAACATGTCAGGTGGATTTAGAGAGTTTTTAACAAAGAAAAGGAAGAAAATATTTCAATCTGTTCATTGCCATGGTCTTTAATTCCCTCCAATAATTTGTGCTACTTGCTTATGCAACAGTACAGAATAATCACTGTAACAATCATAAAAAAAAAATAATTCTTTCTTGATGAGGTAAAATATCATGGTCATTCAGATTTGTTAAAAATTGCTCAAAATACAATCTGGCAATCTTATCAAGGTATACAATTCTGGACTGCAGAAGACAAAGATGAGCTTGTTCCTCTTCAAACCTGTGTGCATCAGCATTGAAGCTCAAAAATTTGTATTCCCCAATCACTCAGCAGGAATTGTGCCATTGCAGAAAATTGTTGAACCATGATCATAAAAGTAAATATTGGAAAGTGATGATTTTGCTTCCCTACTATGTCAGGATCCTTGCAGTCTGTGATCTCAGCCCTTCATCAATTTTGGATGTGAGGTTTTAATAAGAATTCCATCCTCTGCATAAAGATTGCACAATTTTGCATAAAAAAGTTCAACTGACCATTTCACCTATTTAGTTTTTATCTTTATGTACATGGATGCATTTGGGTTTGCTGTTTAACTGGATTTTAACACATACATAATAAAAGGTATTGATTACAATGAGAGAGAAAATTGCTTTGCAAGTAAAGTATTCCTAATTCTCTTCTCCCAAGAGATAAACACCCATCTGTTACTACATGAAAAAAGGAGGCAATTACAGAGTTAATGCTCTGAAAAACTTGTTAGTTTGTTGTACCATTAAAGGTGGTTGTAAAAAAGTATTAAAAAAGTATTGTGTGCAAACGATAATGCGGTTCTGATGATGAGCAATGATAAATGATAAGCGCTTGGTGTAATTTACATTTTAAGTATATAGAGTAGCAAAACCCATCCCTTGGAGTCACACACAGAGCAGATCATTCCACATGTGGTGAATGTGCTTCCTCCTGCAGCTGTACAATTAAAAATCTCCTGAGGTTGTTAAGGTAAAATCTTCCCAGGCATTTCCCGTAGAGACAAATCCTGAGCTTGCTTTGAGCTGTTGGTCTTACACTTGCTGAATCAGGATTTCACATCATTTTGCGCCGTTTCCCTGTTTTCTTGGGCTTTTTTCATGGATTTCAGTTGGCCCTGGAGCCATGGTTGTGCTGCTGAGAAAAGCAGTGAAGCTTCTCCTGGGTGCGTTTGATGTTCGTTCCCTTCTGCTGCTCAGAGCCACTCTGAGCTACAGCGCCTGCACAGGGCACGGTTTCCCACCTGAGCAGGAGAAACTCTTCCTCCAGGAGCTGAAGGGTGTCGGATCTCAGGATCTCAATCCTGAGGTGCCGAGCCACCGAGACCACCCTTGGGGGGCTCGGGAGTCCTGGGATGTTCCAGAAGTGTCTGGTGGCTGGACTTTGATCCCACACGGGAGACGACACCTGTATGAGGATAGGAGGGTTTCACCGGGGTGAATGGTGAAGGGATTGGTTAATTAGAGGGTGAGACACAGGGTTTAGGATTTCTGTACAGGAGGGTTTAGAGAAGTAAGATGGAGGAATTGGGGTGTGTCCTGTCCTTCTTCTTCTTCTTCTTCTCCTCCATCTTCTTTGGCCATGGTGGCACTTTTGGATTGGTTATTACTGAGAGTGCACCCAGCAATAAGAATAAATGGTATTGGGGAAAAATGATAAATATTGTACACGTAACCATGGGTATAAAGATAGGTGTCTGTACGGAGGACAGCACAGTGTGCTCATGGCTGACTGCTGAGCAGAGCTCTGTCGGGCTGAAAGGACATCTTTTAGATAAACAATTAATAAACATAAAAACCGAAAGAAGAACTGAAGCCTCTTCTCGTCCTTCGATACGCGGGCTGCCCCAAGGCCACTCCGGGCCTTTCTAGGCCCCCCAAACAGCCGAGAAAACCCGACAAAGGGAATTAAAATGCCAGATGTCAAATTGAGTCTGTTCTGGAAGCTTTGTCTCTCTTGCCTGTTGGGTTTGCTTGAGTCAAAATGAGAAGCAAAGACCAGCTTAGAACAATTACAGCTTGTCAGGGACACAAAACCAGCTAAAATTAAGATAATTGCTTTCTGGCTATAGGATATTATTCCATAAACAACTCTTTAGCCATCCCCTTCAGATAAATAATGCTGGAATAGCCATGACTGGTTCACCTAGTTCATGGGACCAAAGAAATTTGAGTTTGCTGGTAAAGATGCACCCAAATGCTGTTTGCAATCAGCATTTCTCCACAAGGACCCAGGGGCTTTAAAGGCAGAGTCTGTGGCTAAAGCAAAGAGTAAAAGTGATTTTTCTGCATCTAGTAGAGCTGTTGATAGGTTTAAAAATGAAATGGGTATTTGAAAGTTCACCTCAGAAGGAATCACTCCTGTGATAGGAGTGCGCCATGGTGTGGAATTTGTGTGGCCATTTCCAGGGTAATTTCCATCCTTGCCAAACTTGTGTGTCTGCTGCTGGTGAGAGACAGAAAACCTCTTCAGAGAAGAATTGTGCATCATATGGTAAAGACTGGACATTAATTTTTATTTTTAGCTCCTTTTTAGCCAGTTATGTAAATGATGAAGAGTTTAACTCTCCTGTATGATCAGCTTTCATTATGCAGAAGAGTTGCATTTTGCCCTCATTTTAAATTAAGTTGCTAATGTGTTTATGACATTGATAATGGGTTACTTCACTAAATGCATCATTATGAATCTGTGTAACATTCTTCTGTTTGGAGTCACACAAAGCAAATTCCTGACAGCAAGGTTATAAACAGGCTCAATTACTGGCAGCCTCTCTTTACAAATGAACAAGTTACTGTTTTGGAAGAGCAGAATTTGTGCCAGAAAAACAGATTTTGATAACTGAGCCTGTCAGGAACACACTGAAGGTCAGCATATCTGTGGATGAGCCCTACTGTAGAGCAAACAATTTACTGGATGATTCAGCAACATTTCTAGCGGAGTACATCATTCATCATTGTTAGAACAACTGAGAGGCAAAAATGTGATTAATTTCTTTCTTCTGTTCTCAAGTTTGGGAAGCATACATCAATTGCTGGGTTCATCAGATAACTCATTTCTGAAATAGATCCGAAGCCAAAAGACCCAAAGCGTTTAATAGGAGTGTAATTTTAAAGTTGTCTGCCAATTTAGGGTGTGGGAGATTCCTGTGGCCATTGACTCCATCATGTAAATCCGTGGGTACCTGTGCCAGTGTGAGCTTTGCTAAGCACACAGGGAAATGTGTCCCATCCCACATCAGCCCATTTCTGACAGTGACATCAAATAAATGTGGTGCTGGAACATTCCAGGTGCCAGCATTATGGATATATTATTACTATTACTATTACTATTACTATTACTATTACTAGTAGTAGTAGTAGTAGTAGTAGTAGTAGTAGTAATAATAATAATAATAATAATAATAATAATTTTAAAATAAACCATAAAATTTAAAATAATAAAACATAATAACTAAAACAAAATAAAAGTAAAATAAAAATAAAAAAATAATAGCAATAAAATGAAAATAAAATTTTTAAAAAATTAAAAAATTAAACAAATTTTAAAAATAAACTAAAAAAAGAAAAAGAAAAATAATTGAAATTAAAATTAAAATAAAAAGAAGGAGAAGAAAACAAGAAGAAGAAGAAAAGGAAGCAGAGGAAAAGAAGCAGAAGAAGAAGAAAAAACGAAGAAGAAGGAGGAGGAGAAAAAGAAGAAGGAGAGGAAGAAGAAGAGGAAGAAGAGGAAGACAAGCTGGCATTCCTGTGTCTTCTGCCTCTCAAATGCTCAATTGGCAATATTTTGCTTTTCCAAAGGAATGTCCCCTTTATTATCAATGTTTTCCCCTCCATTTTTGTGTCCCTTTCCTACACCCATCAGGCAAGGTGTTTTGTCAGATTCCTGTCCCAAAATGGGAGCTGAGCTCCAGAGAGCATCCCCAGAGTTGTACCAGTTCTCTTCATTAGTTATTAATTCCTTGCTTCTGTCAGATCAGTTTCTAGACAAACAGTTAACTTTTTATTTCTTCCTTTCCTTAATGCACTCTGTGACTTTGTAACTTCAGATTTTGAGAGTGGGAAGGTCTTCATTTGTTTCTAAGAATTTCTTGCCATTTTTATTAGTGCTCCACAAAGTAGTCTTTATTATTTTCATATAAAAGAAAGTAAGTTTTACCATCAGTTTTTTTGGTTTATCATGAAAAGATAACTCTAAAATCTAGGAACTTGATCAAGAAGTAATTTTGTAATTGGGCTGCAGGGGAGATTAAAACTGAGATTTGCATTAGAGCTGACAATTTGGCAATCAGATTTGGTATAACAGAAAACATGACCTGAATACATCACAGAGAATTAAGAAACTACAAATTATTCTCTAATGTCCTTCATGTTTCTAAAAATAAAAAATTCTATTATTTACAACTATATGTTAAGGGAAGTAGAAATTACACATACCTACCATGTGGACCATTTCTTTAATAAAAGTCTTCCAAAGCAGAAATAAAAAAAACTAAATGGTTTCAGAATGAAGAATGACCAGATGTAATCTTGGCTTTAAATCTTGGCTTTACTTTTGGTTATTTGTAAATTTAGGTGCTTACCACTAGGATCTGCATGATTAGAAGTACTTTTTGATTAGTATACTTTAAATTGTTGGGTTTTTAAATGTGGTCTATCAATTTTCTCCATTTGCTGAAGTCTAGTAAAAATCTAGGTATTAATTCAACATATTTTCTGATCAAGAGAGACTGAAAAATTATCTTGACACTCACTGTAGCTATTTAATTTTGAAATAACTCAGTGTCTGAGCTATTCTCTTACCTTTATGCACTAAGCAGTCCCTAAAAAATAAAGAGCAGAAGCTAAAATGCACAGTTAGGCATGTGCATAAATCCAAACCACTTCTCTTTGAGTATTTGTTTCTTAAATGAAAACTAAAAATCTTCAGGCAGAGAATTATGTTTAAATGAAAAGTGCCTTTGATTTTGTACAGGATGTATTTCGGAGGGGAACTCAGTGTTCCAATTCCAGTCAAATATCTTCCTACAAAGCAGCTAGGAAACAAATTCTTTTAAGTACCACTAGATTGTAGGACAGCTGTTCAAGAACTTAAAATGTATTAAAAATTCAAATCTTTCCCATGTGGGTGATAAACCAGCTGACAATTACATAAATACATCAGCACAGGCCATAAGCAATGACTCTTTGCCTCATTATTTACCTTTCATGTTGCACAAAATCTGTTACAGTTCCTATAATTCAGTTTAATTTCATCAAGTATAAAACTTTGTATTACCATATCTATCCTATTAAATATTTTACCCTGAAGGTTTACAAATCTCTCTGATTCGTGGCTGGTGTTTGGTTCTTCATGCATTGTCAGGTTTTAAGACAGGAAAAAAACCTACTACTTGTTTCAGCCTTTTTGTAATTAATGTGGGCATGTGGTGAATGGTAAAAATGCCAAATTCACTGGCATTTTTTTTGTTCCAGTTTAAATGAGTTGATTAATAGTGAACCATTCTTCAATGCTATATAAATTCATCTTGGAAAAATGGGTTTCAGCATTTACTGTGCTTTTTAAATAACTGACTACAGCACAAGTTGATTTGCTATTTATTTATTACTTGCAAAGATTTAAGAGATTGTAAAAAAGAGCATGTAACACAAATATAAGCATTCTCACAGAAAATCAAATAAGCAAACCAAACCCACAAACCAACCCAAAGCAGAAATGGGAGCTGCTCAAATTGAGTTGTCTGTGTGTGCTGTACTCATGGATAGGAATGAAATGTGCCTGTATTCTCCTCACAGGTAGGAATGATTAAAAAAGTCAAAGGAAAATGTTTTTTTTTACTCTGAAATTGAGTTTTTTTGGCAATTAACCGAAGGGTGTCATCAGTTGTAGCACATGAAGCAAACCTCTACCAGGAACTGCCCAAAGCAGGGAGGGATTCAGCGGTCAGAATATCCTGAAATACACATTTTGAAGAAAAACTTATTGGAAACTGGCAGCCTGATCTCAGGCTCAGGGCATTTCAAGCACAGGAATTTTTAGGTCTCCTGGTTCAGTCACACCTGGTTTTTTTTGTTGTTTTTCAGGCTCTGAGTGTTCTGCTCCTGGCTGAAAAACCACCTTGCAATAACCAGGATGTGATGGGAAGGGCAGAGCTCTTGGGCAGAGCAAGAGGCTGAAAAGTTCGGGTTAACAGGGAAAATTAATCCAGTATTTTTACAAATTTTCAACTTTTCACTCCTCCTGTGCCAGACCTACTGTGTGAAGTCATCTCTGGATGCAGGTATTGCACCCACCCAGCCTGTGAGCCTCGAGTCAAATATAAACATCAGAGTGCCACAGCTCCTTCCAGGACTGAGGTATTTACCAGAAATTTTTCCTTTTTTAATATTTTATTGCTCCTACAGGATGTCTGCTATTGATTTGATACATATATCTGTTCACATTGCACAAAAATTGGTGCATTTAGAACTGACTGCAGCCTATAGAGTGACTTCAAATACTTTTGTGTTGGTTTGTTAGGAAAATCATTTGCTTTTGAGAATCTTGTAAGTATTTAGAATTACAAATAGAAAAAATTGGATAAATTATTTTAAAATATAAATACCAAACAACAATTTATTATAAAGATAAGATATTTAAGGAAACAGAAGTTATTACCCAAAACCACATATTCTTTACTATTTTTGTTTGGCTGGTTTTAGTAATAACACTTAACAGAAGGAAGAAGGAAAGATTGGATGCTGGAGTAGTATTAATACTAAAAATCAAGCTTGTAAATTATCTAAATAATTTTTTTTTAAATGCAATGCTTTTATGTGAACATTGTCATAAATCCTGCTTTCTCTCTCCCTCTCTCTTGGTCTCCAAAGATTATTAAAGGTAAACCTGAGGCTAAAAGTTATAAATCCGATGTATTTATGTATTCAGGTGCTTAGGGAGGGCCTTGGGAGGCTGGGGACATCAATCTGTCCCTCAGGTCCTGCAGGGCTGAGTGTGCCCCAAGACATTGCTGGGAGCATTTCATGGCAGATCCAGAGCTGCAGTTCTGATTTTCGGGCTCTCACCTCCCAGCACCATCCATTTCTCTTCCTGTGGAGGATATTGAGGTCATCTAATTTTCATTCACGTTTTATTTCTAAGCTGAAGCCTGCAAAGGTAATGGTGCATACCTCTAAATGGCACGTTAATGGGGAAATGAATTCACCTGGTAATTAAGGCACTGACATTTGTTGAGTGCAACTGGGTTTTTAGAAGGGCTCTGAAACCTGAAGGGGAAAAAAACCTCCCCAAACTTTATTTCTTTTTCTAGGACAAATATGTGTTTTGCAGCTCTTACGTGGGATCAGCATCACTGACAGGGCCTTTACCAAAGCTCAGCTGTTAAAGCTGAGAGCAGAAATCCCCTGGGCAGAAGGGCTGTTGATCATTAATTGTGGTGTGTGAAATAGCTGGCTGATTTCCTCCTCTCACAACTTTTATTTGTTGTCTGTTCTGCCCGTTCCATTCAGGCCTGGATGGACATTTCTCAGATCCGTTGCTGGGTTTGTGCTCTATTACAGCCTGCAAGAAGATACAGCAAATTCCCCTAAGACTCCCAGTGGAGTTTTTCACTAGAAATGTTTTTAGAAATATCTATTTCAGGATGTTTTCATGCAATTGTCAAAGGCAGGAGAATTCTGAGTAAGATATTTGATAAGATTTTAAATTGAATTCTTTAAGATACCTTAATGAATCCCTCATGTTGCTAAGCACAATATCACAGGAAAAAAATTGTATTTCTCTGCTTCTGCTTCTCATTGGTGGTACCAAAACTCCAGTACATTTGTAAGTCCCTCTCTCACTTTCCTGAGCACACACCCTGGTTTTATGAATCTATTTATCAGTTTATTTTTAGCTCAGCTCCCTTTTACGAAGGAACTGACGGTTCTATCACACAAACTGCTTCTTCAAATCAGCTTTGTTTTTCAATCTGAGAGTGTTTTAGAAAACCAAGTGTGAACCTTTCAGGGTTTTTTGTCTTTTCCCCCTTCTCCTGAAGGCCCTTTTGCCCATGGTACATTTTATTTCTCCAGGTGCTGTGAGTCCAGGCTGCATCCTGTGACAAATCCCCTGTCATCCATCCAAATGACAGCAGTCCTGGGGCTGGGGGTGCTTTGCAGCTTGACAAGGTGTGCATAAAAGTGTCTCTTCCATCACCAAGTCCATGAATATTACTCTTTTTCAGTACAAAATATATACTTGAATGCTATTTCCAAAAGGTTTTTGAAATACAAGTGGTATTTGAGGAATTTGACAGCAGAGAATTTGCTTTTTATTGTGGGCAAAATAATATTTTTCTCTTCAGCATCCATAAAACATGGGACACTGAGGAACAGGGGTGTTGGTTACCTGATCTTGAAGTCAAATAATGTTGGTCTGGGGTGTTATTCTGCTTGTTTTGCACCCTCTGAGGCCCTGAGTAGCTTCAGAAGAATTATATCCTTGAGATCAAAGGTGAACAATGTTAATTCTGAAAGTATAAGTCTTCATTGGAGAGATTTTGCTTTTGGCTTTTACCTTAGAGAAAAACTAAAAATCCTTTAAATAATGTAATACTAATTCTCTTTTATTCACAATGTTATTGCTTTATTTTACAAATATATTTCAGGATATTCACTGATCTAAGCCAGAAAAGGATATTTTAGAGATAGAAAAGGGAGCCACGATGAATTGAAGGGCATTGACTCTCACATATCTTTGATAAAATTACCTTTTATCCTTTCTGCATTCATCTTTTATTCTCTGGTTCAACATGACTGGTAATGACGCAATTACCAGTGTAAAATGCAACACTTGAAAATATAGGGTTACAAAAATGGGTCCATTTAATGATTAGGTTAAAACTGATATAAAAAAAAAAATCAGTGTTTTAATATCCTGTAAGAGCAATTAAAATCTGTATTAACATTAGCCCTGGTAGAAAGAGTTTCAGAATTATTTCTCGTCCACATTAATGAGCCTTTATTATAGAAACCCTGAGGTATTTTATATCTCACATGGAAGAATATAATTAGACACAAATTGATAGGCCTGTGCCTGGTACAAAATTAGAATTTATAGCAGCTGATTGTGAACCTGTTGTCTGCCTAGTTTTACCCCTAGCAAATGCATCTGCAGGCAGTGGAACAAATCCCCCAGAATAATCTGTAACCAATCTGCACGACAGCTCCCATTTCCTGGCACACCAGCCAGCCCAGAGCCAGGCAGGTGCAATCCTTTCCCAGTTTTCCTAAACACTGTTGAACACCTAATGACCTTGACAAAATGATCTGAATTAGGACTCATCTCCATCTTAGCGATCACTCCGTGGAGCAAAGCAAGATTTCAGTAATGAAGGCCCATAAAAACCATTTCAGTGTGTTTTCCTAGCTCCCCTATTGCCCTCCATATTCTTTTTAATTGTGTTTAACAGCAGTTAAGTAATTTTGTGCTTATTATGGTGCAGGATTCAATTCAGCTTCCTTCCTGAGAATAAAAATAGTAGGAGGCAATAATGCATTGTCTCACTTGTAGCTGAGTTATAGATAGAAGCAGAATTATGAATCTACTAAAACAAAGTTCTTGAAGTGTCTGGAAAATACAAATTGCCTTTAGCTAAAAGGTCTAAAAGTACTCACAAGAGTTTATTTTGGGAGCTGCATGGTACAACTGGCAGGAAGCACTGGATGATGGCAGATACAAATCTCAGCCTCTTCCTGAAACAATGCTTCGTGGGGAAATTATTCATGCCTGCCTTGAAAATATAACCCAAGAGTGACAGTGCTTCAGAGCTCATTAACTTCTGTGATGCTCTGAGAGCAGAAGAATGAGTGTGGGTAAAATGTTGTGTACAAAAACGGCCTCTGCTGCTTTTTTCATCCTTTTTCTAAATGGTCATGATCGAGATGTAAAGATTATGTTTGATATATGAATATTCTCCCTACCCTGGAAAAAAATCTGAGTGCTTGGACCTGAATGTTGAATTAATATTAATATTAAGTATATAAGGCAGGAATTAAGTATATTAAGTATATAAGATCAGGAATTCAGCAGAAATTGCCTACTGAAAACTCTGCCTTCAGAAATAAACAAACAAATAAAATGGATAAAATTCCATTCAGCTGAAATCTCCCTTGCTTAGGTTTGAGGCGCTGTTTCTTGCTTATTGTCTCCTTGACAGCACCATTAGCAGAACAAACACCTTTCTGACCCCCCTGGAATGAATTTGCCATCCCAGCAGAGGCTCCAGAGGGGCTGCAGGCAGAGCGGGGCTGCTGCCCTGCCTGGAGAAGGTCAGGAGGGAAATAACGCCGAGTGTCAGCTGCCAACGCCTGCAGTGAGCGTGGCGAGCCCGCTGGATCAGCTTCTCTTTGTTCTGTCAGGTGCAGTCTGCAGGTGAGGGGAGAGATGGCACATTACAGCTGTTGGACAGATGGGCAGATTAAGGGTGATATTTCTGTTGTAGTGTGTTTTAAGTTTCTCAGTTTGCTCCCCCATTTTATGTACTGTACCCTCCTTTTGGGATTTTCCCAAGCCAGCACCCATGGCACCTTTCTAGTGCAGGAACTGCTGTCACTAGAAAGGGGGAAAATCCACTGGTGGTACAACCACCCGCCTGAAAAATAACAAAAACTAAAACAACAAGCTACTCGCCACTAGCCCCTGCTCCCCCCACTGTCCCCAAGTCTGGGGTTTCAGCAAAGGGCAAAAGGATTTGGGTGGTGGGTACGGGCCCCAAGTCTGGGGATACCGACCCCACAGGAAAGATAAAACAAAAAAGGCGCGGGGATGAGGAAGAGCCTCAGGGAAAGAGGGTGGGGGGTAGGTCCCCAATGCAGGGCATGTACCCCTAGGGAAAGGTTAAAAAGGCAGGGGGGAAGTCGGAAAGGTCCCCAGAGCGGGGCCCGATCTTACCAGCCTGGTGGCGACAGCAAAAGAAAAATCAGGTGGGGGTCTTCGTCTCCGGGGTCGTCCTCACTGGGTGCGAGGGGTCTCGATCCCGATCCCCAGGGAGCGCTGCCCCTAAAACAGGGCCTGCTACTACCTGGGGTAGCGCGGCGTCCAAAGGAACGAAATGTCCAACTCCGAAGGGTCTGGTGGTCAGCTGTCCAGGTGGTCAGTGGTCCACTTCAGGCCCCACGTTGGGCGCCACACTGCGCGAGGGCGTACGCGGCCCTAGATCCGGCTAGCACGAGGGGTGAGAAGGCCAACGCCCCCGCGCATATTTCTGTGTGCTCCGGGGCTGTGCAGGCTGCCTCAGCCTTTCTTGGATGTTTAAATGTGCTTTTCATTACAGTTCCTCATAAAAATCTTCATGTGTTTTTTTGCCTAAAACACATTTTTTTCCTTACCTTGGAGCATCACAAACCTTTCTCCTTTCACAAGCATTTCAAAGGAGGTCGTTCAGTGTCATCTCTAAGTGGGAAGGCCTCAGAACAGCAGTGTTTATTTGGAAATCAGGGTTCCTGAAACCTCCTCTGGCTTTTTTGCCTTTCTCTTGAGACAAAAGCACAAAACACTCTGAGATTTGAGGTCCTGCTAGGAGGAAAGTGGCATTTTAATGGCATTAAGTGCTTCTCTGTTAGTAAGTCAGTGGTGAGCCCCCATTAATTAAAAAAAAATAAGTGAATGTACAGGCTAACATTACATTTGTATTTCAGACTTTTAGACTCTCAGACTTCTTATTCTCCTGTTTGACCTGGTTAAAGCAGAATTCATATTTGACAGTAATCATAGGAGATCAGGTGGTCAAACAACTGGCATTACATTTCAGTTTGCGCTTGGACAATTAAATATACATTTTTCAGTTTATTCTGATTGTAATTTATTTTTATGCCAAAAATGAGGGAAATTTGAGTATATGAAACAGCAAGTTTTCAAACCTAGAAGCATAAGAGTTTAAACATAGATTTTTATATATTTTTCAACTTTTTTCCTATGGGAGAACAGCAGGTTAAAATCAATCATTTGCCACTGAGCCCGAGATCTCAAACAATAAAGTTCTCTTTGCCCCAGAAAATGAGGGGGATTTAAGATCCTGATGCAAATTCTGGGACCTAACCCCAGATGTAGCCTCTGGAATATTTCAGATAAAGAATGATATTTAAACCATAAATTCAAGCAATCACTTGTTCTTGATCACACTCTAGAAACCAAAAATTGAAAAGTTTAGTGCCAAGGCAGCTCACAGGGACTATTGTGAGTTTTCTTGTTGGTGTTGGTGTCTCCCTGGGATTTTTGGAGATGAAAAATTAAACATACACGATAATCTTCATAAGGTTTTCCATCCTGATTAGAGCTCTCCAAACAATGATGAAGTTGGATGGAGCATCCTGGTGTAAGCAGCTTTTTCCTGACCATTGCTAATCACAGTGTAATTCCTGTGCTTCAAGGAGTGAGAAGAATTAGCAGTGCTAACAATTAATCCCTTCAGCACAGCTGATGGAACAAAGTAAAATATTTATGAGAGATAAAGTAGATTTCCTCTTTCAGTGTTTACCTTCATGTTTGCTTAAATAAACTCCTACTCCCTTAAGACATGGTGACATTTCTGACTAAACTGAGGCTATTGATCATGGAATTAAAGTTTATATAATGTCCAAATATTTTAAGTTAGAATGGATTTCAATATTAAGTACCATTTAAGTCCAATAAGTAGATTACAAATATGGTTGTTTTTAATAAATCATCTAACACTAACAGCTAGATTTAGCTAATATTTTTTTAGTTTATCTGAAGATCTCTTTTGCTTAGCTTCTTTAATGACTGCTAACTTCATTTATCAAACAGAAAGACTGAGGATCAAAAATCATAAAATAAATCTGTCTTGTATTTTCAGGACTCAATACCTCATGGTCATATCTCATGGTCATATCAGGGTTTGCACAAAGGATTTTTGCCAAAATAGGACACACAGCCCCCAGAGAGAAGCATCTTTGTACAGATGATGTTTTGCAAAGTTCTGTATGCAAATCCATACAAGAATTTTAACCCAAAGAGGCACATTAGGACTGTAATTATACAGAGTCAGTTAAAAAATACCTAATTTCATGATAGCTCCAGAACAGCAAAAACAAGCTTTGCCCCTAAAGCAACAAGGGAATTAATTGGAGGAATTCTCAGTAATTTGCTTATCACTCAATGAGTTCAGATACCTGGACCCAGTTCAAGTTAATTCAGTCATGGCTGTGGGAAAAATGCCTATTTATCACTCTCTCCCTATAGCTTTTGTGTGAAATGGGTTTTTTCTTTCTTTCCACCTTATTAAAAGTCTTTCATCTCCTAAAATCAATGAAGCTATCACCTGGGAATTGTTTGGCTTAAGTCAGGGTTTCTTTATAAATTTTGCACACAGTCTTTTGTGTGTTTCCTTCTTAAAATTCATTTCATTTGTTTTGTTCAGATAATATTTTACTCTTCAATTTTTTTACCTGTTCAACAGATGGACAGCCAGATTTATCTGTGCACGTGTATAAACAGCCCTCTGCACACAACCAAAGAGCTGACCTGTGCAAAAAATGTATAATCTTACCTTTCTGCCCATCAAATATTTGGGGTTTTTTTCTATCTTCCTATTGTTCTCACTGGAAAATGCTCAGTGTCATGGCTGGCCAGTACACGTGGGTGGATTTAAGAACCACTTGTTTTCTTTAAAAAGAATTAATTCAAAAATTAATTAATATCTCCTACTCCTTGTAGTCACTAATTTCTATAAAACTTCCAGGACCTTTTGTCTTCTTTTCCAGCTTTTAATGTGCTTGACATTGGTGAATAATTCCATAATTATTTTGAGGATAGATCTGATAAAAACACTTATCTTGTTTTCTTAGAGAGATAAGATAAAAATATTAAACAAATACAGCAAGAAGCACTTCTTTTTTCCCAGTCTATTGTATTTTATGCATACTGGCGCTCCAAAGAACAACTGAATTAACATATTGAATGTAAAGCTCAAGAAAAACAAAAACAATAAAAAAGCTGAGAGCAGAGCCTTTGTTGATGAAAGAAAAGAAGAAAGGTGTTTATAATATTTAAGAAAATTTTGGAGACATGAAAACAGCCCATGCAGAGGACAGTAATTAAGTCAGTTACTAATGAATATCTAATGAAATATTTAGAGATGGGTGGAGAATGTCTTGTGTTTGGAAAATCTCAAAGTGGAAAGAAAACACCAAGGGATGGTGAGGGAATGAAAAAGGGATTTGGGCCACCAAGTCAGTGGAGAAAGAGAAACAACAGACAATGAAAGGAAGTTCAATAATGGTTTAGAAAGAAGGAAAATAAAAGTAGATAATCAATAACACAAAAGTGTTTAGCAAAGCCTGTACATTTAGGGAATTTTTCTCCCTTTTTTGTTTGTTTTAAAATCTTTCTAGATGTGTATGTGCTGTGCTTGAAACCCTTATGCATCAAGACATTTTGTTTTCCCAGAGCCTCGGGATGTCCTCTTTAATTCTGGTTAGTGGTTATTAACACTGACACCATTGTCATGCTAATTGAAAAGTCAAATTTTAAGCCTGAGTACTTAAAGAACCTTTGGCACTTTTGTACAGTAATTTTCAAAAAAATCGCTCAAGAAAACCAACAGTGTTGAAAGCACTTTCATATTAAAAATTATTTGAGTAAAATAAGTTGCTGTCTCTACTGAATTGAGCTTTGTTGTTTCTGATGAGCTTTGTAGAACGCTGTTCTTTCAATATAAAGTACACAAGTAAACATTGAGGAGAAGCAGTGGCTCAAACACGAGGTGAGTTAAACAAGGGTGTGGGGGCCTGAATATATGTTGTATTGTAAGACCTGTGTGGGTCCGAGTTGCTCTAAACGAGCTGCAGCTGCAGGGTCCTTACCTGGGCAGCAGCTGTAGCTCGTGAAGGTAACTGAGATAAATAGGGGTGGGTCAAGAGCCCAAGAGGAACCCCTGAGAAGACCGGAAGGACTGTGCTGCAGAGAGGCAAGAACAACATTGCAGCGAAGATTGCAATACAAGGGCAGGGCTGACTTTGACTCTGCGCAGAAGGAGAAAGCCCTGATGCCTTCCCCAGGATTTGACAGTGACTTGCTGTTAGGTATTAGTGAAATCACTGGGGGAAAAACGTGTTTGTGTCTCATTAGCATCAAAGGCAAAGCCACGGTGTCCTCACTTCCCCTCTGCTGGGCCCTACCTACAGCGGCTCTCTGGAACTCTGAATTGTTGTAGGTACAGAGCAACAGCTCTGTGTGAAGCCATAAAACACAGCCAAAATGCCTCGGGGTATAGAAATAACATTTTTGAGCTTTTTGAAGCTCAGAGCTTGAATTCCTAAAGCCAAGTCAACCTTACCTGATGCCACGTAGAGCAGGATCCTGGATCAGGAGGGCTGAGGGTGTTTGGAGACACCTGAGTGTCTCCTCTGCACTGTTAGAGTCAATTCCTCTTCCCCTGCTTTTATTATCAGATAATTCTGTCCATGGCAAGAAAAAGAGAGAAGAGGCTGCAGAGCTGAGCTGCACACCAGAGCTGTGAGGGCAGCACAGCAGGTTCTGTCCTCAGGGCTGGGACAAAGAGTGGGAGACACCGAATCTTTTTGGGATTCCTGAGTGCAGTGCCCTGAATTCATTGAAACCTTTCCCATGCAGCCTCACAGTGCTCATTGTCAACCAAGTGTGTATCTAACCCTAATGAAAATGCAATTTCTTCCCAATTCTTTCCCAATTTCTTACCTTTCACTGCTGCTACTCTCCCACTGCATTTAAAATGCCACAAATCCAGCAGGCTGCAGCTCTGTAGTTCCTTTCTGTTTGGTGATGCAGAGTCCCTTTTCCTTTTTATTTCTCATAAGTGTTATATTTGCTTCTATTTTCATTCTGTTGTAATCTGGATTTTACAGTGAATATAAAAGCCATGTGGAGTTCCATGAACACTTCCAGACAGCTTGTGGCTTTTTTTTGTTGGCGGAATGTGTGCTTATTACAAATGGGGATGTTCTAGGACCTCATTAATGATCAGTGAATGCAAACTGAGAAAAAACTTTTTTTTTTCCCCCTTACTAAACCCCTCAGCATATGAGATTTGCCTTTAGAGATTTTGATGGAGTGGATATTTTAGGGGTTTTATATATATATATATCATTTTTGTATTCAAATAAGAAAAAGCCCTGAAAGGAGAAATCATGTGTGAAGCAGAGAAAGGAGAATGGTTAATGAGAGAAAGGAGCAGGCACAAGGCAGCAGCGAGCAGAATAAGTGGATTTCTGTCAGAGGTTTTACAAGCACTGAGTTTCTGTGAGCAACCAGTGATTCTTATTGCAGTGGAGCTGATATACTGTCTGTTGTCATTATTAATAAAGAGAGTTATAAATTACTTGCCTGAAATACAGATCCTGTACTCCTAGAGTCAATGGGAGCACATGTCAATTCCTTAACACACCACGGTGAATAGTTCTGGGTCCACAATGCAGAAAAGTTAATTTTTCTCCTGTTATTTTTGGAGAAAGACTGTGTGTACCCTATATGTCATTTAAACATTTTATGTCTTTAATTTGTCATACTCTGGTGCAGAGATAGGGTCAAAGAGGACATTTCACTCACTCTTCCTGCTGGTGTTCTTCCAGACACTCAGTAGAACAGCAGAATTTCATAGTTTGTATTAATTATGGGTCCAGTTAGGCTGCTATTATCACTGTGACATTCAAATAATATTTAAAATTATTGCATCAATGTTATTTATAAGGTCAGGCATGTCACAGTTCTATTTTTATTAAAATTAAAGACACCACTGCTGTAGGGTAATAAGCCTTTAGATTGCTTATTGTCATTTAAGGGCACACATAATTGTGGTCTATGGTACTTAAACTGGAAATATTATCTTCATGTTTGGATTAGAAAAATGCTTTCTGATTACTATAAATATTTCCAAATCTATAATACTTCACCATTAGCTGGAGATATTTGGGTTTGCCTTGTTAAGTATCAATTGCACAGCTCCTCTGTCTGTTGGTGCCAAGAGCTGCACTTTTGGAACATCTTTTATTTAATTTTCTTCTGACATATAATTATGGTAAATAATTATTAGAAGCTTATAGTCACACACTGTGTTTGTGACAAAAATGGGAATTTTGTCTTCTATTCCTTCATTTCCAAGAGCTGCTAATTCTGCTACAAACTTATTTAGATATCATTTTTGCTCCTGAAGGAGCTTTGTGTAACTGCACTGTTTCATCCAGTTATGGGGAGAACTGATCATTGCACCACATAAAAATCCGTTTGGAAGTTTTGTCAGTACCCTTGGACTTACCAAATTGTACATACAGAGGATGAATATACAAAAAAAAAATCAAAATTTTACTGATTCCTCTGTTGCTAAACAAATGAATAATTTATTCCTTTAATTTTATCAAGAAAATGGATATGTTTGTACTGATTAAAACCAAATAGCATGGCTGTGAATATATGAATTTGCCACTTTTTACTAAGAGGATAATCCAGCTCAATTCAGGGGTTCCAGTTTAGGATTTCAAGGCTAAGAAATGCATTGTAAGTTATTTACAAAGGGTGTAAAAGCAGCTGAAAGCAAAGTTCAGTGACATCTCAGAGCAGAGCTGGGTTTGAAAGGTTCCTGTTTCCTCCAAGAATAGGATCACTGATAAATGAGGGGTTGGCTCCTCATTGCAGCTCAAGTATGAGGTCATGGTGACTCTTGGGTCACCCAGGGCACAGAGAAATTTCCCTTTATCTTTAATATCCAACTGTGAATCAGTTGCTGGAATTGAGTTTAAGACAGATGGGCCACTGAGGACAGAGGATGTGCAAACAGATATTCCTGAAAACTCAGCCTAGGAGTCACTAAAGCTGTCACCTGGGCTGTGCCATCAATTCAAACTAGATTTTTTTGTATATTTTCTTTTACCCTTTGCTCCATATTTTCCAATTTCAATTCATTGGGCTGACATTGGAGCAGTTTATTCTTAATCACTTGGTTTTGTTCCCATCACAGGTGTGTGCTGCTTTTCAGTGCGGTTGCTGATTTACAAGCACTAAGCAAGTTTTCAACTGAAAAAAAAAGGAAAAGAAAAGCCCCAAACCACACCAAATTACTTTTCAACAATGGCTTGCTTTTCTACATCTTCTAATTTAATGTTTGAGCAAAGTTGCAATCAGAAAATGGAATTACTATCCTGAACTGAGAAAGATAAAATCAATACTTGTAACAGTTATTGCTAACCATGTAGTGCTTATAGATTTAAATATAGAAACAGTTTATTCTGTGGTATTTACCAGTGTCAGAGCCAAGAGACTTCCACAAGCAGGAAAACAGTGGGTGACTGACAATAAAACCACAGATACCTGATGCTTTGTAATATTGTGGATGTGGTTGAACAAGGAATTTAATTGTAAAATACAGAAATAAAAGCGTAAGTACAAATAAAAATAAAAAGCTCCTTCTAATTTTTCTGTGCTTGGTTCCCTAATGGAGCTTTAACCCATAAACACTGAACTCAGTCACTGTAGCTCAAGGTATACAACTGTTGTTCAAACTTTTATATGGCTTTATGCAATTATAACAGGAAGAGCATTTCCTGGGTAGAGCAGAGGCTCAGTCTGGAACATGTGTAAATCCAAATGCATTTTGCTAAAAATGGGCTTGCTTGATTTTTAAAAGCATATGGTTAAAAAGCAGCTATTGCATCCTGCATTGCATAAAAATGCAAATATGATGTGCTGGATACAGTAGGTAAAATCCTGGCAGAGCTTTCACTGACTTCATCAGTTTTGATGTTGAGAATTTTGTTAGTGGCTCTAATCAGATGATTCACATTATTGCTCAGTGTAGCAATAACACAGAGTGCAGGAGATAACCAAATCTGGCATAGATGCAAGCTATATTTACTGCTGCTATGTCTCTGCTTTTAGCACTTTGCTGTAATGGCTTGATCATTAGGTCATAATGATTGGAATTAAAAAAAAATCCCTGCAAACAGCTTTATGTGCAGCTTTCAGTACAATTTCAGCGCCAGTGCCAAACTCGAGGGGTTTGTCACGGACAGGAGAAAACTTCCTCTAAACAATTATGAGTTTTGCAGATGAAAGGACAATTAAACTCTGCTTCTGTCTATTCAGATTTCTTTTCCTGCAGAAGGAATCAGACTGAAAACTCCAGGGAAGGTGGTGTGGGCTCTCTGCTGGATCCATCAGCGCCAGCCAGGCAGCTCTGCCCACCTGGCTCCCGCGGGAGCTCCCTGCTGCTCCTGTTCCAGGGGAAGCAGCCAATTAGAAGTAGATAAAAGGGAAAATTTTCCAGCAGGCAAGTATCACAAACCTGCCTAACCAGGAGGTAAGTCTTCAGAGAGGCAGAAAATTCCTCCTTCAGTCTGAGAACACTTTTATCATGTTGTAGTAGAGCTCTCCTAGGACTGGGCACGGGCTGGAGCAGTGTTTGATGCCAGTACATCACCACAGGAACCTGGATATTGGTCTTAATCACAAAAGATTCATGTTTTTGACTACTGTCCAATCTATTCAGTGAAATATCTGCCCAGAGATCTCTGTTTTGTAGCTTACTGATATTTTTTAAGAAGGAAAAATGTAAGATGCAAGAAAAAGAAATTGATATTTGGAACATGAACGCTTTTGATAAGAGAAGTGAATAAATAACTAGTTCCTGGAGTTTTTTCAGAAAAAAAAAACAAATTAACTGAAGGCAAATACATTACAAATTGTACCAAGGTGTAAATACCAAGAGAGCTAAAATGAAATTCCACATGAGGAACAAAAGAAGCAAGCTTCATTGAAACAAAAATGTCTTATCTGCTGTAGATAGACATCTAATCTGCAAAATGCTGCTCATGGTCCGGGGCCTCCTGACAGCTGCAGGTGGGTTGTGCTTTGAGAGGAGCAGATAATCATCTCTGCTTTCATCTGGGGGCTGCAGCGCTGCCCCAGAGCCAGGCTGGGAGTTTGCAGAGCACGAGTGAACTTTCCAGTGGCATGATCAGCTTGAAAGCAGCTCGTGCTACCTTTGATATTTCTCTGTGCGGTGTTTGTGCACAGCCATGGAGCAGCAGATGCACGTTTTGTTTTCCAGGTTTTATTATTATTCAGCTAAGCAATGCACAGCACAGACAGGTTGAGATTATACCCTTAATGACAACAAAACCACCAAAAAATTGGCCTCAAATGGTTTCAAATCAAGTTTTCAGACTATTTAAATGAATAGGCATGATGTGTTTTCAAGCAAAGCCATCAGTGTGATAAATTCAAATTGAAAATTTATTCTTATTTATGTTGACTTTATTGTTTTATTAAGAATGTATGTAAAATTAGGATATCCACAGACTGATTTCGTCATTATTTATATATAAAAATACTTGAATACAATATTTAGTTGATGTTGGGTAGAATTTTGTATACAAGACAATAAAGACCAACATTAAATACAACCTGAGGCATTGAGCAGTGCATAAATATATAAAAATGTCTTTGTTCCTATGGGAATCAGTAAATTGATCTCTGGTGTTTGATATTTCTTAGAGTTCATATTTTAGACATAAGGAAAAGTAATCCTAAGAATACCTAGAAATAGTAAAGCCATAAAATACACAAGTTAAATGAGAAAATTAATATATTCCTGGATGAGCCTTTGAAATGGGAGTTAGGAATAGTGTAACATTTGACATTAAAATTGCATGATGAATTAGGTTAATTAACTGGAAAAGTTAATAATCTCCAGAGTCCTATAGCTTTTGGAAAGGAAGATGACAAAGAGTATCTCAAAACCAGTAAAATTCCTAAATTCCTTATTCATACAGATGTGTCATTGCAGCCATGGAGGGATCTGTGGCTGGGCTGGTTTTCCAACACTGCTACTATTATTATTATTATTATTATTATTATTATTATTATTATTATTACTACGACTACTACTACTATTATACTCTCACCTACTTGTCAATTCAGATTTTTACATGCAGTTTGATCACAGTTTTGTATTCTCTTCTTCCCAGAAATATATGTCAGTTTTGCAATGAACCTTACTAATTTCTGAGTTTTACAGCTTAATGTGTGCTGATATTTTTTAGCACTTTGTTTTGTCATAAGAAATACAATGTGCTGTATATCTACTTTTATGAATAAATTTGTTTTTGAATGCTGTAGGTAGCTTAGAAATCCCATAAAACTTTGTGAAACAAATATATTACCTTCTATCCTCATTTCACAGTGGAATGGAGAATTAGAACAATAACTTTTTCTGACCTGGAAGATTAAAAAAAAATTATTGTTGAGCCCTCAGTGTGGTTGTTTCAAATGGATACATTAATTTTATTTCTAAAAAAATAAAAAAGACAATAAAACAACCATCCACATTCATTTCAGTTTTCAGTACAATTCAGTACACCAGGGAGTGAGGGGTTTGGGGAGGGGACACCAGGTGAGTGGGCAGGGATGCTCCACTGGGGCATCGGTGACTTCACAGCTGATGGGCCACAAAGCAAACCTCAAAAACAGGGCAAAGAACCACAGGATCACACAATCACACAAATACAATCACAGAACCACACAGTCACACAATCACAGTCACACAATCACAGAATCACAGTCAAACAGTCACACAATCACATGGTCACACAATCACAGAACCACACAGTCACATGTCGCAGACATCTTTTATGAAAATCCTTTCCTTAGGATCTTTTTCCTCCTGAGAAGCTGAGAGGCCTCAGGAACAAAATGCAAGCAATGGTTATCTGCTGCTGTGGAATGCAACAGGTGCATCTGGGATTGATCTCATGTTGGTTGTTTCTAATTAATGGCCAATCACAGTCAGCTGGCTCAGACTGCCTGAGACAGAAGCTTTTGTTATTCACTCCTTTCTATCCTTAGCTTAGCTGGCCTTCTGAGATGAAACCTTTTCTTCTATTCTTTTGACATAGTTTTGATGTAATATATATCATAAAATAATAAATCAAGCCTTCTGAAACATGGAGTCAGATCCTTGTCTCTTCCCTCATCCTAAGTTTCCTGTGACCACCATCACAGTCACACAGTCACACAATCACAGAATCACACAACCACACAATCACAGAATCACAGAAACACACACTCACACAGTCACAGAATCACACAATCACAGAATCACACAATCACACAATCACACAGTCACAGAATCACACAATCACACAGTCACACAGTCACACAATCACACAGTCACAGAATCACACAATCACAGAATCACAGAAACACACACTCACACAGTCACAGAATCACACAATCACACACAACCACACAATCACACAATCACACAGTCACACAATCACACACTCACACAGTCGGAATCACACAATCACACACAACCACACCATCACAACCATCACAGAGTCACAGAATTTGCTGAATTGGACAGGACCCATGAGGATCATCCAGTCCAGCTCCCGTTTCCCCGCCCTGACACCCCAACAATCCCACCCTGGGCATCCTTGGAGCGCTCTCCAAACTCTCCCATGGGCTGTGCCCATTCCCTGGGCAGCCTGGGCAGTGCCTCCACCCTCTGAGGGAAAATTATTTTGCTAAAATCTGCCCTAAAGCTCTCCCGACACAACTCCAGACCAACTGTGGGGCTGCTGGATCCCATCCTGAGGTGACCAGAGCTCCTTTGGCCTCTTTCATTAATGGGAATTGACTCCAAAGCTCCCTGAGCAAAGCAGGGCCGTTCTTGGCAGGCCATGGTTTGTCTCAGCTGTTATTGAATCCCTGGCCCTTGGCTAGAATAATTATCATCTCAGGATGATTTTTAACAAAAGGAAGAATCTAAGTACTGTTACAGGAA
Source organism: Zonotrichia leucophrys gambelii (assembly GCF_028769735.1). Taxonomy (NCBI): domain Eukaryota; kingdom Metazoa; phylum Chordata; class Aves; order Passeriformes; family Passerellidae; genus Zonotrichia; species Zonotrichia leucophrys. Next base: position 16,213,711 of record NC_088174.1, on the reverse strand, counting down.
ATGTAATACATCAAGGGCTCTGTCTTGCTGAAACTGCAGAAGAAATTAGGAGCAGGTACTTTCCTGTGCTAATAAATACTGTAATTAAATAGAGTTTTCTAGTTGGGAATTTCAGAGTGGAAACTTTAAATTTATTTTGGGTTTATGTATGCTATGTGGGGAAAAAAAAGAACACTAGTATGCATTGTGGTAGTCACATATTTTTACTTGTAAGGTTTTTTAAAAAGTCATTGAGGTTTTATAGTGACATGAGTAATACCATTGTAAACTTCTTTGTGAAAACTAAGTACTTTTGAAAGAACAGAAGGCAGAATGCAAGCACGTATTAATATTGATGTTTTACTCAAATCTATTTTTGTTAGCAAGTCATAAGAAATGAATTGCTGTGAAACATTGGAAGTTCCAAACACTAGTGAGCAAGTAGGTTATTAATTGTATTTATTGGGGTGGAGAGATATTATGGGCAATAGAGAACAAAGGTTTTCATCCATAAAGAATGCATTGAGCTGCCTCCAGAGTGATTTAGTTAATTGATCTAAAAGAAGGTTGATTCATGATTAGCAAAAGGACAAATAAATCTCAATTTAAAGCTCTCAGAATGCATTCGCTCAATAAACTGCATCAAGAAACACAACCAAAACACCTGTTAGGAAAGTTGGAGTCCTTTTCCACTTGATAGAAGCAAGCATTGAAATGCTTTTACTTTCCTTTTTTTTAATTTGAAACTGATTTATTTGCATGCTCTTTTAATTCTAGCTACACAAAATATTCACCTGTTGTGTGTATGTAGAGAAAATAATTTCTATTATTGCTTTCCCTTGCAGGTGTGGGTTCAGCAGGCTGCCCAAGCCCCAGGGACCACACAAGGATCTCTCAGCCTGGCACGCCAGATGTGGGGAAAGGTCTTTGGCAGCTTTTCTAATTGCAGAAAATATCATATGGTGGGACTGCAACAAAATGTAAAAGATCCAACAGCAGGTTAGAGGTTGGCTGGAGTGGCTCAGATTGTCTCTTCTCCTTCCCTGCCCCTTCAGGCACTCTCTGTGTCCTTCAGCAAGGACAGTGAAGGTTCCTGCTGTCCCACCTTGGTCCATCTGCCCTCCTGTCCTTGTGCTCACACACCCAGGGACACAGGGACAGGGACATGGAGGGTGGCACCTCCTTAGGGACACAGGGACCTGGAGGGTGGCACCTCCTTAGGGACACAGGGACAGGGACATGGAGGGTGGCACCTCCTTCAGGGACACAGGGACAGGGACATGGAGAGTGGCACCTCCTTAGGGACACACAGGGACCTGGAGGGTGGCACCTCCTTCAGGGACACAGGGACAGGGACATGGAGGGTGGCACCTCCTTAGGGACACACAGGGACAGGGACCTGGAACATGGCACCTCCTTCAGGGACACAGGGACAGGGATCTGGAGGGTGGCACCTCCTTAGGGACACAGGGACCTGGTGGGTGGCACCTCCTTCAGGGACACAGGGACACAGGAACAGGGACCTGGAACATGGCACCTCCTTAGGGACACAGGGACAGGGAGGGGTGGCACCTCCTTAGGGACACAGGGACATGGAGGGTGGCACCTCCTTCAGCAGCTCTTGGAGCAGAATCCCTGCCCAGGGATGGAGCCAAGGAGGAAGAGCCCCCAGAGCATTGTGAACTGGAGGATTCTTTTCACTGGGGCCTCTAGAAAAATAAAAGCAGGCAGGAGACAGACACTGAAGAAGCAGCAGAGTGAGCCAGGTCCTTAAACTCATTTCTCAGTGCCTCTAACGAGGGTCTGTGCAGCCAGAGAAGGGCACAGCTCCTTTCACTCCCCTGAGGCTGACACTGCTGCCATTGCTGGCTCTGGTTATCTAACTCTGCTTTTGCTGAGTGAAGCTCTTGTGACATCAAGAACGTGGTTCCCTTTCTGGATACTTTGACAACACATTTTTTAAATCTCCACGTGAAATTTGAGCTGCTTAAATTACACAAATCCATAGTCAGCCCCTACTTTGACAGACAGAAATCTGTTTTCTTTCATGCAAACTACCTATAAACACTTTGAGAAAGGGATTGAAAATATCCAAGAGGAAAACTCAAAAATATTTATATTTGTACAGAGAAATGGTTGCTTATTTTGAGGATCTTGCCAGAGTGGTTTTGCGGATCTTGCCAGAGTGTAGGATTGAAGATGGAATTGCCTAGGATTTAAATTGTCTATTGCCTGATGTTGGACAAATTGCCTTATCTATTTTCAAAATGTGGTTGCATCACTATTCCTGAGGTAAGGATAGATGCAGGCTGGAATGACAATAGAAATGATAAGGAATCACAATTTTATGGCATACCCTAAATGAAGTTACCTGCAGGAACACTTTGGAGGAGTTTAGCAAGTCCTGTTTGCAGAATTCTACACTCTCTTGTGTCTTTTAAACTAATTTTTGCCAATTAAGGTTATTAAATTCATTAATTCATTAAATTTTAATCTAAGTAAATCTGCTGAAGAGTCTTGATCTTCAAATTCTTAAATTACTTGCAGTCCAAACAGAAATGGGATGGCAGATCCTGCACTGTATGGAGGGCTCTATCAGAGGATTTAGAGTGTATATCAGGCATCTGTTTAGTTTAATTACGTTCCTCAAGAGCTGTGTCCCTTGCATAAATTCACCAGTTGCACCAGGGTGTGCTGGACTCCATCTCATCCTGGGACTGACTTTTCTCCTGAAGGGAAACAGTGCCACCTCCAGACTCAGCTGCTCGCTGGAAAAGTGCTGTTCTCTCATTCCGAGGCATTACAGAAAACTGCTGGGTTCGAAAATGATCTGGTGTTTATATTTTTCATAAGTTGTGTATAAAATAGCCCTTGGAATAACTGCTGACACATCCTTATAGCATCTTTTAAAGCAACCAGATGCCGTTTTGACAGCATTAATGCTTAGTTCATTAAGCCTAATGATAGAGAAAAGCAATCGATATTTAACACTGGTTAATTTTCATTCGAAATTGCACAAAAAGTCAAGGATCTACAGCTGTAATTACTTCACAGGAAAACTGAAAAGAGCTATGTCATTTTCTTGACTTCATTTAAAAAGACCTTTATTGAAAGTGCTACTAAAAGGAAGGTAATAGCATTTTACACTCCTTTATCCTGTACCCAAGGGATAACTTTTCCTGTTCACCAGTAATTCTGATAATGTTAACAAGCCCTCTGGAAGACTATCACATAACTTGCTGCTCTGTTACAACAATAACCTTCAGCCACTTTTGGAAATGTGCTCTGGGTTGACAAGTATTCAATCACAATGTATTAACAGAATGAAAAAATACACATATACACACTTGCTATCCTAATTAAATATAGCTGGGGACTGTGCTACGTGCTGGCTTCGTGTGGCACCAGCTCAGCTTTTGAAATATCTGAGGCTTCCATGCACTCCAGGGGCAGGGAGGCAACTCCCAGTGAACTCATTGGAAATGAGGACTCAGGCGTTTCCATTCCCTCTGCAGCTTGTGTGTTTTAATCAATTTAATGCAACAACTCCTTCAGACAAATCCACACAGCACAGGAGGTTCCTCAGCCCTGAGCCCTCCCCTGCACCTCTGCCCAGGGCACCTTGCAGGGCTCATCTCAGCCTCTCTCATTCCTGCCCCAACACAGGTCCAGTCTTCTGACCAGCTGAGCCTAAGGAAAAAATTTTTGATATCTTTAAAAGCTGTTCAAAGGATTGCAAAATAATAAGGGGGGTGTTTAAACACTTTTAATTATTAAATAATAAATTTTAAGAGAATGAGCACATGTTAAAAAATAAAGTTATCACATTTTTGAATGACAATTTAGATGATGATTTCATGTTGAGAGTCATTTACCTGGAAATATAAATAAGGCCTGAGGAGTATACATGGTAAAAGTGAGACTGCTCAGGTGTGCAAAATTAAGTGTTCACAATATGTGTACTAGAGAGGAGAATATGATTTCTAAAGTAAACCTTGCCAAATGAATTCTGGAGAAGTTTGAAAATTTTTTTCTTGGTTAGATGTGAATTGCATCAAATAATGGATTTATTACATTAAAAATTGCATAGAATTTAATTTTGCCTTTTGGCAGCGAGCCAGTAATTAACATCAAGAAATGCTGCTCTTGGTAGATTATTTGAATTATGGGAAGGACCAGAGGAAATATGGCTCAGAGGAGGACACACCAAGGCATTCCAACAGGAAATGAACCATTCCCATTATGCTGCCATTGGCTGATAAAATACCATCACAGAGATGAAAACACCTTCATGGAAATGGTTTGTGACTTAAAGCACCTTCATGGAAATGGTTTGTGCCTTCAAGCAGGTTTGTGTTGTGGGAAGAGGAGGGAACTTTTCCCCTTCAGCTGCCAAATAAATGCATTTAAATCATCTCACTCCTATCTTCTTCTCTGTTGCCCTGAGCCTGCTACACCTAAGAATCCCTGTGTGAGGTGATTCCAGCAGAGCTCACCTTTTGGGACACCCAAAAATCAGTGTGAGGACTCACTAAAGACAACTGCACACAGTGATCTCAGGGACTCTCTGGGCGGTGAAAGAGGAGTGAATTTTTTTTTTTATTTTTATGGTTAAATTGTTCCAATGCATAAAAATCATTCATTGGAATGAAGAGAGCAGCTGAAGTTTGTGTAAACCTGGTAAACTGATGACAGAAAAAGACTTTCCCTTCTCTCCAGAGCAATTCACAACCTGCTCTCACACCTATCCTTGATAAATGTGTTCACTCCTAGAGGAACTGAGTTGCTCAAAGCCACAATTAGCTTTCTGTGCAGTTCTCACAGTAGAAGCCAGGCTGGTCATCACCTCAGTTCCCCCAAACACAATGAAAAACTGAATAAAAAATCAGCCCTCTCATGCTGTCTGCAGTTAAAAACCTGGCTGATGTGGCAGCAACCTGAATTCCCTGTGTCGATTATATGCACACATTAAAGCCATGTTTAAATGCTTTTTCACTGTATTCTGCTGTTTTTACCAACACCTGATCCTCATAGTGGGAAATGCATGACCTGCAAGGAGCAGGGCAGTGGGGAATGATGAAGGGCTTAATTACTTCCCCCATTTAGCATCAAGCTACCAATTAGCAGCAGCTTCTGGGAAAGCCTAAAGCCCAAAGGGCAGAAAGGGAAGAAGTTCCTGAGGAGGATTTCAGTTTGCCATGGGGGAAATACATGAGGAAAGCCTGCTGATGGTGAGGTGAGTGCTAAATGTGTGGCTGTTGGAGAATAACTTTGTTAAATTAGGATGGGAGTGTTCAAAATGTCTGGTATTAAGAAGTTGTTATGAGATACTAATTCCTTGATGATTTATAGTGTTTCCCATGAATTGACTTCCAGTGTATTTTCTGGTGCTGTCTCAGTGATTTCAAGGTCTGAGAGGTGGTTTTTGCCCTAACATCTACTGTTTATTATTTACCTGTTCTTTTTTGTTTTAAAATTTCAAATATCTTAAAACCACCTGAGCAGTAAAGCAAGAAGTGTGTTTAATGTGATTGTTCAGCTGGCAACTGTGTCAAATTTATTTTTGTCTTCCCAAATTCACATGGAAATCTGAGGTGCTCTACTCTATCAGAAATGGCTATTAATAAACATTAGCCAGTTTGATGATTATGAATAGTGTCACCAAGCAATTAAAATTTAATTGAGCATTAAATAAAGTCCATTTACTGTAAAGTATTGCCGTTTGAGTTTGAAAAACAACCTTAACAACAATTTTTTTCACAAAGCATTACTTGGCTTGTAGTTTCTGGTTTAAAAACAAAGGAAAGTATTTTCTGTGGAAGCTTATGGAGATTATTAAAAGGAGAATGAGGTTTGTTTAGGCACTTTGGGACCCATTTTCTGTTCTCCACTGTAGATTTAGTTTTAAGCTTTTCCCCCTGTTTTGTACACCTCAGCAGGAGGAGTGAAAAGTTGGCAGGCCTCAGCATTGCAGCTCAGACCTTACATGCTTCACTCCTTGTTTCACCTGTCCTCAAAAAATAACTGGTTCTAAGATTTTTCATAGACATTATCTAAGGCACAAACTTGGCTTCTAAATTGTGAGGTGGAGGCACATGGGGGTGGGCTGGTACAAAGTGCATGACTATAACAAAAATAAACATTCCTCTCTGTGGTGTTTGTTGTGATGAGGCCTTAGGATTGGAGCTTTTATATTTTTCATGTATTTGTAATCTTGCAGTTCTTTAGTGTGTAACTCTGAACTCCATGTGCAGTGTGAGCTGCTGCTTCTCCATTTTGGGCAGACACAACAATTCCTCTCTAATCCTGACAATCAAGGACACCTCATTGCCTCAGGCCCAAGAAATGTAAAACAAAAATGAGTTGGGGGGGAGAAAACTTGGGGTCAATCACTTCATTACCTGAAGCTTTAATTAGAAAATTAACCCCCTATATGCAAATGGACCAAACTTATAAAAGTGTGCATACCCTTGACCTGTCGTTTATTTTTGGGTGTGGCCCCTGGGGGGCTCCATCTGCCTTAAATGTACCTGAAGGCCCTTCAATAAATAAAACTGGTTTTATTCCCTTAATTTCATCTGCCCTCTGTGTTTAGGCAGCCCCAGTGGGATCACCTTGTTGGCTGCACCAGCACACAGCAGAGGAGCCATGAGCTGCCCCCTGGTGCCACTGTGACCTCTCCTGTCCCCAAATTCCATCTCTGTAAAACTCCCAGGGCTGATGCACTGGTCTGGGGACAGGTTTAGCTCATACTCAGTGAAGGTGGACAGGCTCTTTCACCCTGAGAATTGAGGGGTTTAAATAAAACCTCTCAGGCAAACATAAACCCAAAGTCTCTGCTGTTTAGGATATCTGCCAGCTGGCTTTCCAGGAGCATTTCTTTTGTAAAGCATCTCTGGAATATGCAATAGGATTGGCTTCCTAGAAAGCCACTAACTGGTCTTTTCTCCTCTGACAATCCCGTTTCCAATACATTCCCTTCCTGCACAATAAATGTTTACAGAGTTGACTAGTAGGGTAGCAAAACTTAAATTGTCATAATATTGATTAAACCATCCTCATTTTCTCCACTGTTGGAGGAAATAGCATACTCTTACTGCTACTGATTTTATTCTGTGTGCAGATAAACTCCCAAGCAAGGTTTGGATTGCCCATTAATTGACTTTTCTCCTGTAATAGATGTTATGGCATCCATAGAGAGCTTTACACACAGCAGCCCCTTCCTGTAGCATATTTCAGAGGGGAGACTGCTGGACTCTTGCAGACATGTATTGACTGCGCTGGGCCTCACAACCAGTAAATTCTTGTTTTCCTTCTACAAGGAACACAATAAAGGATCCTGGCACAATCCCCTCAGTTACTCTTTTTAGGTGTAATACGTGGATATTTCAAATTTGCTCTTGAAACTTGTATTGGTGCTGCTCTGTAGTTGAAAGACCTTAAGTAAATTGGATGTGCTCCCTTGATTGCTGCAATATTCTTATCTGGTGGTGCTGGGTGGAGCATCTTGCACCAGTATGGGCTGTTTGAGATATTGGAGGGGATTTCTGTGCAGCTGCCAAGCCATTCTGTTCACTTTTTAATTACTTTTCTGAGCAGAAATTACATATCTTTTCCTTTTTCCCAGAGTATGTTTAATATTTGTTTTATGATAGCTGAATAAACTGGGTATTCTCTCTGCTTCTAAAGGTTATTAACATTGTTTGAGATGTATTACTATCCTAATTGCATTCTTTCATCTCTTCAATATTTATTTTTCTGAAACTCATTGGAGTGAAGGTCCCCATTCCATTGAGTCAGGTGTCCTGATTTTTGCTGTGAGCACTTTGCAGAGCAGAGTCCTCAGGGTCAGGGATTGATCTGGCACTGAGGTTGCCCAAGCCCCAAGAAATCTGCAACTGGTGCAAAGGAGAGTGAGAAAATGATTTGTGGGTGTGATGGGACCTTCAGGAGCATCTGGGCAGAGCCTTTTTCACAAATGAGCTCCCACAGAAAGGTTTGTAAATTCAAGCAAGCAACCAAGAAATAACAGCTTTCCTTTTGAAGCATGAACTGGCATAATTAGTTTTTAGAAGACAATAGGCAGGACAAAAAACTCTGTAGATGTTTCACTTTTCTCTTTTTTTGTTCTCAGTTAGCCAGATACAACAAATATAAGTTTTAGATTGTGGTATTTTGGGTTTTCATCTTTAAAGTTCATTTGTCAATAAACGTAACCTTGAGGTGCTTTGTGCTGTTCATTCTCTCAGCTTTTGAGTCCCAAAAGAGGTAACTCAGGGTTCCACTGATTTCTTAGGAAACTCTGCTCCAGGTAATGGTGGCTGTGGTGTTTTCCCAAGGACAGCTGGGATTTCATCTCAGTTGTGGAACTGTCAAATTTCTCTTCTGTTATTCTGTCCTGGTGGTTTTTTCATACAGAGAATTTAAAACCTTCTTTTTTTTTTAACCAATATTATCAGTTTGAAAAATTCCATGAAAATTAATTGAAGATTTTTGAAGGCAAATTAATATCAGCTTATTATGAGAAGCAGGTGCAGCTTCATTTTGCATGGCTTTTTCAGAATAGCATGAGGAATGGGTTGGTTTTTAGCAACACAAAAATAAGCTTTTAATTAGTTATCAGAGTCACATTTGACTGCTCAGGTCTGAGGAATGAGAAAGGACATGGGCGTGGTGAGAAACTTCTTTGAGTTGGTAATCTGTGGGTTGGTAGTTGGTAATCTGTTGGTTGGTAGCTAGTAATTTTTGGTTGGTAATCTGTTGTTCAAAAATAAATACATTTTTTGAATATACACAATTGCACCTGATATCGAATTTTGTTTCCCTGTGAAGCCCAGCCTTAAATCACCCAACCAAGCTTCTGATAAAAGAAATAATACTCAAAATGAATGGTTACTTTGGGTAGTGCATTCCAAACTTTTAAAATGTACTGTATGTTGTAATGACTTTGATATCAGGTATTGATATAAAATTAATCAAGTTTATGTCCCCTGTCAGTTCTCAGCCATAATAAATGACAGGCTCTCATGGTGCCAAACCATCCAAGGGATTATTTGCTATGAGCTTTGTCAGAAATCTGCTGACATTCAATGAGTTCTTGACTATGGCTCAGATATGAAATTCCAGTTTTGTGTCATATATGCATGAGTTCTTCTTTCAGGCTGTTTTGGCTTTCTGCAGCTGTTAAAAGGTCAGAGGTAATCAGATAAGCCAGTAGGATGCTATCTGTCATTATAATTGACTTGAGCCATCATACAGAGGAAATCATGCTGAATAACAATACTGACATTTAAAGTGATGCTGTAGTGCTTGTATTATTGCAAATGTAGCCCCTGTTTAGCTACAGCAGATCCTGAAATTTCTGCTGTGCAGAATCAAGTGCTGGAAGGTATTAAATTTTTATGTCTGCTTATCTGAGAAGCATCTCAGCTCTCCAGAAATTATGTTCCCAGAATGATGTGATTTGGTTAATTCAGTTTTGAGATGTTGCCGTGCACAATTTATTTTATTTTCAGATGCATAATGGAAGTATTAGTAAAATGTAACTTTTGCAGCTGGCATTTTGAATGTTTCTGCCAGTGAAAAATATTAATAAAGCAGTCAAAACTTGTTTTCCACAACACTGTTGAATGTTTGTCATATGTCTAATTGAGTTAACTCCAGGTATTCATATCTCCTGCTCTCTGCTGAACACATTTAGAATTTATGAAGTAAATATTCAGGGTTCTTGATAGTGATTCTGTATTTTCTCCTCGAGAGCAAACTGAGTGTGTACAAAATGTCATGTGTACCTGTATTTTAGCTGCAGAGACACTATTTATTATTATTATTTAATATTGTTATGTAAATTTTAGTGCAGAGAAGTACAGCTGAGAAGTATTTGCAAGAACCACCTGAGGAAAATCACTGAATTTCCTTTTAATGTTCAGGTTTCTCTGTATATTTTTATACAATTGAGTTGATGAAAGGCTCAGAGTCCATCCCCTTGCCACTGCCCTTGTCAATTTAATGTGAACACAATTCTTTATGGAAAGAGCTTGGAGCAGTGAAGTGTTTAAGAACCAAACCATCAGATATTTGAGGATTTCACTGACTATTGTGATGGAGAAATCTTTTTTCTTATTTCCATACAAAAATGCTGGTTTTTTTCTGCGACTGTAACAACAGACACATGTCCTTGCAGAATGTATCAGCTTTTGTGACTTATTCTTTGGGAGTAAATTGAATATTGGATTTTCATGGTTTGCTATGGCAATCAATTCTTAAATCTGAATTATATGCAGGACATGCAAGCAATTTTGGGATGTTGGGCATAACCTTCCACTGCTCTCACTTTTAAACGCTGCCATAAAATGTCAAATCATAACATTTATTTTAAATCTTCCATTTTTTGTTCTATAAAGCTGATTTTATACAAATGCTTCAGCGAAGCAGCTGAGTTCTCACATGAAGCATGAACCTAAAATGGAACAAATTAAATATTTTAATAGTAACTTGTAATTATTGCCACCAAGAGTGAAAACATTTGGTATTTAAAGAGTCATTAAGGTAGCTTGTGTGAAAATAAAATCCAAGGGTTTGGGGTGGGTCTGGAACAGTGACACATTTTTCAGTATTACCAATTGTCCCCCTTAGAGGATGTGCTGGATGGGCTGTGCTGCATGAGAACAGGGTTCCAGTAAAGCTTAAAGAAGGAGCTGCTCATTTTCTCATGAAAGTGGTTTTTCAGTTGTTCTAATTTATCATTCAAACTTCTCTGCATTGGTAGGAAGGTGTATTGACATGTTCTGCATAACTTTATTATTTTATTTATTCATCCTACAAACTTCATCAATGGATGACTTGCATTTTTTGACCCTGGTATTTATCTTCTCCCTAGCAGCTCTATGTGCTTTTTCTGGAAGGGTTCTTCCATATTGGAAGAAATCATAAATTTCAGTGTGACTCACTAAAAAGAAAAGATGGTCCTTAAAATGTAGGCTTTTAAATGACAAGTCCCTTCACATTTTCATTTATGCAAGGCCTGTACCCTCTTCTTTCAAACTGGAAAAGGCTCTCCTGTGTGAGTTAAATACCTCACTAATTAATCCCTAGGTGAAATAAGCTTTAGCTGACAGCATTTAGCTGCTCCTGTCAGAGCAGCTCTCAGCTCTGGTTTTTCACTGTATTCTGTGCAAATGAGAATGGTCTGGTCTCCATGTGTGTGAATAATAATTCTGGATGATTCTTCTTTATCATGGAACCATCAAGGCTGGAAAATACCTCCAAGATCATTGAGTCCAGTGTTTGACCAAACCTACCCAGAACATCCCTCAAGAGTTTAGGACAAAATGTGAGATTCTGATATTTAGGCCTAGGGCTAAACTAATTTTCTCTTGAACATCTTTTTTCATCTGGGAAAGATGAGTGTGAAGATTTGCCGGGAATTTTGTAGTTCTGACTTGTAGCAGACTTGTAACAGCTTCACTTGAACAGGTCTGCCACACTCCCCCTCAGTATCTGCTCTCTGGTTCTGGGCAATCCCAACAGGAATTAACAGGTTTCCTTCCAAGGTTCATTTGGGGAGCCCCTGATGGCAAAAGGTTTGAGAATTGGTTTGGAAGTGTTAATTAGCATGAATTGGAGACATATGGATCAAAGCATCAAGTGATCTATGCTGTGTATATATCATGTTATCTGATGTGTGTGTCTATGATGTTTATATACAGTCTGACTCTAATTTGACACTGAAAATAGTCAAGGCCACAGAGCATGGACTGACTGGAATTTGGTGTAACACAGAGTGATACTGGGGTTAGTATTAGTCTGTCTTTGCAGAAAACATAATAAAAAGGCAGGTTTTTTTCAGATGGTTGCAAAGCAGATTTTGAGGCATGCTTTTCTAAGCAGTTATATTTGAAAGTGCCATCACTAAAGCTGAAACCTGAGTGATCTGAGGTCACCCCACTGGCCCAGGGTCTGTTCTGGCCTCGGGCAGCAGCTCTGAGTGTGGCGCAGGACACTTTGGATGTGGAGTTAAGAGAATTGTTATAAACAAATCAGCATTGTTCCAGCTCTGCCTGTCTGGGGAGGAAGATAGGAGCTGCTGCCCCAGTCCTGTGCGCCTGGGTCAGCTGAAACTGGGCTGAAACGTGGCAGAACCAGCACTGCAGGCTGCTGATTAGGCTGAGCTTGGACACTGATGCACTTCTTTGCCTCTACTGAATACAATAGCTGATAAGGGCTTTCTTTTATTATGCTGTTGGGAGGGGTTTTTTAGTTATTTTTGTGCTCTTTTTTCCTCTAAATATTAGCCCTGAAAACAGCTGATAAATTAAATGGCCTACCAGTTGGTGAATCAACATGTTGATAAGCAGCAAGAGCCAGAAACAATCTGTGTGAGACATAGCAATAAAATATGCTGATCAATTCATAATGAATATTCAGCCAGAGACATAACAACAGAAATTCATGAAGACAAATATGTGCTGTGCTTTGTAGCGTCATCTTTCCATCTGGAAAACCCAGTTACTGCTAGATATACTAAAAATAAAAACCTACATCCCTCACAACTCAGTAGTGAAAATATTGGGGTTTGTATGGAGGAGGAGTTGAGGGTGGGAGAGGTAACAGGAGTGTGATGAATGGAAGGGGCAGGGAGGAAGGGCAGCTTTGAGAGTGCACAATTTTCCCTCACAAATGAATAAAACTGCCCAATTTGGACCAGAGCAAGAGGGGGCCGTGTGGGTTGGGCCAGGGAGCTGGAATGATCCCCTTGTGCACCACACAGGCACTGAAATGCCTCATCCTCATCAATGGGTATTTAAAGTTTAGCAGACCTCAGGATGAGACCTCCCTGGCTTTTTTTAATGTTAAATATATTTTATAGGAGAATGGGGAAGATTACATGAGTATCGAGCTTTGAAGTTCCATAATCTATAATTACATTGCTGCCTTAGAGTACCTGGTAATTTAATTTGTGACCTCTGTCTCGTTGGCTCCATTTGCTCTCCTGTCCCATTCCTTCCCAAGGAAGGACACAGTGATTGTCTGAAACCCTTCATGAGGATAAAGCCAAAGGCTGAGGAGTGAGAGCTCTGGGGGGCTGTTTGGAGTAGATGATGGTTTCTTGAATCATCTCTTAGAACTGGTAAATTATATTAAATTATTAATTTAATACGTAAGTTGGAAAAGTCAGTCTTGAAATAAAAAAAAAAAAAAGCTGCTGCTTGGACCCCTATTTAAATATTCCTTGTCAATAAAGACTTGAAAAGATCAACAGATACAGATTGTGAACAGCAGTTACCACTGTAGTAAAGGAACTGATTTTTGATAAGGAAAACAGTGTTGAACTCAGTAGAATGCATCAAACTCACTTCAGAATCTAATAAATATTATCTAAGTATCTTAAAAATCAGGCATGGCATTTGCTGCCCTGGTCATCCATGTTTTCTGGCATTTGTATCAGGAGCCACTATTAAGTTGTGACTTCATTTAATGTTCCGAGTGGAATTTGAAGTTCGAAGCAAATCGAAACCAATGTCTACCTCCAGATTTCATTATATTGAAATAATGAGGTTTTGACCTTAAATGAAAGAAATGTCATGGGATCAGCTGACTGCAATGTGATTTACATCCCCCTCCGGCCCCTTCTCATGGATTACAGAGAATTCCCAAAAATTCATCACAGATCCAACTTGTAACAAAAAATTTAGTGCTCCTTAATTATCTTTTGATGGGTGATTGTTAAATTTGGCTCTTTGTAGCAGACACATTTTATGAAAAATCCTTTCCTTAGGATTTTTCCTCCTGAGAAGCTGAGAGGCCTCAGGAACAAAATGCAAACAATGGTTATCTGCTGCTGTGGAATGCAACAGGTGCATCTGGGATTGGTCTCATGTGGTTGTTTCTAATTAATGGCCAATCACAGTCAGCTGGCTCGGACAGAGAGCCTGAGCCACAAACCTTTGTAATCATTCCTTCCTTTTCTATTCTTAGCCAGCCTTCTGATGAAATCCTTTCTTCTTTTAGTATAGTTTTAATGTAATGTATATCATAAAATAATAATCAGTCTCCGGAAACATGGAGTCAGATCCTCTTCAAGTCTCTTCCCTCAACATAAGACCCCTGTGAACACCATCACACCTCTTGAGGTGGTAGTTCTTTGAAAAGTGAAGTTTTCAGCTCTCCGTTTTTGCCTGTGGGGGTTTGCATGGAGCTGCACTCTGCAGTGTCCCTGGAGAGGGGCAGTGTCCCTGGTGGTGTCCCTGGTGCTGTGGCAGGGGCAGTGTCCCTGGTGGTGCTGAGAGAGGGGCAGTGTCCCTGGTGGTGTCCCTGGTGCTGTGGCAGGGGCAGTGTCCCTCTCCAGGCTGCTCTGGGGTGCTGGCTCAGCCCTGGGCTCACTCCAGCCTCCCCAGGGAACATCAATGTGCTGCTCTATACCAGTCTCAGCTCTTTGCTCTGCTGCCTTCCATTTATTTACAGCCACAGGATGCCTCTGAGAGCTCTGCTTGGAGCCTGCTCTGAATCACTGCAACTTCCTAAGCCCAAATATCCAGAGGTAACACTCAAAATGGTCAGGTGCATTCTCACATTCTCCTTTGGTCTCCCAAACCACAGGTCAGGAATTTGGAATAATGAGGCTGCTGGGGCAGTTGTGCAGCTCTGTCTTGATGGATATCCCAGCCAGAATGCCCATTCACCATTTCTGTTTGATGTGGGGATGTTTGATATGCAGAAAGCATTCCCAGTAGTTGCTAAAAGCACTTGGAAGGGTAAAGATGATCTCAAACCACTGTAATAAATTGTGTGTGGAAGTTTGGTATAAAAGGCTCTAAAGGCCTTGAAGCCCAAATAATTTTTTCACTTATTACTTCACCCTGCAAGTTTATACACAATTTTTATCAGAGATTTTGCAAACCCTCCTTATTAGTGATTTGCATACTAAATATGGGTTTAAATGAGGATGCATTTGTCCCTTTTGTTATTCTATTACCAATTTAATAAGCAAGGGATGAGTTCAATAGTGTCCTGCATCTTACAGTTCAAAAATACTGTGCTACATATCTTCTCTAATTTAAATTTTATTCAAATAGAATACTAAAAATGATCCATGAAGTTTACTCCTTAACCTCACCTTCTTCTAACCTCTCTGAAAGAGCAAAACATACCTTTAGCCTTTGAATTCATGAGGCTTTTCTTTTCTCTTCTTTTTCCTTCCCATAAGAAAATAGGAAGTAGTGAAGGGGGGGAACAAAGGGTGTTAGAATGAAATAACCCTCCATGTCTGAAGCTGATGTGATGATGCATTAGAACTCTGAACTGGAACACAGGCATTGAACTATTTCTTGAATAGGACAACTCTTTGCTATCCTTTTTTTTGGTGCTATTAACAAAGACATAATCCAGTAGTGAATAATACGCCAAGGTTGCTGTGGCAAACAAGCTGTTCCTAAAAATCTTTATTTCTACATCGTTTCTCCAGCGTATTATAGGGATATGAAGCCATATTAGTTAAATTATTCCTTCCAGGAATATGAATTATTCTTTCCAAGAATTTCTTTCATTGCACAGTAAGTGCGGAGCCCTGAACTTGGTTTATAACTGGTGCCCCATGCTGAGTGCACACTGGAACATTCACAAAATGGAATGGAGCAATTTTATGTGAACAGCCTCGAAACCAACAATTTCTTTAGCCATGTAGGATATGAGTGCTTGTCCTGAGTGCTGCCGAAGCTCAGAATAAATGTTACTGATGAAATGAGAAAAATAAGTGGATTGTCCATGTAGAAAATCTCACTAGAAGCCAAAAGATGTTTCTAATTGATTAGCAGTAAGGTTCTACAGCTTTTCACTGGAATTAGTGAGAGCCAAAATCCAATTACCTTTGTGCTAGTCTGTGGCCAAATGGATGATGTTATTGCATAAGGCAATAACAGTAAGGAACTAGATTAGGTATATTCTGTTGTCATGAATTTTCACTGCATCACTTTCCAGGGAAAGGCATCAGTGGTGTTTTGCTGATACAAAGAGTCCTTTGCAGGACAAGGTTTGTAAGCAGAGCTAATGTCTTTGATTACACCTGATGCAACAGGGAGGGATAGGGGAAGAAAAGCTAAAACCAAATGCAGACATAAATTCAAAAAGAAAAAAGATTTTTGGCTTGTAAAACACAATTTTAAAATTAATCTGATTGAACATCTTGAAAGCAGCAATGATCTAAGACTTAAATAGTAGGAAAGGTCAATAAAAGATCTGAAATGGGTTCTGTTGTATTATTGCCTGTTATATCAACAGAATGTTTGCAGTGATGTGTATGTAGAATGAGCCACTTAGAGATCCACATCTGAAATTTTCACTTCTTTTAGATGATATAATGATCTCTGGGTTGAGGCAGGAAATGAATAGCTCATAATAAGCTCTGATATAGGTTTATTGCCTTGCTTTACAGCTGTTACACGTGTAGCCATTAGTGAGTCAGGGCTGGACTGACAATTCTTGGATGTCTCTGGAATTCTCTGTCTGGGTATCAGTGCAGGCTGCCCAGAGGAGATGTGTGGGTCTGGTGGTGCTTTCCTCAAGTGCTCCCTTCTCGTCAAGCACTGGGTCTCTTTCTGCAGTAAATGCTGCAGCTGCAGTACCAGAGTTAAACCTGTCCTGATCACACCAGATGACTTTTTCAAAGTCAAAGAGAGTTTTCAAGCCCTTTTGATAGCAAGTGGACCAGGAGGCAGGGAACTGTTTCTCAGACTGCTTTGATTTGCCACCACACAGAAGTTTACCAGGGGAGAAGAGTAGCTTTGTGGAAGAAAAATGAGGCTGCTGCCATCAGGACTGGTTCCTAATCACCTTTCATCATTAAAACAATTTCTCCAGACTCTGCAGGTTGTGTGCACTAGCACTAGCTCTTGCCAGCTCTCAAAAGCTGAATCTTAAATACCTTATTTCCTACCAACCAGAAACATGCCTGAAGCAAATGGGTGCTCAGTCACCTGAAATCAAACTCTCTCCATCATTCCTGTCGAGGTTACACAGCCAGTGAATCCGAAAAAAACTACAAATAAATCTTTTGCTTAATGACCTGAGCATGCAGGCTTGACTGAGGTTCTGTTTCGTGGTCCAATTAATGTTTAGAACACACCTCAGATGCAGGTTCTGTCACTGCAACTTTCTCATTCTTCTTCTGTAATACATTTTCCTTCCCTTTACCCAATAAATCAGTCTTCTGCTTCATCTAATGTTTCCTGCTTCACTTGGCTCTTGCTGCAAAGATACAGGAAAAGAGTGGGAACAAACACATCTTTAATCTGAGGCTCAAGAGAATTAATTCCTTTTGACTTCTTGTTGAGGTAAGGGAAAATTCAGTGAGCTAGAAAGGTCACATAGTAGGGATCCCAAACAATGCCAGCACAAATACACAGGAGTAATGAGGAAACTCTGCTAATGACTTTGAGTAATTAGATTAAGTGTGTTTGCACTCAGTCTCTGGTTTCCCTTTAGTTATGGTGTGCACAGAAACAGGGATGGGCAATGCCTTCAATGGGAGCTGCAGAGGGAGGGTTGGTGTCATCTGGGGGGGAAAAGTGCTGAATCTCACTACAGCACCAAAAAACTGGCACATGGTTTATCAAAGACAAAACCTGAGTGATATTTCCACAACCTCTCTCAGTAAGAATACAAGCTATTGAAGTAAATTTTTAATTTAATTATCCCTTAATTTCTTAAGTGGACCGATACAGTTTACTTGGCTATCTTTGTGCCTTGTTTATTTAAACATTGCTTATATACTGGAATATAATACAATATTGCCATCTAGTGAAAGGAGAAAAAATGTCCAGCCAAAATGATCCTTTGATGCATAAAAATGTTAATATGCTACTTAGAAATGAACACCTCAGAACACTGGGATTGTGCAGCTTTGACAAAGCCATGCTGATAACTTGGAGTTTGATTCTGTTTGCTCAGGATTTTATATTTTCACATTCAGTGAGATTCTTTGCTGCATTTCTCCACAATTTTTCATCCTTCCACATGAGTGTTTGTGCTGTGTTACCTGCTCCCATGTAGTTTCACTGTAATTCCATGAGAACACATCAATATCCACAAAGCTCCTAATTGTAAGAAAGCAAAAATGTCTTGCAGCGATTTACTGGGGTTTCTTTGGTTCATAGGGAATTTTCCTGTTTCACACAACTGTGGATCTGCCCACAATAACCACGAACACCTGAGCCACACAAAGTTTGCCTCCAGAACAGATCCAGGTTTGGGATTCCTCATGAGTTCCTCTTGGGTTCTTCTGTCATGAAAAAGTTGCTCAATCTTAGTGTGCTACCCAAAGCCTTCAGTGATAATCACAATTTTTATTTCCACGTTCAAGAGCCTGCAAATGCCAGATGATGTTTCTACCACACTTGTTAAAATCCAAAGACCATTTCATTGAGAACAGAGGCACTTTGAGCAAAGGAATCACCAGGTCATGAGGCTGAGCCTTGCAGTGCCACCCTGACTTTGTGCTCTTGTGCTGGCTCCCAGCCACGCTGGGCAGGTCACCTTCCCTGTTTGGGGAACAACAGTGACCTTGCATGATAATTTATTTTTTAAAGTCTAATAACAAAATATTTAAAGGCAATATATGCATCTCCCAGTAATTTACTACAAAAGGGAAAAGAGTGAGAACAAACACATCTTTAATCTGAGGCGTATTTCCCAAACAAAAAGACTGCATCATATGATCCATCTTTTGAAACATTCTTTCCTTCTTCAGATGATTTTCGGTTTTTTTGCCAGAGGTGCTCATATTTTGAGTCTAGATTTTATAAAAGTTTTCAAAATAATCTATAATAAAGATGATAAATTGCATATACCTTTCATGTAATAACCATCACTTTTCCAAAGCACTGAAATTTTTCTGAAATTATGGCTTTACATTAAGAAGTGAAGATGTCATTTCTTGAATTGCACTGCATATGTTGGCAATGTTTTTTAATGTGAATTTAAAAATACAACAATTTGTTTAGAGAAAATGTTTTTTGAAAAAGCTCAAACAATTTTTGTCAGATGCTGACCTCAATTGCAAAAGACATTTTCAATTAAGGAAAACGTTTATATAGTTAGCAAGCTGTCATTCAGTAAAACTCATTTTTTTAATTAAACAGATGGTGATAACAAAGAAATTAATGAACACATACTTGCTTGCCTGCTATCCTAATTTGCATTTCTAAATTATTCAGGTTATGCAGCAATTAAGCTTTAATTGCTTTTAGACAAATGAATATCTCAGAATGAATGACAAATCATGACGAAATTGTCCAAGAAGCATGGTGTGTTCTCATGCACATGCTCTTTTATTTTTGTGGCAATTTTAGAAGCCTGAATGAGGGCCTGGAACATTGCAGTGCAGAATTCCTGGGCTGGCTTTTTGTTCTTTGTGCCCCTGGCCTGGGCAGGTGAGAGCAAAGTAAGATGTAAAATTGAAAGCTTTGAGAATTGACTTTGAGAGCTGCAGTGGGATGGTTGGGGTGGGGGTTTAGGGTCCCCAGTGCTCTGCTCAGGTAGAGAGGGGTGAGGAAATGGCATCAGGTGGCCGTCACAGCTCTTCCAGTTGTGTTTGTGCTGTTGGTTTATTACTAATGCTTGAGAAAGGGTGTGTAATTTACCAAGCTGGTTTAGAGGGGCAGTGCACTAAAAGCCGGGTTTAAGTCAGGGAACTGATACAGGGTGAGGGTTAGTCTGGGCCCAAAGAATTTACACATAATTAAAACACCTTAATTTGCTTCTTTCTGTCATTTGTGACTGCCTGCCTTCTCCTTGCAGCAGCTCCATGACCATACACACAAATCTTGTGACACCATTGCAGGGCTTTCTTTGTCACACTTTTATTGATGAAAGCAGCTCAGCCTCAGTGGGTTGAGCTCACTGCCCAATAGGGAAACAGAGGATTTTGTGGCTTTTTTGTGCCCTAAATATAGCAGATCATGGCTTTGTGCATTAAGGTTTCAGGTTGGATAGTTCAACTGGGGCTTGGGACTGGAGGGTGTTTAAGGTCCCTTCCAACCCAAAGCATCCCATGGCTCTGTGTAACTGGCACAAGGACAGATGTGGGAATGGATTTACATCCAAAAAATAAACTGAATATGCTATGATTGTTATAAATCATATTCCTTACTAAAAAGAGGGGACTTGACAGCACTGGGCACAGTAAATGTCTCAATTACTTTATTTCCTATTTTAGTCACACTTTTAAACAGCCCATATTCCAACCTTAAAGCCAAACTGGAGAAGCATCTCGATACATTTAGTACAGACTGTAATCAGAATTTTACTTTAGGTCATCTTACCAAGCTCTAAGCATTTAAATGGGGCAATCATCTAGGAAAGCTATTCACTCCATATTTTCATTGTATTTAGTGAAGAAAAGCACGAGCTAAGCTAGCCAATGCAGTTTAAATAAAATGGAGACTACCTGATAGCTGCTCCTGCTGATGACAGGACCATAAAGCTGAGTGAATCAACGCTGGGTTTTCTGTTGGAAGGAATAAATCTCACTTGAAATCACATCAACAGGACAGCTGCCTAAATATCTAGAAGTAATCAAGTATTGGTTTAGGCCTATGATTCTGATGGAGAGTGATAGCTGCCAGAGGGGCAACAGCTTAGAAAATGTGATAACCTGAATAAATTGGGTACTATCATCTGGACAGCAAAGCAGTGTAAAAGGACTTGCAGCTTGTCACTTAAAAAGAATTGCATTGACACAGCAAATTATTAATTTATTCTCTGTACATCATTTTTAGAATAGGAATCGACCTCTTTAATCAGGGCAGATAATGAAAAATAGAGGGGAAAAAATTAAGTATTCAACATGCCATGGAGGTGTCTTCCTGTTTAGTTTAGTAGTGTCTGAATCAAAAATTAGGCTTCTGTCATAACATGTATGTCAATAACATTGAGTGTAAATTCTTGTTGTTCAAATTCACAATATTAGATGTATCAGGAAAATCTAGGCTAAGATTTAGAGGATTAATGGTGACACTTTTTGGCTAATTGCAATTCAGATCACAGAGAATAGAAGAAGGAGAAGATATTTTGTATGTTGCCTTGTATTTCTTATTTAAAAATATTTATGAAATATAAAAAACCTGACCTTGCTATCAATACCAATGAGGCATTACGTATAGCATGCCAATATAGATGTGTTCTGATTTTTCATATTGAATATGAGTTCTGAACTTATTGGAGATCTTATTGCAGGCATTTCTCCTCTGAGTAGATACTCCTTGCCTAACTTTGAATATCACATTATTCTTCTTTCCTTTAAGATCCTGAAGTAGAAAACATGAACTAATTTCATTAAGCTAAAAATACCTAATGATTGATTTCAATTGGTGCAACACTGCTATTGCTTTACCATCCCTTTTCAAATTTTTTATACATGCCCTATGCAGGGCATCCATCCATCCTGTAGATATCCTCATCCAAAATGATGTACAATATTATTACCTCATCAGAAAGGGAGAAAAAGATCTTCTTGATAACCCCTTATGTCTTTTAATGGGTTTATGTGACAGATGAGAGGGGGTGTGCAGGGTTGGTGAATATACAAAGTATTTGTCTAAAATTTATTTCTGTTGGCACAGTCCCCACAAGACATTAGTGATATTCATGTTTTTAGAGCTTGAAAATTTTGCAGCCATGTGTTTATTTAGGAGGTGTCTCGAGGAACAGGAAATATCCTTTTTGTGTTATATTAGCACCGCTCCGCAGCAGGACAAGCCTCAGGAGTGAGGCTGCATTTCTGTGCCATGTGACATTGCCATGTGCTTTTTGTGACTCCAGCTTGAGGCTCCGCTGCTCAAACCCCTTTGGGAGCATCAGTGGTGTCACCTGCAAAAATCCTCCTCAGGATCTGCCCTAGGCCCCCGGAGATGCCCAGGGCTGATTCTGGTGTCACACACTGAGCTACAGCTCTGCTGCACATTAGTTTTCATTAGTTTACATTTAGTTTTATTTCGTTTTCATCAGTTTCCTACAAAAAGCTCTTGAAGGCCTTTCCCACCTGTGTTCTGCATCCAGCTTTGTTGGACAAAAGCATTAAGGAGCCTTGAAAATTAATTGCTCAATTTCCCTCCAACAAGAATTCCTACATCCACTTTATGTATAAAACTTTAATGCAAGTGTTGTACAGTAACCACTGCTCTATTTCTGGTATGACTTTCCATTGCTTCTTAATAACATGGGTTTTTAATACCATTTATTAAATTACCAATGCTTAAAATGGAGCACTGGGAGCACATCTCAGAGTAGCAAACATCTGCAGCTGCTTTTCAGAATGTGAAATCAAAGATGCAAA
The DNA here is from genome assembly GCF_028769735.1 of Zonotrichia leucophrys gambelii. Lineage (NCBI taxonomy): Eukaryota > Metazoa > Chordata > Aves > Passeriformes > Passerellidae > Zonotrichia > Zonotrichia leucophrys. The sequence goes on along the minus strand of NC_088174.1, from coordinate 16,191,405 downwards.
TGCTAAATTATGGCAATTCTTAATATCTCTTTATTGCAGAGAGTTTTTACCTCTTGATATTGACAACTAAAGTAGCTTCATATCTAGAGTTTCCTTGAAAAAAATTCTAAAGACGTTAAGAAATTCCAGTATATTTTTTCCTCAGATATTTTAGTCTTTGAAAGCAATTAAGCTAGTCTATATGGTTAATGTGAAATACAAATTTAATGTTTGTAGTAAGTTAAGCACTTCTTTTCAAGTAGATATTAAAATTATGGTATTAGTGATCAAGAGTGTAACAGAATTAGCAATATATAAAATGCAAAACAAGTTGTTAGATTTTAGTTTTCCACTGGTTTGAGTAAAGCAGCCTCATAAATCTTACAGAAAAGATAAATGAGTGACCTGGATAAATAAAGGAAAAAAGTTGTCTGAGTCATAATGAATACCTCCCCATCAGCCATTCATTATTGCTCAAACACATGTTGCCTTTAACACGAGTGCATGATCTTGAATATTATTAAGGTTTAAAGAAATTTAAATGTGACAAGCTCAAGATTAAACATGGCACAGAAATGAGTTTAAGCAGCTAATTAGGTTTTTTTGGTCCATCCTGTGTTTGACAGATATGTAAGAGCAGTAATACTAATTAGGGGGACCACAGCACCCAACAGATATCAATTTTATCCTGGAGCTGCAGTCTGTGCCACACATTGCACACAAACCACTTAACCCTGTCTGAGACATTTTGAAAACTGAAATAATTCTGTGTGTTACAGTTTTACAGCGAGCAATATCTGCAATAGATCTCTTCTTCAAAATCTAAAGATGAATTCATCACTTTTAGAAAAGAATTCCATCAGATGCATAATTGGTCTAACTACAAATCTAATTTTCAAGTGAGGTTGATTTTTCCACTATATGTTTTTGATTTTGACTCCACAGTGCTGAATATGAGCATTAAAATTAGTTGTCATTTACAGTGATTTAAAAAATAATTGGGTTAGAGACTGTGTTTTTAAAAGGTGATGAGGTATCATAAGGAATCTTATGTTAATACATAATTTATCTCATACAGTATGAACATTCATTAATGCTCGGTTAGTCATTTAATCAAATATCTCTCAACTGGTATTTATAGCTAAAACCAGAAATTAATTCACTGGGTGATAATGGGAAAGAATGGGAAACATATAATGTTTTTTCTTTTTAAACCATATTCTTGTAGTTAGGGTAACACAAGTAAAAGTTTGTAAAGTCCATCCCATTTTGAGTCAAACATTCCAAAACTTGCATTATCCCTCTTACTATAAAAGTTTCAATAAAGATATGCAATATTGAATCAAATAAAATAAATCACAAATAAAATAAGTCCAGAAGCAGTATCACAGGCCATGTCTTGGGTCACAGAGACATCAAACTGGGATCCATCAGCAACTGTCACAGCCTGGCACAGGGAGAAATTACACTCAGTTTCTTTGGGTTTTGGTTGCTGAATTGCATCCTAAGCAGAGAAATCTGTTCTTTGGCAGAAGAGAGGGGGAGATGAATTCCAAACTTGTGCCTTATTATCCAATCAAGCTTCACTCTTAAAAGATTCTGCAGGGTAAAGCTTGAGCCATCATCACTAGAACAAAAGGATGGAGGCTGAAGCAATCACATTAACATCTATCAAATCCTTGGACAAAAATTGACTTTCTGACACAAAGCTGCACAGGTTAGTGAATGAGCAGGTGCCATGGAATGAGAGATTGATGCCTCAACAATAGCCTGAAGTCTGACTAATAATCCAGAACCAATTTGTCACAGATGCCAACTCTAAAGCATTGGTTAAGCCCTGAGCAAAGAGTCTGCAGTCAGCACCTCACAGAGGTTTTATTTCAGCTGTATTGTTGGAAGCAGCTATTCCCAACGCTCCTTTAAACCTTCTGCTCCTGGTGCTTCCTCTTAGCCTGTAAGTGAATTTATTAAACTAAGAGCAAGCTCTATTTCCTCCAGAACAGAAATAAGCGTACAAATTATGTACAAGCATTTCCAAATCCTCTATTACAGCGAGCTTTGGAGAATGGTGCTTCAGAGTTTTCAGGTACCAGATCAGGATCCCTGTCTTAACTGTCTTTCATATTTCATGACGTTAAAATCTCATCACATGAGATTATCATCTTTTCCTTCCAGGCTGTGAAATAGGAAATAGTAGGGATGAGGAGAGATCCATCATTTTCTTCTGCCTCCTCCTCAGAGTGCCTGGATGGAGGTCAGGTGAGGGGAAGCTTCTCTGCTTTCAGAGATGTAGTGATTTATTTATACCCTGTGCTGTACATACAGGCCTTGCACATCTTTCATTTCTGCTCCCTGCCTGTGTTCTCTCCCTTCTAAAATGAATTTAGCAATTTAGAAACTGTAATCATCTTTCTTCTTCTCTAAACCATGAATAAGATATTCCTCAGCAAAGCACTCGTTGCAGAGCACTGCCTTGGTGCTCTGTACCACTTGTGATAAGAAATCAGGAGACTAATTCTTGCACATGACTGTGGCCTTAATATATGGAGCTAATAAAAAAATAATCTTCAGCACATGCATAGGAATATTCAGTGAGATTATCTCTTCCTAACACAATTTGTTCCTAGGAGACTGATTTAATAAAGCTGGAAAATCCATGTCTTCTAATGGTATTCTATTAATCTTCATTGGCAAGCTATTTTTCTATTAATAATGCAATTTTGAAATGTAATTTTATGTTAATGAATGACATTAGCAACTATTTTTGAGTTTAAAAAAAAATACATCTGGAACCTCCAGCAGAGGATTCCAGACTTCTGTACTCTTTATCTAATCAGTAGATAATGACAATTAATAGCACTTGGAAGAGGAAAACAAAATAAAATAACCATAAAACTAGTTAATTGGTTTAAAAGCAATGATTCAAGACTTCTGTTACATCTCTGTGGCACAAAGATACATTAAAAAAAGAAAGAGGGGTTGTTTGTTACTGAAAATAGCCTTAGTTCTGTTGTCTGGAGCCCTCACACTTTGTATTGCTCAAAAAATGACTCCAAAATGCTTGAGTTGAGTGGCTGGGCAGCGCTCCTGTGTCTGCCAGTGGGATCATTAAATTTGGCTCTGATTTGGTTCTGTACATGGAAATTCAGAGTATTGGCACTGAGCCATGGAATCCAGTTTATTGATTTTCTGATGTCTGTTTAACCCTGGCTTACATGGTCTGCGCTCAGTCCTTTATATTTTAGTTTAACCTCATGTGATTCCCACAAAACAGAGAAGCTGAGCTCTCCCTCATGGGATCTGCAGCCCTGGCGATGCAGGGCTCCCTGTCTGAGGGAGCAGAACGGGGCCCTGCTCTTTGAAGATTTTGCTTGCAGTGGGTGAGATTCACCATGAATAATTCACTTGACAGATTTTTACCCCTTTAACTGTTCAATTATTGATCACAGAATGAAAATCCTCCAACGTACTAATTATTTTAAATGATTTGTGAATTATTATGGGTATATTTTGCCCACAGATTGTGAGGATTGTTATGAATATTCAAAACTTTCAGTATGAGTTGCATAAATCATGTGGGATTTAGAAGACTTGTACTGTAGCAGACAGTATGGCCTGAATTACACTTTGACAATTGACATAATTGTGTAGCTACACAATATGACATTGCAGTCAATAAATTTAATTATTTTGCCTAAATTTCACTTTTTATAAGCATGGCCACTAATAACTCTCAGCTTCTATGGTGAGGTTAGGAAGTGAGAAAATACAGGGGAAAAAAAATACATATTTTGGACTTTTTCTGCATGGAAATGACTGTAATAAATTGAATGCAAGATGCTGTGAAAAGCAACTCAATTTTATTGTACAAAATCTTTGGGTGAGTTGGCTTTACCAACTCCATGCTCTCCTTGCAGCAGGGTGTTTTGTACACAGGAGGAGTTTAGCAAGGATAATTTGTCACAGCACAGGGGACAAGGGACACCAGCTGGCAGGTTCTGAGTGTCCATCCCCTCTTTGCTGGAAATTTCATTTATATCCCACTGGAATCCAGCTGGGATGGGTGGCCCTTCCCTCTGGAGCTTGCTCACTTCCACTCTCACCCATCCTAAGCCAGGCTGTCACAGTTTTCCCTGGCTCAGACGGGGATTGAATGGTTCATCTTTCACTTCTTTTCCACTTTTTGACATCCTCTTGCACCTCCATGCAGGAAACACCTCCAGGGTTATTTCTGAGTGCTGTTCTGGGAGCAGGACACCATAACTGCTCCAATTCTGTTTTCTTCTGGGGAATTTCCCTCACAGCAGAGCTGATGTCTCTGTGCCAGATCTCTCCATGCAGGTTCCATTCACAGCAGTGCCTGCAGTATTTCCTTCCCTCACCTGGCCAGAATCTGTAAATACACATTTTTACAGGTGTTTCAGGCTGCTGTAACAGCTGCTTTGCTGTCAGTGTTGTCTTCTTAGGGAGAGGAAAAAAACTTAAAAACAAACAACCTTAATGAGTCCCAGTATTTGAGAGGTGTGAATGTCTGAAAAACACAACACAAAATCCTTTTATCAAAGAAGAATGAGGAGTTAATGAATCTATCTTGTCAAATGATTTTTCTCTCAGATACAGCTGGCATTTTCAACTGTTGTCTCCATTTACAATTTCAATACCTGAAATTCTTCCTTCCCAATCTGAATGCTTAGCCTGAGCTGGGAATGTGTACCAAGAAGGTTTTTCAATACATGTGAGAGCATTAAATGTCACAGCTCAGTGGGAGGCTTCAGCTGAGAATCTTGCAGAGGATAAATTGCTGCAAGTGCCCTGCAGAGCAGTTCATCTCTCTGGTGACCAGGCTGCCAGGTTGGGACGTTGGCTTCTCCCTGAATTCCCAAAAGTTCATAGTTTAAGGTAGCCCTGGGGATGCGTCATTGACCTCTGAATTAAATCTCCTTTTCCTGGTTTTGTCCTTTTGTGTAGACCTGCTGCAGTTCATTAGTTTCAGGATAAGTGGAAATCCCTCTGTATCTGTCTGTATTCTCCTGTGTTGGAAGTGTTGGTTGCTTTGTTCTGGACAGGGATTCATCCTTCTCCACAAACATTCCCACCCTGAGTCCTTCCCAAGGGCTGCAGTGCTTCACAAATTGCTCCACAATGAGTCTCCGTGGGGTCTTGGGGTTGGCTGACCTGAATCCCATCAGGCACAGGGATGGATTTTGGCAGCTGCTCTCAGAAAGCCGAGCCTGGAGCCCCCCAAGCCCAGCCCAGGCTCCCCCTCGTGTCCTGCTCCTTCCCCCTCTGCCCTTTGCTGCAGCTCACTGTCAGTGTTTGCACGTCCTCTTCACTCCTTGCTTAGCTTCCCATCAAATATCTACAGCTTAAGGAAAGCAAATTTGCTACAAACAAGCACACAAAAATCCAGCTAATCCCAGGCAGAGTGGGCCAGAGCCTGGCAATCGATTTGAGGCTCCAATGCCGCTGGCAGCTGATTTAAAATGTCCAAGTGCAAACACCATTTGAGCATTAATTTGGGTGCTTGCTGTAGCTCCCCAAACTACAGAGAATTTTGCACCCCTTTGGCTGCTTTATTTTCTTGACCTGTTCAATATCAAAAGACAGGTTTCATTTACACACACAATAATTGTTTAGGATTCTAAAGGGCTGAACATGTTTTGAGATCTCTTGAGAGGGATGTGGTCCTAAATAATTCTGATACACAAAATCAATGATGAAGTCAAAGAAATAATACTTTTTTTCTGCCTGGAAAAATACTTTTCTCCCTGCCATTTTATAACTTTTCAGCTTGGCACAGTTAAGTTGTTCTGGTCATTTTTTATCTAAGATTTGTGCTTATTTAATGCTAAGCAAATCCATTTTCTGACTAGCAACTAGAAGTAAATGTGTGTCATTTAATATCTCGTTTAGCACTTGCATTTTACTTCTCTGCAAACATTTATGGCAATCAACTGTAAAAAAATTGGGTTTAAGAAAATGCTACAGTGAAGCAAAATAAGCTTTGTCTGCAAATAGTGATGGTGTCACCAACAGCCCACTGACAAATACTGACAATTTTTTTCTTGCCCTGCTTGAACTTTGATTTGATGAATAGATAAAGCACCCAAATGTATTGACAGAGAATGTTTAGATAGCTCTTAAATAAAACCAGCTCTTTCCAGTGAAATCTTTGTAATTTCCCTACTTAATTAAAAAAAAATATTCTTCTTTTTAGCTTCTTACATGTTCCTTGGTGTATTATACTATTTTGGTGTACTATACAATTTTATTAGGGTTGTTATTATTATTATTACTACTATTAACTGTAAATTGAGATCTTTTCCTGTGTTTTTAACATACAGGGTCTATTGAGGCACTGATTTTTTTCTAAAAAAAAAACCAAAATAAAAACCACCCAACCCTCAATGTCTTGCTGGTGATAAGGAGCATGCAAAGTATGAATTGCTTTTGACACAAAGTGACACGAGCACCTTTGATATAGAACTGGGATGCAGTTTAACAGGTTTTAATTCCTGGTGCAGCTGGAAGACAATAAAGAGAAAGCATGAGAACAAATTAAACAGTATATAGGTCAATCATTCTATTAGCAGTCTTCAGGGAGCACACATCTCATTTACATAATTGTATTTCTGCTGCGACCAGACAGACTGCTGTGCTAATACGTGTTCTTGGTGAGCCTACAAAAACACTGAGGATGGCTTTTCCTGCGTTAAAGTGTGGTTAACCAGCATCACAGGAGCAAATGCATTATTAATTTTATCTAATCAGCATTTCAAGGTTAGCTTGACCCAACCTACAAAGGGCCCAGCAGCTCCACAGGTAGTGGTCTTTTGAATATTTTCCCTAAAGCAAAGATTAAGTTCTTAAGTTTCTCACACTTATATGCAAAATAAAGCAAATTTCCAACTTTTTGGTTTAAGTCTGGGAGAAGATGCTCTTTCTTGCCTCCTCTGATAAATTTAAGCATCCTGGTTGGCATTCACCTGTTTGTGGTGCTTTCAGAAACACTGGACAAAAGTGTTTATTTTTTAATGTATCACTCTGAAAAAAACCTGCTGGTTATACAGTGCAATCTTTGTCCCAATATTTCATCATTGCATATTTTAAACTAATTCCAGAAGCTTTTATTTTAAAGAAGAGTGTTAATGCACAAAGGGTCCTGGAAAAAACAAACAGAAAGCCCACCCCATCACCCTGTGCTCCAGGATTTACTTAAATATTTTGATTAGTGAGAAATTTGGTAGTCCTCCCCTTTTTAACTGCAACTTCTGGTAAATATAATAAATTATTTCCAATTAAGGACCAGCAGAACTCATGACAGGTGACATCTCTATCAATTTATTAAAACAAAATCTCTCTGCACTGGAATAAACAGGCTAGAGTATTAAAATATTGTGCCAGGAGTGTATGCTTAATTAAACTTACATTAGCTAGGTGATTCTTTATTATTTAATAGTATGATTTTTCTTTTTCAAGTAGTTATCAGTTTTTAACTTGTAGTTAGAACAGACTTTCAGCACATTCCAGTATTTCAAATCTGGCTCATTTTAGCTGAATGAGTCGGAGTCTTTGTTGGGTTTTTCATTATTATTCACTCATTATTAGTGTGTAATGAGAAAATTGGTCTAAAACAAATCTTTGCTGTTGGTTATATTATGTAACAGGCAACCAAATGTCAGTGAATTGGAATTCAGAGGGATTGAAGCCTTTGTGGTTGATGAGTAACACTAAACATCTGGATTTGCAAGTAGGTTTTATTTGTTGGAAAGCAAAAATAAATCTTGCACAGATGATCATCAGCATCTTGAGCACTTTGCAGAATGAAGGATTGTTGCAGGGATCTGTCCTCTGAGAAATAATGAGTCAGTGTGAACCCAACAGAAATAGGAAAGCTGGGTTGAGTCATGATGTTTTAAAAGGCAGAATTTTCCTTAGATTAACAATAACTGACTTTAAATACACATTTCTTGCTTCTCATGTTGGGAAGGTTATTGTTAATAAAAATAGACTGCAGAGATAACGAGCACTGATTATGATTTATCTCTGCACCTAATCAAATTCTAAAGGAAGTCTGGGGTAATTTGTGTGGTATCATCTTAGGAAGATTACTTTTGGACTGCTTTTCCTGATGAAGTGATGTTAAATATTGTAACTGATTGTATGAATTGGTTTGCATACAGTCTTTCCTCTAAAAGAACACTTAATCAAAAAAGAAGTTGATAGTATATAATTTTCTTAATGTATGCATAACTATATTTTAAAGGAGTGTTTTCTGAAGTGACATTTCTTTTGGAAAAGGCATCACACTGATTTTTCTAAAATCTGTGGCTGTTTTAGAGAATGTGAAATGTGTAGTGCATCTGACAGGCTGGAGGCAGGGAAGTTTTTATTCTTTTCTTGACCAACAAATTGTGGCAAACCTGCAGATATCACTTGTGCCTTTCTATACCCAGGCAGGAAGGAATTGCAACTTTCTCACCGGGAAAATGAGATCACTGTAAAAATGGTGACAGGAATTTAAATGGAGACAAGTTTTGGGGAATTTTTTTTTTAGTATAGAACTCTAAACATGTAAATTGAAACATATTTTTCAGTTAGTTCTGGGGATGACTTAGTGCTGTCAGTTTATCCCTTGCCAGTGAGAAATTCAGCAATGTGGCTTTTGCCAATGTGCCTTTGGACTTGTTGCCACTGCAGACTTGGCAGTGTTTGGGATTCCTGTGCTCAGCCTGGGGCACTCAGCTCAGGGACGTGGCACAGCATGGCAGAACACAACATTTCACATTTCACACACAGATGGGGATTTGCAGTCAAGACACCATTACAACATCCATGCATATTCATATAGATACATGCCATTACTACTTTTAGTGAATATGGGTACCTTGGATTCCAATTAATACTCTTTTCCCCTAAGATATATGAATAAAATAGGGAAATTATTACAAATAAACATGAATAATAATTAATTTACATCAAATTTTATATATCTCAAAAAATATTTGCAGTAAAAAATTTAATTACTGTTTTTCCTGCTGACGTGTTTAAAATCAGAGCATTTACTTCAGTTCTAGAACTATAAAACATTTATTTTACTGTGAAGTTGTGGTGGTGAGCAAGGACAGTGTAAAATTAAATGCAACACCATTTATAAAGCTTTTCCTGAGGCATCTAATGAAAGTTCAGTGACAAGACCAAAAGATACATGATATATGTCAAAGAAATGAAGTGTTTGATGTGAATGAAATACAGATATGAAAGTTACTCCATGTAGCCCAGCTTCTGTAAGTCTGCATCTCTGAGATCCACACTGAGCCATTTGTGAGGAAACATATGAACTGAGAATTCCCTGTGAATTTATGCAAAGTGGGAAATGTCACATATGGAGCTCTTGGGATGGGATGCAGGTTATGATAATCACTGCAGTTGTATCAGAGAGAAACTGGGAATTGGGAATGCTCTGAAGAACTTCTATAAAACAGGGGCCATGCTCCTCCTTTGGCCGTCATTTCTGGAAGTGGATTTCCTCTGGGTCTCTGTTTTTCCCCCACAGTGGTAGTTCTCAATCTTCACTGCATTTTTCCAAACTATTAAAAGTGCTTGTGACAATCGGACAGCTCTTTTCCTCTTTACTGATGATTTCTGCTTTTGAAAGATGTAAGAGTGTTGCAGTGCAATGTAGATTGAAATTTATTGAAGGTCAGAGTTGTTGTTTTGTGGTTTCATCCCTGGTAATAACCCTAGTCAGTGCTGTGACAACATTTGATGTGTTAGGAAAATTGGTTATTGCAGAGAAATGCTTTTCCTAGCATGCTGATGTTTTCCAGGAGCAGCCTGAAGCTGCCATTCCTGGTTTTCTTCTCCCCATGTTAAGAAATACTGTGGGAATTTGCACTGCTCCTGGGATTCACCTTCAATGTGATTTTACAGTTGAGATGGAAAGAAGGACAAGTCTGTTCCCTTTCTGCCATTCTCATGGAGTGTAGTGTTTCATTAAGCATTGCAAACAGATTTGCTCCTTTCTTGTTTTGAGCATTTTGAATCCTTCACAATGTTTTGGTTTTCCCTTGAGTAAGTTTTCTCCTGAATGGATTCAGAGAAGAGCCCCTGAGGAGACCTTGTACCATCCTCATCTTGCTGTTCAGCAGGAACTGCCTTCTTATGAAAATGCAAATAGGATTAAAGCAGAGTGCTCCAAGAAAAACATCAGCCTCCTCACTCAATTTAAATTATTTTGTCCTAATCCTCAGCTGAATGTGTACAGATGTAGGAACAAGCTCTCTCCCTGCCTCAAAACCCATTTGGTGACAAATCACCTAAAACACAACACAAACTGCCAGGCATATGGAGGAGAGAGCAGACTGGGAAAACCTGAATATTCTGCTTTTTCCTCCTGAGAGCAGTCAGGGTGCAGTGAGGATGAGGAGGAGAAGTGGAGGAAGAGCTCTGTGAAGTTCCAATGCTGGTTGAGAAAAGTGGCTGTAAATATCAATAACTGCAGCATGGTCTGGGTGCAAACAGAGGGGCAAAACCTCCCTGGAGTTATGGGAAACTGAATTAAGGAAGGAATCCTGTAGTTCTTTTAAGGATGAACTTGGTAAATATGAAATGTTTTAACTGTGTAAGGATGAACTTGGTGAATATGAAATTTTCTTACCTGTAGAATTTCCTAAAGGTGCTTCCACTCTTAGAGATGCAGGAAGAATATATTTAACAAGAAAAGGGTAAAAATGCTTTATTGTTTTAATCAAATTGTGCAATTTATTAGCTAATTTTTATTATAAAGAAGATGAAGAGGAAATGAAAAATTATGAAGGTTACAAATCCAGTCATAATGACCCTCTCCCATTGATGTTTCTGCCTCTGATTGTTGATCAAGATACTGTCATGTTTTAATTAGAAGAACAGTGGGTAATATTTCAGTGTAAGGATTGATTAAACACCAGAATTGCCATCTTCAACTCAGTCTTTCAAAAGATTTCTTTTTTTCCCTTAATTTCAGGATTACTTTTGTAGTGCGACAGCTTCAAAATAACTTTAAAAAAAGTTATTCATTCTGAGGTAGTACCGTTTTTCTCACATCTATATATGATTAAACAGAGGTCACAGAAACTGTGGAATATTATAAAGTGTATTGTCAGCTTTTATTTTATTTTTTAATGTTAAAGGATTTCTCAGTTTCTCTGGTGCCTTCATTAAGCATTATTTGATCTTCAGTGGCTTCCCTTGATTTTGGGGTTAATTATGTCTTTTGATATAAATATCTGTTAGAAATAGATAAGATTCACAGGATGGTCATGAAAATGGGAAGTAAGTTCTTCTAGGAGAAATCAGGGAAATAAAGAGACAAGCAAAAGAAACTTAAAATAATTTCTGTTGTACATTCTAAATATTAGGAAAAGGATCATTAAAGTGGCTAAAAATCAAAATTAAATTTTCAAGAACTTATCTAAAGGCTCTGCAGAGTTTTTAGAAATCAGAAGGGATGGTACAAGCAGTTAACGGCATCAGAACACCTGTAAAGTCTGATTCCTTCAGAATCTAGTGAGTTTCTTTCTTCATGACTTTGATGCAGAACACTTTATTTGAAGTCACTTCATTAATTTTAAGTAGTCCATGTCTGAAAATATTCCAGCCTTGAACACAGGACTTTTGAGAGGTAAAACCAACTGCTGCAGAAAGTTATTATCTCCCAGATAAAATAGCAGATGCTGGCTCACAAGATTTTCAGCCTGGATGTGTTCTGAGGGGGTTTGGTTTTCTCCCAAGGATCTGGATATTGTGATTTTCACAGAGGAGAAAACTTTTATATCAGTGGGAAAGAATAAACTCTGCCTGGTCATATTCTTGGACTGCTAGATGATGCTGTAAAGAAAATAAATCAGTGTATGGTGGGTGGTCAGGGGGAATAGTCTGGCAGCTAAAATGTGAGTTTTGGGACAGGGATATATCTCAGGTATTAAAAGAAAGTGATGGCAAACAACCATGGCTGTGCTGTCATAAACAGGATTATCTGAGGGCCACGTTCTCCACAGGATCCCTGCATGTCTTTCCAAATATTAAGAAAGAAGGTGAAGCACAGCATAAATATTTAATGTGATTTTAAAGAGAGAATGCTGCAAAGCTCTCCCTGCTGCCATCCCAAGCTGTAGGACTGGTGGGATAACACAGGCACCATGGCAAGTGACAATATTGCAATTACTCGTACTTAGCAGCAAAAATGAAGATCTGACCCTTGCTTGTGGTGTCACCTGAACCAGCAAATATTTACTGTGCTTTGGACAGGCAGCAAGCAAAAACACATTGCAAATTTTAATATGTTAAGGATCATTAAGTTGATTGTGTCAATTTGTTAAAGTGCCAAGTAATGATTTTACAGGTAATTAGACTTTAACAGGCAGAAACAAATTTATGTCCTGCTCGTTTTTATGATGTATGTAATGATAGATATACCATCATCCAAGCTGTTGTTTTTAGGTACACAACACTTCTTAATGTCCTAAAGCAAATGAAATATTTCATGTCAGGGACTGATCAGTGACTGTATAAAACACATTAGCAGCTTTTCTTCTTTTAGCTCCTTTTAATCGAAGCTCATTGCTCATGTCAGAAAGATGGAATGTCTCAGGTTATTCCTGCTGCATGGAGAAATGGCAGTGAACCTCTGAGGTCAGGGGAGAGGACAACAGTGCCAGGTTATTACAATTGTTTTTCTGTGGCTGCCCTGGCAGATTTTGTTTGGTTTATTTCTCAGTGTGAATAGGGAAAAAACACACCTCAAGACTGGAAAAGGAGTTTGTGGTTTAGCTGTGTTTGCAGAGCAGTTTGTCTGATTGCTGTTTGTGTACCAGGACCACAGCAAAGCACTGGGGTGTTTTTAAATAAACATTTCTATGGGTGAGAAGAGAGGTTTTCTGCTGCTCTCTCTCAGTTCCACACCCCAAGTGATGATTGCAGCTCTGAGCTCTGGAAACCAAACCAGGAGGAATCATTAACCTGCAGTGACCACTGCACAAATCTCTGTTTGGAGATTCCTCTGCAGGCAATCCAGGACTCAGAAGCAGCAGCTCACAAAAAAAAATGCAGCCTAGAAATTGGCCAGTTCTTTCTCTTGTGCAGCAGTTCAGATTGGAGGTTAATTAAAGATGGGCCCAAAAGTTGCTTTTTGTTGTTATTTTTTCCTGCAGGAAGACAACACAAGGGGAGTGTAGATGGTCCATCCATTTTTTATCACTTGGGGAAAATCAGTTTTTTTGTTGTTTGTCTTTTAATAGCATCAAGTTTGCTGCCAATCAGCTCTATTGTTGGGTGCATTGATTACTAGTGAGATGTGGAGCTGCAGGATGCTGCCTGTTGTCTGACACTTCAGAAATGAGATGTTTGCTGCAGTGAATTCTTGGATGTAATTGCAGTGTTGCTATTCATGATGATACAGTTAAAATTATGTCACATCACTGGAACAGCAATTTTAAGTGGTGAGTGATGATTTATCTGTGGCAAAAACTAAGTGAAATTATCATCTTGGTGCCATCCCTTGACAGCTACACCCATTCTTTTTCCTCTGTGAAATTCAGAGCCTGAGCCTGGAAAAAATACAGTCCAGGAGTTGATCTGAAAAAGGAAAAATAAATAAATAAATCAGAATTTTTCTGTCTCAGCCCTGGTTTTGCGTCTCTGCACCTTTAGGATGCTTTTGTTCTCATCCTGGTACAGGGCCCTGGTTTAGTTGGGCTCTGCCATTCAGCTGGAATTAAATGGCAAAGCAGACCTTGGCCTTTCTTGGTGTAGTTTTGGAAAAAACCTCATTATTGTCCAACACAGACATAGCACTGCTCATTTTATGGTAAATTTTTTTTTATTGCATTTTAAATAAACCAGTGAAAAATAAATGCAGTTTAGGGTAATGTCAGGTTTTGTGTATCCAGTTACAAACCAGAGTGAGCTGAGCTGTGGCAGTGGTCAGGGGATGGTTTGCTTTTAATGAAAAATAGGAATACAGCCTGTTCTCTATTAGATACTAAGTAAACATGTGCAAAATATGGGTTTCATTACTTGCTTTGGAAAATTGGGGATTTCAGCAATTTCTCTTTGAAGCTGCCCTATCCTGTGGCTTTTTCAGGAAATAAGAACAGAATTCAGATCTTCAGTTCACTTGAACAAGCAGAGACATTGAAAATTATTGCAATAACTGAGGTTTTGTTTAAACTTTCTTTACAACAGATGATGGAGACATTCTCATTTTTCATTTTACTGAAACAGAAGCAGGTCTATGATAAGCTTTTTGCAAACAGTAATTGAGGAGCTGTTTGTCTTCATTTCCTTTAAGCTGGACAGTAATTTTATCCACAAGAAAGGGCTTACATTCCAAATTAGGGGGAAAAAGTGCAAAAACGAGACAAAATTTTTACCGGGGTTCCATTATGGATAATTATTTCTTGGATCTCAGCCTGCAGCTAAATTCTGCTACCAAATATTACTCAAGTCCTTTTAAACATGTTATTTTTACTGTTTTGAGGCTGCACAAGTGAGTCTGTCTCCCAGTTAAAATAATTTTACTCCACTTTTGATCATGCCTCATTTGGATGTCACCTGATTATATCAGGAGTAGCTACAATGAGGTTCATAAATTGTTACGTATAAATAAGTAGATTCTTGGCCAATTATGTTTATAATTTAAACTCTCCTGTGTTCAGAGCCACCAGATGCCAGTACAGTTTGTTGTGTGTCTTTGAATTAATTTATAAACAGTATAATATCTGTAAGGGAAATATCCAGGGCAGGGTCCAGTGCCAGTCTTCTAGTTGAAGGAGATATAAACCATAAACCATAAACCCTGACCAACCAGCTGGAAATTCAGTGTCACCCTTCCATTCACTCACAGCAAAATTGGGTCTCCATCAGAATGATAAAATATAATGTTCCAACAAATTTGCCAAGCTGGATGTCAAGACCTTACTCACCCTTTTGTTTTAATTAAGAGACAGCACAAACTCGTCACTGTTATATTCTTACCAAGGCAATTGCATCTGAAAATTGCAGTTTGAGGATATGACACTTAACATTTCATAATTCAGAAATCGTTTCAAAATCCTGAGAGAATACGATGAAATAATTTCATATTCTTGGTGGTGGGAAGAGGGAAGAAGCTTCAAAAGATGCTCACCTTGTACAAATGTCAAGATGCAGAGAGAATTGGCATTTGGGCACCAGATGCCTGCAAAAGCTACAGGCTGCTTCTCAGAGTCAATTTAGCTTAAAAAAGGAGGAAAAAAAACAAAAAGAGAAGGGAAAAGGCTGCTGCCTTAGGCCCCAGTGCAGTCAGCACTGAAATGCAAGCAGGCAATGCTATCCTGATTAATTTATGGCTTGGAAGTTGTAATTGCTGTGTGAGTGTGTGTTCAGCATTTGCTCCAATGCAGAGCTCCAATGTCCTCCCTTGCATCCCTGACCTTTGGGCTCACACTGAGGCGTTGCTGCATCATGAACTCACTGCCCTGATCTGACACGTCTGACTTATTTTCTCCTCCAATATTCTTTTCTCCTCGCTGCTACAAATGGTTGCATGTGCTGGGAATGTCTTGGCTCCTGGCATTTAGATTTTAATCAGGGCCTTCTCCCTCTTTCTGAAAGCACCATGAAGGGAAGATGTTCTTCTCCCTGCGCTACTGCTGCCCTTTATAAATGTTTTTTGTTTACTGATTGGGGGAAAAAGGTGATCTGTGTTTTTATTTCAGTGTGTGCTCCTGCTCAGACACCTGTACCGCTGACAGGCTGCTGCTCCTTGCCGTGGAGCTTCACCTGTAAATTGGTGCACACAAGGGCTTGCAATTCCTCCTGGTTTGGGAAGATCATAGAATAGAGAGATAAATTTTCAGATCATTTAAATGTATTTCTTGTGGAATTTTAAGAGATTTTCCTCACTAATCTTATTTATCATGCCCGTGGAGCAAGGCCTTTCTCAAGCACAGTGCAATCAAAACATTGTGTGCTGAAGGATTTGTCATGATACAAAACTTTGATTTACTGAGGAGATCAGCTATTTATTATATAACCTTTACATTTAAGAAATCGATGGTTCATAACAATCCAATTTTTGAAAATGTAAATTTTGAGAAATCTTCTCTTATTTACTCATATTTTCCTATTTTTCTGCTCAAGTTCAGTCTTTGTTTGCTATTTTTGAGAATAAAATATTTGGTGAAAAAGATGGTCTGAAAGTACACAAAAGATGGTAGAAGAAACTTTGACATCCAGAAGAAATGGCTGCAAATGTGGTTCATATTGGGGTTTTATGTCTACTTTAGAAAGATTGGTTTTTTTTTTGTTTTTGTTGGGGGTTTTTTTGTTTTTTTTTTTTTTTTATTTTTTTTTTTTTTTTTTTTTTTTTGTTTTGTTTTTTTTTTTTTTGTTTTTTTTTGTTGTTGTTGTTTTTTTGGGGGGTTTTTTTGTTGTTGTTTTTTTGGGGTTTTTGTGGTTTTTTTTTTTTCCCTAAGCTTATGAGAGTCACTGATTCTGTGCAGTTACAGACAAGGAAACACAACCAGGAGATGATCCAATTTCCAGTGCTTTGCTGAGATTCCTGCTTTTCCTCCTTCTCTTCATTCAGGGTTCCACAGCCTTCACCTTTAACTCCCAGCCAAAACTGAGCTTTTGGTTTCCTCAAAGCCCAGCATTAAAATCTGCAGCTGTTTCTCTTTGCTGAATCCCCCAGGAAGGGTTTGTAGGATTATGGTTCATGGTCCCTGGGCTGTGCTTCAAGAATTTATCACTGTTCCCTATAAAGGGAAAAGAGGGATGAGGCAGGGAACCCCTAAAAGGGATTTCTGTTGTGTGCTCCAATTAGTGCTGGAAGGGTGGGAAGGAAAAGGTAGAGCTGGAACCAAAGAATAACATCCAGAACTCAGAACTCCTGGAGGTTGTTTTCTCTGTTTGGACTTGAATTTATGATTTTTTTTTTAATTTTGTGGTTGCTATGCAATTAACAGAGGCACTCAAAAGTTCAATGATTTTTAATTGTGTACAGTTCTCAGTGCTGTGCAGAGAATCACTGTGTATTCACAGAGAAACCAGAATAGCTCAGAAAGCAGGATAATGATTTCTCCATAGTGCTTCCCAAGGATAACAGATTTCAGACTTACAAATTAAAAATTATCTTCTGGATTGCCTACTGAATGTGAAATAAACAGGTCTTAACATTTCATGTCACTGAAATCACCATGATTACAGCTCTTACCAACTGGCTGCCTGATTTTCTGCCTAGGTACAGGGACACAGGAATGGGGATAGGCCTTTGAGATTAAGATAATTCAAGATTATTGAAAATTATAGTATTAATTTCCTGCTCTTAAAATTTTCTGAGATTCTTGTCGCAGAGCCCTCCAGCAGAAATTGTCTGGAATAAGTAATTATCTGTTTATCCCTTGTTAACAAAATGTGCATTTAAATAATTAGAGAACACTGTCTCAAAGGAAAATATAAATAGACGCCAGACATCAGAGTTAAATTTGTTTGAGGGAAAAGCAAGATTATACAAAGCAAGAGACTATTGCAAGTATTACATTTTCTGGATATTCGTACTGCTAGAATTTCAGGGAACTTAGAGCTTTGTTATCAGAAGAGAATGTGATGAACTGAAGAGCTGAAACACGTGGTAAATGTTATATCAGAGAACTTTCCATGTTGAAATAAAGCTGGATTCCCACGTTTTATTGTCACTGAAACCACATGTAAATCTGTACGTGGGAGCAGGAGATACTTTCCTGGACAGTTTATCCCCTTTTAATATGGCTGTTCTCTCCAAGTGAGAGTGAGTTATGGTGTAACCAGGGGATTTCAACTAAAAGCATGAAGTCACTGTGTAAGCTAAAGCACATTAAAGTTCTTCATGGTGTAAGGGCAGGCAGTAATCCCCAAAGAGTGCTTCCACAGAGCTGCAACATCCATTACTTTACAGCAGTCTCACTTCCATAAAATCAGATTCATAAAGTGAAATGTCATTTCTTTAGGTAATTCTTTTAAAATATCTTTTAAAAGACTCAACTCTTAACAAGTCATGCTTTCAGCATAATTAACAATAACCTTATTTAGCACCTGACTACTGCAGACCTGCTGCATTAAATCCAGGCTGGATATGTGATTTTCTGGCACCAAAAGTGGAAATGCAGGGGTGGCATAGCCGTCAAATGTGGGGGCTGAGGGAAATCTCATCCATCACTATTGCCTGAACTCTTAGAGGCCAATGGAGACCTCAATATTTTCCAAATATTTGCAAACTCCTCACAGGTTGTGCCACAGCCATGCTGTAGATCCTTTAGAAAAGAGGGAGCTGGAAATGAAAAGCATCTCAGAATGACTGGGTGGATGCATTTCTGGAGGGAGTCTTTGTTATCATGCTTAAAACAATTGTTCTTTTTCATCTGGGTCATATATTAACCAAAGCACGGTGAAACTATTAAATCAGGCATTTACTAAAAGGCCCTCAGAATTAGTTTAAAAATTGAGTAATTAGACCCATGCTGCTCTGGCATTACTTTTGTGATATTGCTTCCCACTGAAGCCCAGTTTCACTGCAGCACTTTCATTAGCTGCTCCATGGAAATTAGCTGGCAAAGAATGCCGTATGTTTTCAATTATATTTTAATAGTAAGGAGCAAGTTATTTTCTTCCAGACTCTAAGAGTTAGCAGTAGAATGTGTAGCATGCATAAAATCAGCTTTGCAATCATTTTCATCTGCAGAAGATTGGTTTGCAATAATTTATCTTTGTGAAGGGCTTTAAATCAACTGGAATTTAGATTTACATGAGATTGGAGTTATTTTAAACAGTACCTGTTATACAAAGTAAGGCCTAGCACCTTTTAAAGAGCACTATTAGGTGGATTCTGGAACTTGAATGAAAGTTGCAAAAAGATGCAACTAATGAGAAAGGTGCTATAAAACCAAATTAACTGATGTTAATGACTGACAGAAGCTAAAAGAGCTTCCATCTTTGGTGCCACATGAAGTACTGAAAAATGTAGCAGTTAAATTGTGTTAATGTTCAAATTTAAAAAGAATAAAGGTAATAAAAGAGCCTAAGGAAAAATAACTAAATACCAGAAATACTTGGGAGTATACAGATGTCTAAGGGGGGTAAAATAAAGGAAATGAAACTATACTGCAGGTCAGAAATAGTGATTAGTTTCTCTGAATTTTGTTTATTTATATGCACTAAGCACCTGTTTTGTGGATTTTCTTGATTAGATTGTGGATTTTTCCATTTCTAATGTGATTTACTCTCAGTGAATATATAGAACTTTGAATCATTGCTCCATTCCTTTTCTATACCCACAGTCTGTTTGCAGCACAGGAGCTGCATGAGGTTTGGAGTCAGACAACAACTGACAAACAGTTCTCATCCAGCCTTTATCTGCATTAATTTTGGTAGATCTCTAACATTCTCAGTGAGCTCATGACATTTTCTGTCAGCACTGGAATGCACAAGATCCCCACAAGGAGGGGGTGGCAGCTGAGCCTGTAGAATTTGGTGGCATTTCATGCGCAGGTTCCCATCCTGCAGCTGCATCAGCTTTCTCATGGTCACATATTTTTATTGCTGACCCAACAAACACAAGGATCAGTGAAGCTCTCAAATTTACATGTTGCTTTTAACACAGCTCTCCCCTTCTAAAGTCGCTGGATTATTTTCTATTTTTATATGTAGCACAAATGCAGTTGGGTATCAGAAAGAGTTCCCTGGATAACTGAGGGGAGCCACCTTTGTGCAGCTTCATTTCCCACAGTTATCACCTCTTGTTTCCCTATTCCTCTATATTAGCAATTTCTCTAATCCTTTCCAGCAGGCAGCTTCAAAAGATTAGAAATTATTTTTTCACTCTAAAGTGGTCAAATAGAAATATTGCCATTTCAAATGAATTCTGAATTCTCTGTCCAGGAGCTGTTTTGTACCACTTGAATTAATGGTGGAGAGTGGTTGCTGTGATTATCCCACAGCTAACAAAAGGGAAAAAAAGAGAGAAAATTGCAGCACTCCCTCAGGAGGAATCACTGGAATATTTAGGGACATGCAGCCACCTTTTACTTCACTGTAGCCCTGGTGTCAAAGCATGGGGGGATAATAAACACCAGCATTTGAGTAAAGTTGACAGATTCCAAATTTTGGTGGCACTGACACAGAGCGCACAAAGAGCATCACCCCGGTGTGTGTGGGAAACAGCATCCCCAGCACAATTCTGTGGGAATGGCAGAGTTTAACAGCTGCAGCATCAGAAAAATCAGAGATGATTTTTTTTTGTAACCTGAAGAAATATTAAATTTCAAAAAAGAAGTATTAGATTGGTCATTCACTGGAGATAGGAATCTAGTTGTTTTAAGAGGAAGGTAACAAGTCTTGCTTGCTCAAAATATAAGTGGGAAAAATATGCTGATTTCACGACAAAAAGAAACAAATTCAAGTACTACAGAGTTTTAAAACTGAAGAGACTGACAAATAACATTTCACTTTTGAATTCTTTTTGATAACTTTGGTGGTTTGGGAGTTACCTGGGAAGGTCTTACAGCTCCAAACATTCTCACTTTCACTTTGAGAGACATGTTTGAGTAATGCCCAACTATCTTACATTAAGAAAATTTTTTAAAAGTTGGTTTTTGCAGTGGCAAAATTAAAATATAGATGTTCATTTGCAGGTGTGCATACTTAAACAGACACTAATATCATAATTAAAAATAATCTCTTATAATTTCTCTTCCACATTGGCTGTTGCTACTGGACAAATTATTTCTTTGCTGTGGATTTGTATTTTGAAAAACTACATGTGATTATTATGAATGTGCTTGCTGTAAATTTGCCTTCCTTGCATGGGTTTATCAGAGAAACAAAGGCAATTTGGGTTTTTCCTGCTACCCCACGAGCTTCTGGTCTTTGATTTTTGGGCTTCTGGGAGCCCACCACCCCACAGTGGCATAAAACTCAAATAGTGTTGAACCCTCATAAGAACAGCTTTATAACCTATTCCACCTCTTCTTTTAAAATAATTCGTAAAATAAACAGATATTAAATCATTTAATTCTCTCATCATGCAATAACTTCCTTGGAGGAAATGTCATTCCCGAAAGTTATCCAAAGTGAGTATCTGCAAAAAAAAAGGATGTGCTGAGGTTTTAGGGATGGAAAAAGATGATTACTGATAATAGCCTTGTCTGGTTGCCTGTCAACACACAAGTGCTTCATCAGAAACCTGCCAGGGTTTTGTTACATCTCACTGTAAATAACTCAATGAATCATTTTCCCTCATGGATTGCTGAGGAAGAATTCCACCCTACAGGGAGTTGAATATACTCTTTTTGTTTAATGCCATTCACTACATGAACTGCAGGCTGTAAATATTTCCCAGCTTGGAAAGACTTTAAAACACTTTCCCTGTTGTCATTCCACTCTTTATTCATTGTCATCTGAGCATTTTGTATTTTCATTTACAATTATCTTTCCTGCTCTCACTGCATTTTTTTTTTCAGTTCTTCCCAGTGTAGAGTTTGGGGGTTTCCTTTAATTTGTATAATTCTGAATTGTCTAAATACATCATATACATTTCCTTTAAAAGTATTGAAAAAAATTCCACCACAACCATTCTCTGTAAGCACTGACATTATAATTAATTCTCTCAAGGCTGTTAATCAGAATAGAAGTGCAGATTTGTACTATTTTCATGTATATATGGGAAAATGGGGGTGCTTGGGAGAAATTTGAAGAATTAATGAAATGTTACTGATTTGGCCCCTTCTAAGGGACATTCATTTGCTTTCACGTTTTTATTACATAGTAAAAAGCAATGCTTAGAACTCAGCCACGATAATAGAAGTAATTTGGGAAAAGTTTTAGTGAAACTGAATTTTTTCAGACCATGGCATTAAAGTCTGTTTCTCTAACTGTGCAAGAATCTGTTTGCAGATAATGGAAATGGAACTGCAGCACAAGGTTAAACCCGAAACTTTTGTGTGTGCATCAACTTTATTGCATGAACCATCTGAGAACAGTAACAATGACGGGTCACGTTTAGATTTTATATCCTGAACGACATCATAATGCTCTTTTAGGATTATTTTGTGGCACTGTAAAGGTGTCTTGCCTTTAGGGGTTTTTGTTTATGTTTGTGAGCATGTGTATCATACCTTAATTTGTGTACAGAGGCATAACTCAGCAAAGACTTTTATTTTAAATTTGAACAGTTCTGCAGTCATCACTTCCTATGGAAGTGAATGATGAACCGTAAGCCTGACAGTAAAACTTCTTTATTTCATGATTGCAATGAATATTTGCAGGTAATTCTGTGTGAGTGAGATCTGGGGCTGTTTGAAACTTTGGAGTTATTGCTTTTGAAGAACTCCTGAACTAAATACTGTTTGAGGGAGCGCTGTTGGTGTGGCTGCAGAGTGCCTTGCCTTGCTGAGCCCGCCAGGTATCTCAGTTCAGAGCAGTTTTGCTGCAGTTCAGCGGAGCATTGGCAGGTTTTGCTGTGAGTGACAGGGACAATGGATGGCTCTGTGCCATTCCCACGGGCACCAGGACACAGGGAGAGCACAGAGGAGCCCTGCAGATATTGGATCCCTCTCTGACAGATGGCCTGACAAACCTGGCGAGCTCTGAACGCTCATTTTATTTCATCTCCACTTACATCTCGCCCTGATCCACCTAGGCAGCACTTATTTAATTCAAGAGCCAATTTTGCCTTGATTTTGGGAAGAGCTGTGTGCTCTTTAGCTGATTCTGGGATGGATGGTGACAGAGCTTTGCTTTTGCTCCAGTCCCACCAAATCCATCAGTTCCTCCCCAGTCGCTGCAAGTCCAAAAGAAGAACAGAAAATTGCTTTTGTTTCTCTCCCTGTTCCTTGGTATTGAAACAGGAGTGATTTATGAACTGCAGGGTGGAACAGTGTGGAGCAAATACCTGCAGGAAAGTCCTTTGGGTGCTGCTGCTGTTGTTCCTCAGGCCAAAGCAAAGCTGGTGCTGCCCCATCCTGCTAAAACTTAACTCTGACTGAACCAAACAAACAGTGGTATTGCCCTTTTAAAATTATTACTCCTGCATTAAATGCCATAAATAAATAAACTGATTAATCAGGAGTCTTGAAAGTGAAGGCTTTTTGATTCAATAGAATTGCAGTGTAAATATTAGACCAAAGAACATGAAAATTAATATTTGATGGAAGACAATAAAATACACCTTTCTCTCCAACTTTAAACGAATTGAACAAAGACAGAAATTGCAATAAGAAGAACAAAGCAGAAAGGATCCTGGTATCAGATAAAAGATCTGAAGTCTCAGGAAAAACAAAAGCTGTCATTTTATCACAATTGCCATCTTTTTATCAAATATTTCAGTCTTTTAGCATATGCCACCATCTACTGGTCACCAGCTCAAAGTGTTCAGCTCACTCTCCAGTGCATTCCCCAAGGTTTTCACATTAATGTCTGCTCTTGACCCGAGCTTTAGGAATAGATTTTTTAAATGCCTTTTTGCATTGGCATAAAACTGAGAATTGGGTAGAGTGATAAAAATTGCTTCTTGATTAGACACATGATTTTGAAAACTTGAGCAGCTCATATTTCCGTGTGCAGTGTGGGAGCTGGTGAGAGTCACCTGTTGCTAGAAACTTTGGTGGAAATGTTAAATTTTAATTAATGTCTTGCATGTGTATTGAAGGTTAGCACAGCACTTGCTTCATTTATAATCCAAAGGAATTTTATCCTTTGGCATGATTTAATGTATTGCACATGCCACATCTAAAGAACAGGGTTCTGGTGTTAACAATCTATTTTACCCTCACCTTCTGCTTTTTTCAATAAGCTGAAACAGAGAAATGCCAAAACATAGATCTTAAAATGTCAGGCCTTTAGATAAATTTCTGCAGAATTTACAATCCTTTACTGTGAATTTGGGGTCTTGGCAAGCGTTTTCACTCACTGCATGTGAGAAATTGGATGATACAGCCCCGAGTTCTGCATGGCTGGGGAGGGAATCAGGTAATTCTGGTGATGTGTGGATGTATTTCGTGTAAGCCATGGAGTTTACATGCACACACCAAACAAATGGAAGAGATGTGATGTCCCTTCATCCTTTTGGTCGAAGGATGGCCTAGTGATTTTCCCCAGCTGGCCTAGAGATTTTCCCCAGCTCTGGCTGTTCCTGGCTTTCCTTTCCCTCCCTCTCCCAGACACAAACCTTCCTTTCCAGCAGGAGAAGCAGGAGCAGGCAATCAGCCTGCTAGAAAATCTCCACCAGCACAGCAGTTTGGCACTTTTGAAAGTTGGCCAGAGTGAGGAATTGTGGCAGGATCTCCCTCCTGCCCTACCTTTGGTGGCTCCAGCATGATCTGAGGCTGTTCTTTGCCCAGCACAGTCCTGGGTGCTGTTCCTGAGCACAGCCTGGGACATTGGTCCTGAAGGCCCCGAGTTTCAGCACTGGCCTTGAGTTCCTTTCACCTGTGAGGATGTGAAACCCTCCACAGCCCTCCCTGAGTTCAAGAGTGGGATAAATCCCCACCACTGACAAAACCACTTCCACTTCAGATGACCCTGTGAGCTTGAGCCAGTAATTCATTAATGGAAATGGAAGCCTTTATTAGAGACTTTAATTTCCATGCAGCTATAACCACAAAATGAGTGTGTGAGAGTCCACTCCTGACTATGCCTGAGTGGCTCAGGCACCTCCCATCCCCTGGCCTGTGCCCTGGCAATTTCTGAGGTGACAGCAGCACCCGAGCCTCTCTGCCCGTGCCACACTCCCCATCTCAGTTTCTATAGTGATCACTTCAGGCCCTCCTGCTAATGGACACAGCCAATTAATTTCCTGTCTGTCCTTTTTGCCTTGCTTAGCTTTACTAATGCCAAAACTAAATGTCAAGTAGGAAAATCTGTTTTGTCCCTCTAGCTTAGAAACAGTAGATAAGGATAAAATCTAAGCCAAGCATTGCGTCTCTGGAGGTTTCACATATGACTAATTGCAATTTAGAAGCATGTATGCTTTTAATTAAGCTCTATATTTTACAGGCAGAGCATAGTCAGGACTGCAGTGGTGAGCACCCTTAGGGTTGTCAGGCTGTGAATTCCACTCTAAAAATTGATCTGATAGGAGAGTGGGGTTTATTTCCTCCTGGCTGTCTTTTCCAGGCTTTACCTGAGGGAGAAAATAATCTGGTGTCAGGTCTTTAAAAAGCTGGAGGATATCCCTGCAGTCACACCCCTCAGTGGCAATTTGTCCTGTGGTGAATCACAAAGGTTTGGCACCATAATGTCCTGTCCAGTAGCAGCTCTGGGATTGTACAGCAGGAAATGGAGGCAGCCTAATGCTGAGGCAGATTTGTGGCTAAATTTGTGTTATTCCTTGTGAAAAGTGCTCCTGCCTCCTCTCTGTCACTGCAGCAGGCTGTGCATGCATCACTCTGACAGCTGCTCCTTACAGCAGTGTTTTGGAGCGGGGTAATTTGTGCTTGGAAGGCCAGAAAGCAGGATAATGGGAAAGGAGGTGATTTTGAGTGGTTCTGTCCAAGAGTTCATTGATCTGCTGGTGTGGATTATGACACAACACTTGCACAGGCACAAAGCTGCCAGCCCCACTTACACTGGTTTTTGTGAAAGAAAAACTCCGATTCATGACTTGAAAATAATGTCTTGTTTTTTGATCTTCCTTTCTAAGAAAATTCAATACTGGTTGGCTGTGGGGTTTCTTGAATCACTAGGCTAAGTCCAAGATTTTTTTTTCTCAAAAATGTTGTCAGGATATATAGGAAAAAAAAAGAACTTTGGTTCATTACTATGAATTTAAGCATTCATTATGGTTACAATAATAGCAGAGAGATCACAGAGTCCATGGAAATGGCATTAATGACCCTTAGCAGGAAACTGCTGTAAAGTTGATCAGGACCTGTGAGTGATTTGCATATAAGTGACAGTCAGGAAGACGATAATTGTTCTCTAGCAATTTTGGAATAAAATGAGTAGTATTCACACAATTAAAGCTCTAAGTGTGCAGTTGATTAAGGAGGATCGGTTTGCAAAGCCCTCCTGTTTAAAGCGATCAGGTTTGAGGAATGAAGTCTTTCATCAAATGATTAGTTGGATCATTGGGAATGGCAGCAGAGGTGGCTGGAATTTGCAGTTGAGAGCACTGAAATGCCTGAGAGGTTTAAAAGCTGATGGATGCTCTCAGCCTTGCCTTGAGGCTTTGTGTCCATAACACCTTCCCCTGTGCCACCTTGGCCCCAGCCCAAGGAATCCTTGGTAAATACCCCTGGCTCTCCTAAAGCTTCAGGAATCGATGCCCAGCCCTCAGGGACAGCCAGGGCACCCTGCAGTTAAAGATGGGCCCACAAGGAGCCGTGGTTTATATCCTACACCAGCTCACATCAGCACCAGCTGATCCTGCTCATTCCTGGGACACTCAGGGAGGCAGAAATTCACTGTCCTGTCGCTTCTCCCTGCTGGGCATCAGCATCAGCCAGGCAGGGCTCAACTGCCCACAAGAAACTCCTCTTGTTTCTATTTCCTTTTCCCTTTTAGGCTGGCACCCCACTGTCGTCCGTAGTGCTCAGAAAAGGAGTCCATTTTCCATGGGGAAACCGAAATATTTGCAAACTTTGCTGGGTTTCTCCAAAACTAAAGCTGCCAGCAATTAGGACCCCGCATTGTCTTAGAGCCCCAAATGCCACCTCTGAGCTGATCCCCAGAACCTGGGGAAATTGTTTCTTTTTCCCATGGAAAATGGCCTCCTTTTGCTGCCTGGCATTGGCCAACAGTGTGGTGCCAACCTAAAAATTTGCAAATTTTGCTGGATTTCCCCAAAACTAAAGCTGCCAGCAAGCTGGACCCTTCACTCCCTTACTGCCTGAAATGCCACATATGAGCCTGTACCCAGACTTTGAAAATTACTTCCCTTATTCATTCTCAGGTCCCAGTATAGGCTGTGAATTAAAAATGTTGCAGCTCAGAAGATGGTCTTACATGTGGATCAATGTGTTTTACTGATAGTGATTAATATTCAGAATTATTATTGAAGATAAAAGTAGCAAATGCTTTCTGGGTTTTTTTCTACAGCTGATTTTTTCCTTCTTTTATTTTCTTTCCTTGGCTGCCTCTGACATGAAGTGATTTACCAAGTTAGGCACCTTGAAACACTGCTAATGAATTTCTAAATACACTGAGAGTGTGATCAGAAGTGTGCTGTACACATAAAGAAACATCCCATGGAGGTTTTGTTCAGCCTTTCAAACAGCATTTTGGCTCCTGGGGAAAACTCTAGCCAGAAGAAAAGCACAAAATGCTCAGAACCCTCAGAGAGGCTCCCAGCATGGAGAGATGGCTCAGGGAGCAGAGCCAGGGTTTGCTGGGTTCCATCCTGTGCCACCTGAGGCTCAGGTGTGCTCCAGCTCCTCTGGGACCTGCAGCAGGTGGCAGGGCTTTGGTGGAGGTGTTCTACCCCTCTTTGGAGCCCTTTGATTCACCATTTTTGCAAATCTTTGCAAGAATGTCTTAATTAACTCTGGGCATGGGATTTAAATACATTAGCAGCGCCAGGAGGTTGTTAGGCAATCCAGTTGTTAGGGTCTAGCCTTTAAGGATGCTCTTTCTATAAGAACCAAGTGCTGGAACAAATCATTATTATCTCCATCACCTGAAAAGTTTCAAAATTAAACTGTACCTTCAAAATGAAGGTCTAGGTTTATTTAAAATGTGAGCTTATACTAATGAACATGAAAGCAAATAAAATACTTTAACAGACTAATTTAAAAGCTCTTTCACATCTCAGTTTAATTGCACTCACCTTTCTGCAGGTAAAACTTAAATCTCCTCTCAGATTTCCATAAGTGCTTATAAGAGTCTATATCATAATTACTTCATAAAGTCTTAAATATTTTTATGAAAAAGAAATATCCTACAAGCAGAATTACCATTCTGCAAAAGAAAAGCTTCAGAAATTGTTATGGAGGAGCCACAGAGCGTATTCTGGATAATGTAAGTGGAATGAATTCATCTCTCTCAAACTCTGGTGATCAGAAACTACTTTATTATGTCTAGGACATATAGTATGATGCATGTCAGGACAGAACATAAATTCCTTTGACATAAAATTACAGGGTTTAATGAAAATAAGCTACAGATGGATGGAACTTCTCCTGAATCCCTTGTCAACCCCTCACAATTCTGAGAATAGGTGGCAACAATAAATATGGAGAAAAAGTGAAGATCTTTTACTCAATTTTACACATCATTTACTGTTCCTGTACCGTTTTCCTTTTAAAAAATGGACATTTTCCAATGTCACATGCAATGGTTTGGAGGAAAAGTTAGTTTGGGAGTTGTTTGGGCTGCTCAAAGTGAGCAGCTTGGGCAATACTGGGCCCACTGAATCCACAAACTCCCTTCGCAAAAACACCTGCACACTTTGCTTCATGAGAATTTATTTAATTTAATTTCACTTGTATTATTTATTACAAGAAGTTCATGGGAACCTTGTGTTTCATAAAGGAACTCAATAAAAGAACTTAATTTTATTACATAAAGAAAAATTTACCAGTGAGGGAGAGCTCAGAGAGAGCCAGCAAGGCAAAATGAGTTCATGGATCTGCCAGGAAGTTTTTGAGCACATGAAATAGATTTTTGTGTCTGTTAGATCTTGTTTTAGCAGGACAAACCTTAAGGCACTGTCACTCTGTTGCAGCTACAGGCACCAACCAGTTCTGAGTGGGCTTGAGGTGATTCCTAACTCGGATTCCCTATTTCTAGTGCAGCTGATAGAATGGCTTTATGTGGGAAGGAAAGCCAAAATTCTGACTTTCAGCTGTCTGCACTTCCTCAGAGTCATAAAATGGAGTGAACATGAGAATATTCTCCCATCTAATGAGCAAATTCTGGTTTCAGACAGAATGCAAGGGCTGAGGGCTCAAAGGCAGAGCTTGACAAAGAACCTAAATGCATTTCCTTGCTTCTAATACCAGAAATTCAGGGTGTTTTAAAACTGAAATTATCTCCACTTTTAACTGTTTAATTCCTTAAGGTAAAAATGTCAGGACATAATAAAAGGAAGGTGTTTTGGGGAAATTCTGTTTTGATCTGGGTGCATACTGATCCCATTTATTATGTCCTCATTTTCACAGAACTCCTTGAAGCTTTTCTGAAATTATATTTGCACTTCAACTCAGAACATTTTTATTCTTTTAAAAATTCCAGCAATGCCAATTTTATATCTATATCAGTACATACTTCATGAATTTATTGAGCAACCTTGTCGTTATGAACTTGATATAAATCCTCTGCCATGTCTGTTTAGGGACATGTGAGCAATAATTAATGAAAACAAAACTGCTACTGACAGGAGGGCTTTGAGAAGCAATCTTGGCAATAAATAGAACTATAAACTTAAACTACAAAATAAATATAAACTTCAATAGATATCTCACCATTGATTCATAAAGTCTTTGTGAGCAGCAAAAAACATTTGCATGAGCCCAAGAGGATTTTTACACCTTGGCATTGCCAGGTTGGAAAATACATTTACATTTGACATTTATTTGAAGATTTAGAAAGCTGAGAAAGATGAAATATTCTGTTGGGTTTCGTTTGCTTTCTGTTTGTTGATTAGATTTTCAGTTCTAGAGGAGCAGAGGGAAGAAGGTTAAAGGTTTTTTATACATTAATTTTCTCACCATGTTCTCCTTCTTAAAACAGTGATGCTACTGCCATTTAGGGTTATGTTTTTCTACTGAATTACCTTACTCTTCAATGACCAGAGTTGTTTTTTTTTTCTCTTGTTCCTCCTGTATCATTTTGCAAGTGAATTACCTTGAAAGCTGAAAATCATTTTGGTTTCCTTGGTCAAAGAAGTTTAATATGTGGTCGATGGAGTTTAAAAAAATTAATAATCTTATGACTATTTGTTCATCTGAATATTTCCAAAGCACTTAATGAGTTAATGAAATGCTTTAATTCATGGATTATGTTTACATCTTGTATTTACAGCTTAGGGCTCTTGGGTAGAAAATACTGCATGATGCTCTTCTGATTTTGTTCATCAGTGTTGTTCAGAATGCCTGCCAATACCAAGATTTCTGGCTCATTTACATTCCTAAGAGAGGAACAGTGTGACTGGATCATAGTTTTGCCCTTCATAGCAATTTCTGCACTGAAGTTTAGAGCAGTGGGTTGAGTTTTGCTCCAGCAGAATTCCCAGTGTGCAGCTCGGCTGAGAACTGAAACTGGGATTTCCAAGCGTGGCCATTCATTGCTGTGGCTTTACAGAAACCCTGAGCTCCTGCCTGCACTGGAATTTGTGCCAGAGGAAGGTTCTGCATTAGCCCCAGTGAGCTCTGCTGAGTGCTGAGGTCAGCTGTGCATTTCATACCTCAGCTGCAGAGGCACAATTTTATTGCTTTCCATGGCGCAGTGGAAAAGGTGCTTTATGGTGCCACAGACAATTAATTGAGGTGCATTACCTAGGAACTGAAAAAGGTCACACGTGGAGCATAATTGACACCTCATAACCCCTATTAATGATTGCAGAAATGCAAATTAGTACTTTTCAGTTTCCAACAAGTAGCATAATTCTTCTCCAGCTTTGAGTTATGTGTCCATTTGCTTACAATCTTTACTCTTTAAAATGTTTAATTTACCTTTCCTCTTAAAGTAACCTCAGTCTACATTAAAAGTTATACTCCATATAAATTATACTATTCAGAAGTCTATTAAGCTGCAATTATTTTCCTGTGCAAGAGGCACAGAGAGAAAGAACTGATACAAATCACACATGTAATGCTTCAGCAACCTCCCTTCAAGGCTGCTACCTTTATGGGATTGCAGAAAAATGGCTTTTCCTTCCTTAGGAAGACAAACTTGAGAATCTAAGGGAATTTAATGTACTAAAGAATAAATAATAGGTTTATTTAAAGGTGTTTTGTTGTTATTATTGTGTATAAAAGGAGTAATCCTAGCACAGAGGATGAGGAGTTGGTAACTAAGAGTTAGAGACAGGATTTGCTCCAGTTTTTATGTCCAGTTGTGTTTGGCCACTCGCACACTCAGATACTACAGAGTTTACCTAAATTTTACTGTAAAATGTGCAGTTTATTGGTATTTTCTGCTGATTGTGTTAAAGCATCACATCAAGGTGTGACATCACTGAGCTGTGAGATTCCTTTCCTCCCAGGCTGTAACATTTCCAGTGTTGACCAAGACCAAAGAAAAGTTCAGTGGAGTGTGAAAATTCTTTAAAGATAATTTTGTTTTAATTCATTAAATTTAAATTTTGTTTTTATTAATTTCATTTATTTAATTAAAATTAAATTAAATTAGCTAACTAAATTTAAAAAACTTTTGGTGCAGCTGCACCTGAAATTGAAATGCTGTGACACAAAGTGTGAGAGCTCAGTGCTTTGCCCACTCTTACCAAGATCTCATTGCACCAGGTCTGCTGGAGCCCCACTCAGCCTGAGCAGCCAACAGGCACAGCAAATCCCCACTGGTGGCTGTAGAAATAACCCCCAGCAGTTCCCGACCTTTCCAAATCTCACCTTGCAGAGGAATTTTACAACAAGGCCATTGATTCATCAGTTTTTCCCAGATGACTGGGATGTTGATTGATAAAGTCATTTGATGGAAGGATTTATTCTAAGGGTGTCTAAAACTCAGGGTCGTGCTGGAAACAATTTATTGGTTTGAGTCTAAAAAATTGCACATTTATTAAATGGTGCAAAATCTTCACCTCAGTTGTTGATAAATAATGCAGAACCACCATGGCTCATTCCCCATTTGATTCATTGTGTTGCTTCCCTTCCTTATTTAAAAGTCATGAAAACTTTTCCTTTTGTCCCTTCTTTTTCTTCAAGAGCACAAAAATTTCAGGTTTGCACTCACAATGCAGGAGCATGGTGGTGATGGAGCCAACTAAAGAATTTCCCTAAAATTTAAAACTTTAGAAGCCCTGCAGTTCCTACAGTCCTGTGGCACTAATATTTATTCTTTTCTCTTTCCAAAATGAAAGGCTACTGAGGTCCTGTGTCAATTCCAGCCCTGAACACGTATTAAAATAAATAAATACCATGTTTATGTCATAGAAATACTTTTCCTATTAGCAGACAACTGAAAATTAATTTCATTTAGTAAACCTGGCAGAGTAGATGACAGTTTGAATTGAAACAGTTATATCATCAACTTGCTGTCAGTCCAAATTAATGAATATGGACAAAAAGAACCACTTTTTCTTTAAAATGTTGTTCATTTCAGTATCCTAATTAGCATATTGAGTTTTAATGTTAGTGCTAGTTTTGGAGTAAATGGTCACAGCTTCCACCCCCAAAGACAGCACTTCCCTTTTGTAGGAGCTGTATGCATTTTTTTTTCTAGTAATATGATTTTCTGTTATATCTGTTACTATTGAGACATAACTAGCTTTTAAACTTTAAAGATACCAAAAAAGTAATGGATATCTAGTCAGAGATACACCACATCCTTCTTTTCCTTCTTTTCCTTCTTTTCCTTCTTTTCCTTCTTTTCCTTCTTTTCCTTCTTTTCCTTCTTTTCCTTCTTTTCCTTCTTTTCCTTCTTTTCCTTCTTTTCCTTCTTTCCCTTCTTTTCCTTCTTTCCCTTCTTTTCCTTCCGAAATGCTTCAGCCCTATTTTGAATTTTTCTATCCAATACAAACAGTGATTTCTCTCAGTTTGAAGTGCAGTTTTTTCATTTCCTTTGAGCTTTCAGCCAAACAGTCTGCTGTTTGGGGTATTTTTTTCCAAGTCAAAACTAAATTAGTGATATTGTAACTCAATACCATATATAAAAATTGATTTGCTTTGTAAAAATAGCTTGGAGTGCATTACAGCTGCACTGGCTAGACTGGGTGACTTTCTGAGCTATCACCTGTGGCAGACTGAAAATAAAATCTGTCTGTACTGAAATTTGAGACATGCAGGAGGCTCAGGGTGTGGGGGTTTTACAGATATAATGTGGAATATCAACTTTTGGTCTTTGATCCTCCTCAGATCATTTGCGTGCTGGTTTGTTCTTGTTTGATCCCGTTTGGTCCTTCACAGAGGGAGCCTGATTTTCAGTTTCCTCTTCCTCTTATCCTCTCACTTCTTATTTGAGAGGAGAGATTGACCCTCACCTGCCCACAAAGCTCCTTTAGCTCCCTCTGAAACACTGAGAAATAAATTCACTCAAAAGTCCTGATTTAACACTCCAGCAATGGGACCACATTGGAATGGGTGTCTGCTTCATTTTAAAATGAAGTTTTTGCTTTATGAAGTGAATCTGGGCTTCTCATAGGTCATGAAACATAGAAAATAAAATCTGTTTATCATAAGGGTAAGGCATGGTCTGATGTATTTGATAGAACAGCTTGAACTCAGTTTATTTGACAGTTTATGACAGAAAAGCAAATGAGCTTTTAACAGTGGAGGAAATAAATGTTTAATACACTGCACAGAAATTATATCTTAATTTGCAGATCACTTTTAGATTCTTGCAGTGTCCCTTAAAGTCCTGACTCTGTCAATACTCAGGTATAAAAAAATGCTTTCAGCTGAAAAATAAGTTACTTGCATGCTCAAATCAAGAGCTTGTGGCTTGTAATTATCAATCAATATTCCAACACAATTCTACAAAATTCTGTTTAAACACTTGCAAATGTCTGTTCTCAAATGAAAATCTGACAGTAAAGCATGTAGATGTTAATTTTAAATAATAACAATGAGCTACATCAGTAAATTAGGGGACTATAAACCATTAAAGATAATGAGATTTATCAAATTGGTTTCCAAACAATATTCCTGAAACAACTTTAGCAAAAGTTTGCTTTTATCAGTAGCTACTGTACTTTTATGAGAAGATGCCAACATTGTAATGGACTTTGCATTATATCTGTCTCTGGAGAGCTGAATAAACTCAAAAGTCATAAGAGAATTATAAGGGTTTTATGATGACAACCTAGTGGAGAAAATACAAAAATAAAATTAAGTAAAAAAGGTTTGACGAGGAAAAAAAGAGAAGAAATACAAGGAGATACCAAACAAACAAAATATATGTAAAGTGAAGTTCACAGAGGTTGATTGTTAAAACTTAAGAAAATTACATTACATTTCAGATCTTGTTGGCTTTTAACCTTTTTTAAAGGCCTTCAGCTCTTTATTGCTAAAGGAAATAAAAACCTCTTGGCATTTAATCACCATGAATTTTAACTCTGTTGCTGTGTCTGCATGCTAGGTAATGGAAATGTGAATTTTATACAACTTTAATCTCTAAGTTACTAAGTGTAGAGTGAAACAGATTCCAAATAAAATGTTTCTTTCTGATCTGACAATTCTGTTGTTGGAAGTAAGAAAACAGGAAGGAAATCTGTAAGAAATTTTGTTGTACACACTTAGAGCTTCATTGCTCCTGCTTTGCTTCATGGCCCTTTTTACTTCCTGTAGTAAAGCACCAGATGAGATTTTTATATTGTATTTTATTGTATTTTAAGGATCAAATTAAGTTTGACAGTTTCCTCAGAGGAATTACTTTTTGGGATGTTTTTTGGGATGTCTGTAGTGTCTCCTTTAGCTCCTGCCCTCTCCTCCCCAGCCTCCCCCAGTTCCACAGGACATTGTCAATGCAGTTGCACAATATTGCTGGGGAAGAACACGCCACAGCGATTTCTCTTTATTCTTGCTGCATGTTTGATTCCATCCAGCAGCTGCAGGCCCCTTTCCCCACAAAGGAATCTGATTACTGAGTGTGATTAAAATGAATTTTTCTTTATATGGCGCAGTGTTTTCCCCAAGTGAATCAGACAAGCACATGTTTTTCCGAGCTCGTGCAATACTTGAGGTTGTAAAGACACAATCATCACAAGACTTTTTATTTACTATTGTTCAGCACAAACAGTGTGGAGTGAAAGAAACTAATGAGGTCTTTGATAATCAATTCTTATCAGAGATGCCTTGGGCAGAATGGGGTTTTTCAATTATCATCAGTTGTTCTGTAGCTGTACATAGGCTTTTATTTTTTCATCTAGAAGTGCTGATTTTATCTTTATTTTAAGAAAGATTAGCCTACATTTGAATGCTTGAAATTAAAACTGCTCCCACTTGGACTGGTTTGGTGACAATTGGAATTATTTTCTCCTGCCTGATTTTACATGGGAGCAGTGTCAGATAAAAGCTGAGCTTTGGGAGGGGAATCTCAAAGGCAGGAAAGCCTTTGGCATGCAGAGGTTTGGAGGATTTGGGGACAGGATGTTTGTTTTTAAGAGAATTGGAGATGTTTTTTGTGAGAATAGGAGAGAGCTAATGCATAGAGGAGCCTCTAGGGAAATGATATTTCCAAGCTTTTTGGAAGAAAGCTCGTTTTTAGTGAGGAGGAGGAGGCAGGGGAAGAGCCACTGAGACTTGTTATGCAAAGAGCTGCATCCAAATATTAACTCTGGCTTTTAAAAGGGACCAGTTGGACACTGAGGAGCTTAGGAAGCTGAGGCAATAAATTTGAATTTTTGTCTCTCTTTCCATCTCTGCTGCTTATGTCAGAGAAATAAAGAGGTTTTCTATGGAGCTTCTTTTGTTCCACGGTTGTAATTATTGAGAAAATGTTTTTGAGGGGAGTAGATGTCCTAAAAAAAACCAAAGCAAAATTTACCATGTAATAGTGGTGGTTCACAACAGATTATTAAGATATTTGTGTTGTTTTAACTCCTCTACAGAACACAGTCAAATGTCTCTGAGCTCAGACTTACCTGGAGCTGACAGAAGTCAGTGAGGAACAGTTACCCCTTTAATCAAAAGGAGAGGGTCAGTTTCAAGTGCTCTAACATTTCACTTTCCCCAACATTTTTTAAATTATTGTTTGTATTTAGAGCTGTCTTATAAACAGTATAAAGCTGATTGTAAATTAGTTAATTTCTGATTGTAAATTAATTATTTTCTGTAAGGAATAATTCATGAACTGTACTTTTTTAATGTTTTGCTTCAGAACCTCTTTCTGAATTCTGGAAGTAGTATTATTGAACTGTCTATAAATTGAAGGTGACAGGGAGAACTACATAGAAAAACAAGTTGCAGCTCTGTGTTTAGAGGGGTGAGGTGAGACTGCTGAATCCTGGAAAAGTTGCATCCAATATCTTGGAATATTCAATATTCCCTGTTCCCTGCTGCAGTGGAAGGATGAAGCCCTGCTTTATCCTCTATAAAAAGAATTGTCAGGACTGTTTGAAGTTTCCTTTTCTTTCATGTAAAGCAGATTGTATTCACCTCTGGCTCTGTTTCATGGCTATCCTAGTATGGAAAATAGGGAAGCAGGGCAGAAACCTTTTTATATTTTATTTATGGCTTTAACACCTATGGATTTGTGTGCATTTTCTAAATGGCAGAGCTGTGCAGTTTTACCCCACATCAGGAACTGCAGCTTAAAAATGTCTGGATGAAGCCAGGGGTGGGTCTGTGGGTTACCTGGCTGGTTGATGGCAATGGGCCAAAACAGACCCTTCTCTTCATCCCCCTGCCCACATCCTTGGCTTTTCATCCCAAACCTTCGCAGCCACAGAAATGGGTTCCATGACTAAGCTCAGCAAAATCAAACATGAACAATTTTGATTTCCATGTGCCAAAACCCAGGACAGGCATCAGGGCAGCAGTATCTGCTGCTGCTTTGGGAATATTTACAGAAGGACTTTGTTGTCCCTCGGTAACTTTGATTCCAGACTTTCCTGAGGAGCTCAGCAGTGCCTGTGTATGCAGGGAGTGTGTCCATAAGGCAGCTCCACTAAATGGAGGGGGCTCTGGAGAGTACTAAAGATTGGATTTATATTTCAAGGATAAATATTACTGCAAGGTAGCCTCGTGTTCTCTTAGAAAGAGTCAGGATTCTCCAAAAATGGTCACATAGCACCATCTTGTGAGCAGAGCCTGAATGGCAAACAGAGCCTGAGCTGAGCTCGGGTCTCACTCAAATCCCCAGTGCTCAGGGCTTTGCAAGGACTGGGGGATGAGAAAACTTTTATCCAATTTGCTGAGGAGGAGGAGTCATTATTAAGAAATGGGTCTAAGAGTGTCCTGTGCGCCCTGAGTGAGAAATTAATGGGCAAACATCAAGCAACTCTAAGGAAATTCACACTGAAATATCCTGTGTGGAAAATGTACTATGTGTGACCCTGTCAGGGAAAAATTCTCGTGTTACTGCCTGGATTGAGTAAATCCTTACGAAGTTCCTATAAACTGTGAATGGAGGCTGTTCACTCCTTGGTTTGTAAAATTTGAAGACACCCAGAACTGATCAATTGAGGTTGGAGTTTAGTGTAGCTGTGTTATGCAAGAAATAAAAAATTATATTCTATCAGGGATATAATTTATTTTTATTGTGACTATAATTTATTTTTATTGTGATGGATTTAAATAGCTCTAATACTGCTTTCCTCCAAGTGTCACTGCCACTGTGGGAGGGACTTTTCTGGGCTTGTGCTCTTGGCCTAAAGATCTCCTACTAGACAGAGACAGGGTTAAGCTGCACCTTCAGCCTTTCAGAACTGATTTCAGGGCTAAGTGGTATCCCTGCTCCCCATAAATCCTATTTACATAAAATATCATTGCTGCTGCAGCTCATGTAGAGTTATCACCCAAACCTTCAAATTCTCTTCCTTTCTTTCCTTCCACCTTCCTGTTAAGGGCCCAGTTTCCTTTTGTGGAGTGCTGGTTTCCTTTCACATGGCTTTTCACTGCTGTACAAATAATATGGAAAAAACAAAACAAAACCCTTAAAGTTCAGTACGAAAACCACCATATCCTTCCCATCCTTTCCCTTCTCCCCATACCTGTATTTATCTTGGTGATGTTTCTATAAAAAGATGCAGCCTCAAACTTAAAATTGAAGAAGTGTTGTTACTTCAGCCTTGCCACAGAAATGAGAGCGTAACACACACATGCAAATATTCCCATGCTCTGCCTCAGAGGCTGTGGTTCATGCAAGGAAGAGCTACTGAATTTATTAAACTGATAAATGGAGCTGATTTCTGAAAGCTAAAACCATGACATATTTTTTCTGCCTTGTGTTATTTTTTACCTAAGCAAACCTCATGACAGGATTTCTGTAGAGAGCTGTAAAGAAATACAGGAAGTGTTCTAATACTCCTTGTGAGCCTTTATTAAATTACAGAAATGGCAGTGTGTATTTTGAGAGATATTTAAGGGGATAGTTTATATCTAAGTGTTTTCCCTGTTTCCTGTCTTGTTTACTGATAGAGCATTTAATAAAATTTGCAAGCTGAGAAGGGGAAAAAGGCAGGGGAGCTCTGTGTCACCTCAAAGATTCTGTGTGTTTGGATTAAGGTGCTAGAGACTTGAACAGGTTTTTGGAGATGGGCTTTTATTTATAAACCTCTCAATTAGCTCAGGAGCCATGGCTGCTTTCTCTCACTTGGGGCTTCTGCCTTCTTTTTCCCAAGAAAATTTCAAATTCCCTGCAAAGGCTCAGTGGGTCAGGCCCATTGGTGTTGTCAGTCTGTCAGTCTGTCCTGATGTGCTTCTTGCCCATGTTGGCATCAAGTTGCACATTGTATCATTTTTATTGGAAAAACGAGCATTTTTATCTTATTTTTTATTGGGAAAATAAAAATAGTTAATAAAATAATTTTTCCTTTTATTTTTATTTTTAAAATGAGCATTCAATACCAGTGTATTCCAAACACATGGGGCTGTGCTGGTTCCTGGAAGCAGGGTGTGCTGTTTTAGGAGAAAAGCATGATTTAGAGCCCGAATGAAAAGCAGCAGGGATCCTCTCCCTGCATCCACACAAATCCTTATTCAGATAAAAGATTGCACGTGGCTGTTGCAGGGCCAAAGCAGGATGACAAAGAATAAGGGAGAAATGTTGGAATTATTATTATGAATGTTGAAAAGTTGGTGTTTGCTGCAAGAAGGTGTTCTGGGCAGGTGGACAGACAGGGAGAGAGGAACAGCTCCCACCTCCCACTCCCCAGCACCATGGGCAGATTCTGTCTGTGCTTCACCCCTTGTGTTTGCTTCAGATCCTTGATCTGCTGGGAAATTAAAATATTTAATGACATTCTTCTGATGTGACCTCTGGAACCCACAAACTGGTTTAGGGTTCATTCCCCATTTGCTTGGATTTTTGTGCATCTGTTGTTCTTTCAGTGTACAAAAATGAGATTGATGCTTCTGTGTCTTCTAGTTTTGAAAGTATAGTCCAAGTAGAAAATATAGTCCAAAATTTTCTTAGCAGAGAAAGTAA
The DNA here is from genome assembly GCF_028769735.1 of Zonotrichia leucophrys gambelii. Taxonomy (NCBI): domain Eukaryota; kingdom Metazoa; phylum Chordata; class Aves; order Passeriformes; family Passerellidae; genus Zonotrichia; species Zonotrichia leucophrys. The sequence continues at coordinate 16,152,171 of NC_088174.1, read as the reverse complement.
AGTTTATTTGAATGTAGCATGCTATATATAAACATAATTGATTTTTAAAGTTAAAAATGTTCTTCTTTTTATAAATATGCTTATGATTTTTTTTTTCTTTAGAGGCATTCAATAAGTTTAATACTATAAATTTGTTTTAAAATAGCATATTGCTAAAATCTGAAACCACAGTATTCTATCAGGAAACTTGGCCTACACATTCAGAGATCTTTGTCTCTGTCCTGAATTTTCAGATACTGACAAAACAACAACATAACAAACACTGAGGTGGATACTGACCAAATATTGTGCTTTACAGCATAGAATATTTTACATACATTCTTTTTTCTAGAATACACTTTCAGCATTTTGAAATTATAAAAAAATGAAATTAAAGCAAAACAGTAGAAATTGGCACACAAAAAAGAAAATATCATGCAAGTGGAATACTATGTGCTGTTCTCAGGTGATCATTTTCCTGTTTGCTCTTGATTCTTACAATTCCACTAATTCCAGATAGAACATAAACAGGTTTACAGAAATGGTATCTAAAGTTACACAGTGGGTGTGGTTTATTCCTTATCATATTTCTACTGTACATGAGAGAAAGCTGGTAATCTTCAGCTGAGGTCAAAGATTGTCATATCAATATGATATAAAAATTTCATTTTGTAAGTTATATTCAAGGAATGTAATCATGGGATTGTTTTAAAATTTAATGCATGGTTATTATCCCAAGAATAGTCAGGTTGGTTTAACACGTACTGACAGATGGTTAGTGGGCAAAGAGAAATCCATGAGTAACCTGACACAGAGCAGCATTAAAATATCACAAATCTATGCACTGAAAATTATTGCAAATTATATTTGCATTATGTTTTGACAAGAGAGATTTCTTTCTGTGGCACATAATAGGATAAAGGTACCTTAACCCTACTATTCAATTTAATGCACTGCTAAATATGGATATTCTGTCACAGTTCTAGCAGTGCTGGATGGTAAAGAACAAACAAATTATCTCCTTCTCTGACTTGATTTTAAAGTTAATTTAGGAGTTTAATTTCTGAATATAGAAATTAAGTTTCTTCTGCAGAGGATATTCTGCTGACAGTAATATTTAGGAGCAAATATTTCTTTTTGTGCAGTTCCCTGTTGGAGGTCTTTCATAGTCATTTTCATGTACTTAAAATATAAAAGATTTTTTATAAACTTTAGCATTCCTGACAACATAGAAAGGAAAAAAAGTTTTTGAATTCTTATACACATCTCTCACTGCTGCAATTTATAAATAACAGACACAATTTTGTAACAAACCTGAACCATTCAAACATTTAAACCATTTTACTGGATTTTACATATTAGGCATAACAAAGTAATTCACTTCTGCAAAGTTTTCTGATTTTTGTGATGCAGGAAGACACTTCTGTGCTGTAATGGTGTGAGGGCTCAGGGATAAATATTGTCTGTAAGGGAGGGATGCTGAGGTGTGTGCAGTCTGTACTGTCCTGGAAATGGTTCTTCACTTCTGAGACTCCACTCAGTTCAGTTTCATGGTCATTTACAGCCCTCAGGGCAACTTCACAACAACCACACACGCTCCAGCCCTGCCAATGTTGACAGGAACTTCCTAGAAAGGAAAAGGAAAAAGGAAAAGAAAAAGGAGGAAACATTTTTAGTAGCATCCTATGGATAGGAAAAGAAGAAATTACTTTCAGATTAATGGGAAAGCAATTTGTTTATTAAAACTGATGTAATGCTAAAAAAATTAGGTTTAACTAAGGTATGAAAACACAGTTTGGGCTTTTTTGGCAAAATTCAATTACAAGTGTTTAGCATGGGGTTGTCCCCTGGCATGTTCAAAGCCCTTCACATCCAATGCTCCAAAACCAGGGACTGTTGTTGGTCTTCAAAACCAGGGACTTGTTTCTGGTCTTCATCTAACATGAAGACATTTTAGATGGCTGCAAAAGGATCCTGGCAGTGCAGGGATTTCCTCTTGGTCTCAGTGAGGAGGGCCATAAATATAAAAGTTTGGAGGTGCCTCCAGAAGAGGGCATGGCTGACAAACACACCAGCTCTACCAACAGGGAATTTGAACACTTAAAACCCAAAGTCATTTGTGCAAGCTGGTTTGCTGGCCCATGCATTTCCTCCATCCCTCAGTCTGAAATGTTTTACGTGGTTATTTTGCAGGGGAGGGAGCTGATATTTCATTGAAGCCCACCTCCAGTATTATATAGCAATTCCTACATCCTTACTCGTCGCTTTTCCCCAAACCGGTGACAATTTCAAGGTATTTGGACAGAATTACCCCTATCTGCAGGAAGATCCCCTCTCCTTTCTGAGGCACCCTTGGGCCCTCATTACCTCTGTCCACTCGTTGTTCTGAGCATCGTAGGACTCGACGGTGTCCAGGTAGGAGTGGCCGTCGTAGCCGCCCACGGCGTAGAGCCGGTCCCCCAGGGGACAGATGCCCACCGCGTCCCGCGGCACGCTCAGCGGGGCCACCGTGGTCCAGGCATCTGTTTTGGGGTCATACCTGTGGGAATCCATAAAGTTAGAGGGTTTTTAGGAAATGGTTAAAAAAGAGTATTTAGGCCTCAGGATGTGGCCCGAAGATTCTGTTACAGCAGAAAAAGTTTCCCAAGCAAGCAGAAAAGTTTCCCAAGCAGTAGACGTGACAAATAACAATAGGACTCTGTAGATGTGGCTTTAGGATGGCAACAAGTTTATTTAATGTATATCTTTAGAAGGTTACTGTGAATAGAGCTCTGTTCTTTGTCTTTTATGAACCAGTCTTTGTTTTAACTACTCTTACGTATGTTTTATAAGATTGGATGGAAAGCTTGTCAATATGTCTTGTTTTGGTGTGATTGGTTGAAATCTAAACTGAGATGGTTTTATGTCATTCCATTTTACCCCACCTTCGAGGACATTTTCCTTTAGGCCAGCATGCTGTTAACATCTAACAATGTTCTGAGGCTGATGTACTAATAAACAAAAAAGGCTGGTCTGAATTTGTCCAGTGTGGTCCATATTTGGACTTTTTGCCGCAGCAAGTGGGTTCCTCTCTTAAGACGTGAGTTCCTGAAACCATTGGATCTATAGCTACCCTGGTGCTCCGGCAATACCTAGGAAACGTGGGGGTCAAATTCAGAAAAATGCATGGTGGAGGCGCGTTTCAGGTTTAAATGGCTGGTTTTTGCTTGTTTTCTCCTGTGTTGCTTCTCTGAACGAATACAACTGAGATGTCACTCGGTATTGGGTTTGCTGGGAATGTCCCAACAAAGCCAGGAATGATGCATCTGATTTCATGTTCTCAGAAGGCCAATTTATTACTTTATAATCCTATATTATATTAAAGAATATTATACTAAAGATAGCATAACTATACCATCTATAGTGTAGTATTCTTTAATAAAATATAGTACTATATTATATTATATAGTATTATACCAACTATACTAAAGAATACAGAAAGGATACTAAATAATATAGCATTATACTAACTTTACTAAAGAATACAGAAAGGATACTAAATAATATAGTATTATACCAACTATATTAAAGAATACAGAAAGGATACTAAATAATATAGTATTGTACCAACTATACTAAAGAATACAGAAAGGATACTAAATAATATAGTATTATACCAACTATATTAAAGAATACAGAAAGGATACTAAATAATATAGTATTATACCAACTATACTAAAGAATACAGAAAGGATACTAAATAATATAGTATTATACTAACTATACTAAAGAATACAGAAAGAAAACTAAATAATACAGAAAGGATACTAAATAACATAGTATTATACTAACTATAGAAAAGAATACAGAAAAGATATGAATGCTAAAAAAGATAATAATGCTAAAAAGAATTATTGAATGCTAATAAGATAATATTACTGAATGCTGTATTCAGTAATATTACTGAATGCTGTATTCAGTAATATTATCTTATTAATGAGTAGATAATATATATTATAATTAATAAGATTATATTACTGAATGCTAAAAAGATAATAATGGAAACTTGTGACTTTTTCCAGAGTCTCGACACAGCTTGGCCCTGATTGGCCAAAGAGTCAAAACAACTCACACCAGAGTCCAATGAAACAATCACCTGTGGGTAAACAATCTCCCAACACATTCCACACAGGAGAAACAAATGAGAAAAGAATTGTTTTCCTTTTTCTCTGAGGCCTTTCAGCTTCCCAGGAGAAAAATCCTGGGCAAAGGGATTTTTTCAGAGATTGTGAATGCCACAATTCAGTTTTTGATTTAGCCACTAGAGGGGCCTTCAAGCACACAGAAAATGCTCCTGTTTTCACTTTTTGATTACAGTCTCTTCGTTTCAATTACATTAAGCCATCAATACATTTTAAACACAAATGGGACCTGTGGGGATGATAGCATGGCCACCAGTTGACTCAGCAAAGTTAATTTCATTATTTTATCATTTTCTTCCTCCTTAAAGCTTTTGGTTTTCTGTTTATTGTCAGAATTAATGTTTTCAGAGAAGTTTACTATAAAAGAAGTTAAATATCTTGTGTAGTAGCTCTAAGTTTCTCACATTAAATGCGTGGCAGCATCTCACATTAATATTGATTTTATTACTGATCTATTCCAATATAAATTGCAGTGAATTGCAGGTAATTCCTGCTTTACCCCATTTAAGTGAGAACAGAATTTGACAGCTGTTGTTCATAGCGGATTTTAACACCCACACAGTTTTCCTTTCTTTTCCCCAAATGACAAGACTGTGATACTTCTTGTATTTTTACAACTTTCATCAGTATCAGTCAAGCTAAAAAGAATTTAATTCCTACAGCATATGGCACAAGCACCTAAACCTGAGTCCTGGCATTTGAGAAATAGGAAGGTCACACATTTAACTTGTCTCAGTACTTCAGTTCCTTTCACCTGGCTCTGGGGTAGCTCAGGCAGAAGAGAGGAATTTGCTGCTGAGGTTTAATTCTTTTGTTATCACAAAAGTATCGGAAATCAGTTATTCCCGCTCAAATTATTATTTCAAAAAGGCGGAATATGTTTTACAAACACAGCATTCCAGCTGTGAAGAGAATCTATTCTAGAATCCCTTCTCAGAAGGTAAAGAGAGGAGGAAACAAGGCAGAATGATGTTGTACCTCTCCACGCAGTCGGACAGGCGGGAGCAGTGGTTGGAAGCAGGAGCGTCGTGGCCTCCCACGGCGTACAGGAACCCGTTGTAGGTGGCCACGCCAACGCCTCCCCTCCTCTTGGACATGGAGGCACACAGGCTCCACTTGTTGGTGTGAGGGTCAAAGCACTCCATGGATTTCAGGCAGGAGCTCCCGTCTCGCCCGCCGACCGCGTACAGCCTGCGACAGCAACCCGCAGGCAGGAAAACAATTTCAGTCTCTCCTCTCCCACAAATGAGAATTTTATCTGGCTGACTTCGTTCAGAGCACTTTAAAATTGTCATTATTTGGTGCGCTCCAGAACTTCCTTTGCTCAAAGGCAATCATGTTAAATGTTTGCCATCTAACATAAAGACATTTTAGATTAAGTTGCATTCTTCACTTACAATGGAAATGTTCAAGCAGCCACACATGAAAATGAAGCTTAAAAATTCATGTCAGGTTCTCTAAATGTGAGCCAATAGAAAGAACTGAATTGAAAGATGCTGCATATGTTTGAAACATATGGTGGCATTCCCTGGGACAGGGTTACAGAGTATGACATATTATCACATTAAAACTTTTTCCTGCGCAGTCGACTTTAATAACTTGAATAGATATCAAAAAACATATATTAAATATATTTTCCTCTGAGTCTGTATTTAAGAAAATCTGCTGGACAGAAGGGACCACCTTGTGTCGTCTTGTCTATTCACCGCAAAGGCAGTTAGCAAACAGAGATTTAAAAAGCTGATGTTGGGGCAGCTTGTAGGAATAAATTGTGGTAATCCTTGTTAAAAAACATTGGGACAACTTTTAGAAATAAATTGCAGTAATCCGTACTAAAAAATATCAGAGGGTTGTGGCTTTCTGTCAATGAATTTTCCAAAGCCTGAACTTGTTTCTGGTCTCAAGCTGACCTGGGTGCTGCTGGACTAGGATGGAATGTAATAGAAGATGTGTTCAGGTGTTGAGTGTTCTGGTTTTTCTGCTCCCTTTCATACCTTTGTCATTGTTTTCTGCCATGAAATTTCATTTATTTAGTGCAGCTTATTAGAGAACTAGGGAAATGTGGAACTTGCCCAGAGTAAACCAGATCAGCTGAATTTTCCTTTAGAAGTGCCTGTTTTATTCCAGAGACTTAAGAATCTTTCCGATTTCTCTGGTGCATATTTTAACTAGAAGATTCTTCTATTCACCATTAGAATAATAAAAAATCCCCAGCTTTCTCTCTCCTACTGTTTTTTCACTTGATAAAATTGAGTTTGGTTGTGCAGTTTGTTGCCTGATCCATACAAAACTTGAGGCTTTGATTTATTTTCTTTTCACATCGTGCCATTGATACAGCCTGCTTGCTTACACAGCTTTCACAGGGCAAGGAAATCTCTGTGTACACAAAGTGATTGGTTGGGATCCTTTGTTTTCCACAACATGTCTACAAACACGGTGGTGTTTCCCATTCTCTGAGGAAAAGACCAAATATAGCATCATTGACTGATGTTTTCAATGGAGCATTTATTGGTCCGAAAGTGCTGCTCCACAGATATGCAAAGGCTTTGCTGGTGGGGTTAAACAGGAAAAAATATGGTGTGGTTTAGGGAAACAGGAAAAGGAGAAGCATTCTCTTGGTTGGAGCGCAGCAGTAGACTGAGTGATGGACATTTGATCTCCTGCTATGCCAGAAATTACATCACCAGACTAACAGACGTGATTTAAAGCCCTGCTGGAGACAGTTTGTATCAGCAATGATTGAGAACAGAGTCAGGATCGGGCTGATTTCCTCTCTGACAAAGTGGTTTCCTGCATGTTGCTGCTGTGGAAGGCACCAGGAGGAGTTTCTGGTTGGGTTTCTGCTGAGAACATTTCCTCTGAGCTGTAGCAGGGACCTGGAGAGGCACTTTTGCCTCTACAGTTTGAATCCTGCCTTGTATGAATGCAAATCCCCAGCTTGCATTTACAAACATCCCTTTGCTGACATCTTTGTTTCTGCTTTTTCTCCTTCTCTTTTTTGGGAACTTACAAAGAGATCAGGGAAGCCAGTGGCAAAGGCTCCAGGTAAAAGCAGTTGTCTGCCTGTACCTGAGTGTTCCCAGCACCTACAGACTGCTGAGAGGTTCCCACAGGGTTAAATAAGAAATGTTGGCTCAAATTGTATTCTCCACAACCTGAGTATTTTTACAAGGTTTTTGTAAGATCCACAGTTGTCTGTTCCCATGTAAAAGGGCTTGATTGGCTTTAGCATCTTAGCAGAATGTTTGGATGCATTAACACTTGATTTTGTGTATTTAAGCAAGAGATGGAGGGTGGAGCAAATCTGGATAGGATAAGATTTATAAGCGACTGTTCATTCCATACCTAATTAATAAACTCATCTCCTTTCCATTAAACACCTCATCTACCTTTTTAAAAATTGGCTGTGAATTTGTATGACAAAGGAAAAACTTTGTTTCTGTACACGTTAAGTCTATTTAGACACAATGATTTTAAAGTGTAAACATAAACTTGGAAATTTTTTTTAAGTAGCTGATTTTACATCCCCATATGTTACATTCTAGGTAAAATTCTGGTGTGCATGTAATGACATTTTCACATTGCTATAATTTTAAAAGGCTGAAATGTTTTTAAAACCTGACTGCAAGCCTGCAATCAATTTACCACACAGCTAAGACTTTCTTATTTCTACGCATTACATTTTTCTCTTTGTTTCCTCGAGGTCATTAATAACCATAAGCCTGAAAATCAAACGCGAGAAGCTGCACTGGCAGGGAAGGAAGCAAATGAAAGCCCAGGGAGAGGTTTTCCTGCTGCCATACTTGCTGTTGAGGGCTGCCACCCCCACGGTGCTCCTCGGGGTGGACATGCTGGCCACGTAATTCCACTGCCGCGCCTGCGGGTCCCAGCGCTCCACCGTGTTCAGGTAACTCCAGCCATCGTGGCCTCCAACTGCGTACATGGGTCCTTCAAGCATTGCTACTCCTTCAGAGATAGAATTAGGGACATGGAATAGAATTAGGGACAAATTATCTCCTGGTTTCGGTGACCAGCGGCGAATTCATTTCGCTAATTCCCTGTCTGCAGATAAGCAATTTCGGCTGGTATTAAATGATCTGAAAGCTGCCTTTTCATTTGGAAGAATAAATAGAGATAAACAAGCACTTCACATACAGTGCTCTTCTAAATAACCATTATCTTTTGCCAAAAGATTAGAGGAAAGCTGCTTTAGTTCTGATGTTCTCTTCTTGGACTTATCTCTTTCACTTCTGGTGACCTTGCAAAAACAAATTTGAGCCCTTAACTGGGGAACGATGTTGTTCTCCTACAAAAAGGCAAAACTCGAGTCAGGCAATGAAAAATATGCCCAAACCAGCAATGTCTCCTAATTCTGAGCCAGCTGAAGCTCTGTAGTGCTGCCAGCACGAAGCCTGGGTGGGTGGGGAGCTGGCTGTCCTTACCAGCTAGAGCACCACAACATTTTAATGCCTCTTGGATGAGAGCTGGCTCCTATCAGCTGTCCCTGAGGCCCAGGAGAGCCAGCTTGGCTGTCACTGCAAAGCTCTGGGTGGACAAAGCCTGGCCCATTGTGCTTCTCCAGAGCAGGGCTTTGGTGCCTTCCCTTTGGGAGCTGCTGCTGCTCTTTGCTCCCTTTGTTAGGTGAGGAAAAATGTTTCAATCCAGCTGCTTAAAAGTTTTCTAAATCTGTCTTTCAGCCCTAAATATACATGGCCTGATTTCTTCAAAAGCACCAACTGCACAGAATCTCCCTGAAGGTAATGGGGACTGTAAGTGTGAGGCAGCTTTGCAAACCAGGCACAGATTGAAGCCAAACTTTGGGCTCTCCAATTTATGGCTGTGACCTACTTGTTGGGGAGAATTATGCCCCTGCAGTCAGGAATTATTAATATTTCAATGCAAATTATTTCATCTGTTTGGTCTTCTTCCTCTTTGCCACCTACTAGTATTTGGTTTCATAAATTTGGTGCTCTGGCTGATAAGAACCCTCCATGACCCTTTCTCTGTCAAGCAGTGGAGAAGGTGACATGGGCCACATTGGTTTGCCAAACAATTCGGGATCAATCTTCCTCTATTATCCATAAAAATAGAAATATTCCATGACATTTGAACTTACTGATCATTTCAAGAAATACCTGTTTCTGTAACTTAAGAGAAGCCAGCTTTTTCATCAGGCCTGGGATATATAAATTCAGAAATCATCATCTTCTCTCTGTTACAGTCTACTCATCTCTAAACTTAGCCTTATTTTCTATAGTTCTGGAAATAAATTCTAGATTTCATATTCATATTATTCCTTCAATGTGAATAATATTAAGGATTATTTTGTAGTTAAAAAAAACATAGATACTAAGCCACCACCGAGCTCTGTAAAACTTCTTGTAATTACAACATTAGAACTGGTGAAGTTGTACTTATTTCCATACACTGTTTTCTTCAGCGTGGGTGATGCCCTGATCTGAGTTAGAGAGGTGGTTGATATCTCTGAGTTTAATTCATAATTTATAAAAAAAAAAAAAAAAAAAATAAATCAGGTTGTTATTGTATTGTAAACATATCATTTGACCATTAAAACATGTGAAAAGTTAATTATTTTTGCCATAGTTTATATAGTGAAAATAATATATATAGTTATATAGTTTATATTTTGGAATTACCTACCAGCAAAATTAACCCTGGAACACCAGTGCTAGTTAGGTGGATACTAATAAAATCACAAAATTATGGCAATTGGCAAATCTCTCTTTGAAAAACATCCCCTACAAATATTTCTGGGTGTCTGTGCACGCTGTTAGAAGATTTCTCAGCAGCGCTGGGGTGGATCAAAGCCCTGTGTGTGTGCTGGGAGGTTTCCGAGGCAGAGCCCCTCTTACCCAGGCCGTGCCTGTGTGTGGACATGGGGGGCATCACGGTCCAGGCCTTGGTGACGGGGTTGAAGCACTCGACGATGTTGGAGGTCTTGAGCCCGTCCCTGCCCCCCACGATGTAGAGCTTGTTGTCAATCACGGCCACCCCAAACTGCAGCCGCCGCCCGTTCATGGTCCCAATCTGGATCCAGCTGTTGGTCCTCAGGTCGTACTTCTCAATTGTGGTGGTGCCTGTGACAAACAGAGACAGCCATGGAGGGAGCAGTGCCCAGCCACCAGCAGCCAGCTCAAAATGGGATTCAGTTATAAAACATTGAAATTTTGGGTGTGATGTTTTGCTGTGAACGTCAGTTCTCGTGTGAACCCAATGAGAAAGCTGCATTAATTGCATGAATGGTTGGCAAGTCTAGGAGAATATACTGGTGGCAAGAAATGGAGAATTAAATTTTGGCAGTGTGGCATTCACATTCTCTGAAAAAATTCCTTTGCACCCAGGATTTTTCTCCTGGGAGCTGAAAGGCAGTGAGAGAGGCCTCAGAGAAAAGGAAAACAACTCTTATCTCATTTGCTTCTCCTGTGTTGTGCTCATGTGTTTGGAGATTTTTTTACCCATAGGTGATTGTTTCATTGCGTTGTGCTGTGAGTTGTTTTGACTCTTTGGCCAATTAGGGCCAAGCTGTGTCAGGACTCTGGAAAGAGTCACGAGTTTTCATTATTATCCCTTTAACATTCAGTAAGTATCTTTTCTCTATTCTTAAGTATAGTGCAGTATTCTTTAATATAATATAGTATAATAAAGTAATAAATTGGCCTTCTGAGAACATGGAGTCCTCCTCATCATTCCTGCCTTCATCAGGGATGCCCAAGCATTTACAATATGGCAATTTTTGTAGCACTGCAATTTTGGAGGTGAATTGGATCTGTTGCTTAAGTACCATGAGAGTAGGGGCTTTGTGGGTTTGTTTTGGGGCTTCTTTATATTCCTTATCAATACAGGGCCTCACAACAATCTGCTGTTTAGTGCCTGAAGCATTAGTGATATTAAAACCAGACTTCATGTATCCATCTGAGGAGCTGGACAAGCACCTTCAGGAATCCTGTGTGTGTTTTCCCTTTTAGGATGGAGTCAGGCAGGAGGCAGGGCTGTGTGTGAGTGCACACCTGCTTCCCACAGGTATCCTGCCTGAGGCTCACCTGTGCAGCAGCTGCTTGGCTGCTTTAACACATCAGCCACATTTTCCATTTCTGTCAGGTCACTGGACCTGCACTAACCTTTTACTGAAACCCTTCCTTGGGCAGGAGCTCTCTGCCATTCAGCCTGACACTTCCCCACACCCTGGCTCCCATCACTGCTCAGGAGCCACAGTTGCTCCTCTGAGAGCTGCTGAGCACAGCGAGGCCACGGCTCAGTAACATCCGAGGCAGAATTGCCACTGCACCCTGGAGCTCAAATTCAGCTCAGTCAAAGGCAGCCAGGTGAGGGAAACAGAGCTGATTTCTTGTTCCTTGACTGGGATTTGAGACCAGACAAGTGGTGTTTGGGAGATAACAACAGGCAGTTTGTGGCTAAGAAATTACTTTTACAACAGGAAAACAGCCATGCAGAAAAGAAAGGTAGGATTTGGTTTAGAGATCTGTTAGAGATCACCTGATGTACTCCAGAAATTCAGTGAAATAAGAGTTTATCTCATGCTGTCTTTTCTCTTATCTATATGTTTTTCCACATGCATAGTTTGGGAAAGAAACCAGCTCCATCTGCAATAAAAGACAGAAATTCTGCTTTCTCCCCTTTATTCAGAGCAGCTGGGTTTCTTTGCGTGTTCTTTCCATCTTGTTATTCTGTTTGCTGCTCCTTGCTTTGATTCTTTCTCATTTATTCTATGCTAATACGTGAGTGCCCCAAAGTTCTCCACTTCAAAGGAAATCTCTCACACTAACTAAAACACAGGGAAAATGCAGTCAGGTTTGAGTGTGTTCAGCCATGCCCTGTGGGCTGTAATTTGTACAGAGGCTCCAAGATTTGAAAGTCACAAAACCTAACGCGGTGTAGGCGCATTCCCGTTTTTCAAAATTCCAGCCCAAAAGCGCCTCTTTGATCTTCTTTTGATCATTGGAATTTGAGATTTGTCCTGGTATCCCACCTGAGATAAGCACAAAGGCAAAGCTGGCATTGCCTGGTGCCTGTCTCCATCACAGGCAGTGTGTTATTGCCGGGGGTGGGAGATTTTCCCTTCTCAGAGCTGCTCCTCCACAGCATCCTGGTGCCTTTCTGCTGCTCCTTTATCTCCCAATCCAGCCCAGGCTCCGAATCTGAGTCAGAGCTGTGGAGGGCAGCAGGAGGAGCAGAAATGCTGCTCTTCCTACCCATCAAAAGGCAAAAGTTCAAACAATTGGCTTGGCTCCAAGGTGAGAAGTAAGAGAGGCACCAAGAGGAAGCGCAGATGTTGGCTGAAATAACCCTTCCTTTACATAACCTTTACTAGGAAAAAATGATTGGAAAATTGTGTTCTTATTTTCTTTAAAGATTACCTGGTTGCCTGATATAATTCATAAATACTCAGTATCGCTAATGAATCTCCTTAATTGCACCAGATTAACTCCAATTTGCTAAATTGTGCTAGGAATGAGTGTTTTCATGTTGTGCAGGGGATGGATGTGTGTTCTGCACCTGATTTGATTGCACAGAGATAGGGAGGTAGCTCTGCAAGGTCTCTCATGTGGGGAAAAATCAGTCGTCAGCAGCTTTTTGTAAACCATGAAATGGATTATCTTCTTTGTGATTCTATTAAAAGTGAACTCACACAGCTAAAAGTAATTCTGTGCTGCGAGTCGCTAGACTTTAAACTAATTAGAGTTCTCTGGCTCCAAGCTGTGGGTTTGAAGTTGAGGTTCCTGCAGAAAATGATTTAATATTCTGCTTCCTAAATAGAATAGTGCAATGTTTAAAGCTGTAACCTGATTGCAGTTGTGAAAATCAAATAATAGAAACTGGAATATATTTATAATAATTAACTTTCAACTACAAATCTGGGGGAAAAAAACAAGCCTGTGTTTGAAGTCCTGAAGAAAAGCTGTGTTCATGAAAAATACAAATCTTTCCACCTGGAATGTTCTAATAAGGATTTATAAGCATTAGGTAGGAGTTCTCTCTAGTTCAGTGATGCTTTTTGGTTTTATTTTTCTGCTTCTCTGAAATCCAAGCTTTCTTACTTTGTCAGAATATAGACCACAAGGTTCAATATTAAAAGAATCCTGATACATTTTAAATATTTACTTTTTCTTCTGATTTGTAAATTCAACTATTTTTCCCAAAAATTCATACTAAGTTTAATTTTAAAAATCACCATATGACTCAAACTTCTTTATTCTGCGCCTAAATATAAGTGTATTGTTTACAAATATGATTCTTGCAAGAAGAAAGCACTGCTGGCACATAGGATTCTGTTCTGTAATTTGCTTTTTCTTCTTTTTTACCCCTAAATTGACACATTCCTATGGGAAATATTTAACTAAATGTCATGTACTCCCTGAGTGTCTGTAATGCAATGAATTAATCTGATCAAATTAATTTGTGGGCTTACCTTTAGTGGCATCCATGCCTCCCACAGCATACAGGGCACCCACTGTGGATTTCCTGGGCTTGGTGCGAGGGCTCTGCATCATGGAGCGTCTCTCGGGCAGCAGGTGGTACTTCATGGCCTCCATGAGCAGCTTCTGGCACTCAAGGTCGTCTGCAAACATGGGGCTGTTTTCTAGATCAGCCAGGAGCTAGGAAATGAGGGGAAACAAACATCTTGATATACAGCTCAATCATTAAAATTGCATGTACTTGAATAATTGAAGTATTTGTAGCTACAAATACTCATTTTGAGCTCACCACTCACTTGGGCTTTGCTGGGAACTCTGCTTTAATGCAAGCAAAACTATATAAAGGTGGAGGGGAAAAGTCTGTGAGTGTGATGGCTTTGATTAATTTTTTCCTATCTCTTTCTTTTAAACTCTTAAAAAAGGTTCAAATCAGAAACTTTTAGTGCTGCACTATCTTTACAAAACTCCTTATGTGAGTAAATAAATCTAGCACAGAGTACTGGACATCTCTGTGAATATAAGATACTAAATCTATTTAAAATTAAGTGTTTATGGTACTTTTATATGTTATTCAAGGCAGAATATTTGCAGCATCAGTCATGCAGATTCATAAAGTCCTGACTGACAGTCTCAATATTCTATATGAAATTTTGAGGAAATAGAAAGATTCCTCTATGACACAGACACAGCAGTGTCACCTTTCTGTAAAACAGAACGTCCAGCTCTGAGCTTGATGGATGCATTGTCTCTTCCAGAATTAAAGGACAAGTAATGTCAGTGCTCAGAATTGTCAGCAGTCATTTAGGCCCTTTAATATTTGCCTGCTTTTTATGGCAATAAAGAAAGAAGCATTGTGGCTTATCTGTCCTGCAGCTTGATAAATCTAAGGAAATATCTTTGCATGTTATCTAAATTGCTGTGCTGTTAGAGGGGAGCTATTACAACCCAGCATTGGAACTCTTGGCTTTTGGAATAGACTGGCATTTTTTAGAGGTAATTCTGGGCCTGGTAATCACACTGTCACTGAGGGGAGTTTATTTTCATCTGTGTTTAAAAACAATGAAGATATAAAAAAAAATAAATTAAAAGGGTGGAAAACCACCAACAATCTCCAGCCCCAACCAGAACCTTCCCACCAAGTTCTGCCTGCAGGATGCTCAATCCAGGCGTTCCAGCGGGCAGAGCCCCCCGTTAACCCTCGGTGTTCCCACCTGGGGGGGCAGCAGGGGCAGCCGGATGTAGGAGAGGAGCATGCCCAGGTCCTGCTGGCGGGTTTGCAGGTCGTGCCTCACCCACATCATCAGGGCCTGGAAAATTGCCTCCTCGTCCGGCACGTTGATGTCGTCGCTAGACAAGAGCTTGGCAATTTCATTAGCTGGGAGCAAAAGAAATTCCTGGTTTTTTATTACTTCTATGAAGTGCTCCTAAAAACAAAAGGAGATTTCAATGGACTGGTGATTCTCACTGGTAGACGTAGCTTTTTCTTAGATAATGGAGGATTTGTGAATGTTTCATTCAGGGAAATGCTGTGGATGTTCTAACGATCACTAAATGTCCTCCTACCATTTAGGGGAGATTTAGGTAGGGATTTTTTGGTAGATTTTTTTAAGGGACATTTTGGTTGCTTTTTGCTGCCCTGCTCTTGCAGAACTGAGGAATTATGCTCATTTTCACACCACCATGCTGCAGATGTCTCTGTCCTGGCTTAGGGATTTGCCACTGGCACTTTTGTTCATCAGTGTGATCTTAGCTCTGTGGCTTGATAGAAATACTATTTGAAGGTAAAATGTGCATTTTAGAACTGCCAAGTGGGCACTCAAATAAAATGTGTCCCTTCTGTTGCAGATTCAAAGGTTTTGAGCCAAATAAACCAAAACCTTCCAATCTTTTTGCAGCAAGCTGTGCCAGCTGTTGGCTGTGTGACCGTGCTCTTAGGGCAAGAAAATTCAGCAAAGGAAATTCAGCACTGTTTGGGCAATACAAAGTTGGATAAATCCCAATGAAGGCTTCTCAGCCTTTTAGCTACTGCTGTGATCAAACTCCCCAACTCCAGAAGTTTCTTAAATACCTAGAGTCTGTCACAGAATTATTTTTCATTAAAAAATGTTTTACATCTCAGTTACAAGAATATCAGAGTTGATATCAATAGATAGGATATAAATATATGTATTATCTCATTCCCTATCAAATTACAAAGAAAAAAGAAATTTGGTGAAGAGAGAGAGGGTATTATGTTACTTGCAAAGAGATGCATGTAGGAATTTATGGCTGCATTTGAAATAGAATTTCTATTTCTAGAAATTAATTAATTATTTTAATTAATATATTTTAATATATCCTCTTTAGGAACCAGACTGAAATAGGGCAGTTGAAGAAATTTTAACTGATATTTTATTTTTTGTTTTCAACAGTTTCTTCACTTTCTGCAACTCTTTCCAAGTGTAGCCAGGATGCAAATTCAGAAGTATCAGTGATTAAAGGAGATGTCAACTTTGGTCTGTTATGCATATCCTGCTTCAATTTGTGACATTCAGAAACAGGGACAGGAAGGCCAGTCCACTTCTAGTTACAAATATAGCCCAAGTTGTTTATCAGAACGAGCTCTATCTGCACGAAAAGATACCAGGCAGGAAATTGTTAATTCTCTGCCTCTGTGGCCAAAACATTGCAGGGGAAGGTCCCCATTGTGTCTGGTTTTATTGAATGGATCTGGTGTTTACAGCACATCTGAAAATTGAATGGGCTCTGTATTTACAGGACAATTTTCTAGCTTTTCCCCTAATTCCGCATTTTCACCAACACTAAACAAACCTGAGTGTTTTACTTATCCCCCTCCACAATGTTTATGTGTTTATGCATTGTGATCATCTCCTGTTCTCTAAAGGCTTTTTGTAATGGCTCTGCAAGGGTTTGAGACAGATTTTTATTTCAGAGGTGCAGTTTTGCTCTTTCTAAGCTGTCAGTAGCAAACGTGGTCAGTGGGTTTGTGGTCCAGGTTCTGTTTCATGGCAGCATTTTCAATCTGTTCCATGCCAGAATAGGAGGTGGTTCTAGAAGTTGTTTTCAAGGAAAATAATATAAAACTTATACCCAGTGCTGCTGAGTGTCACAGAGTCATCATAATCCTTCATTTTAGGAAGTTCTTAATGACTCAACTCTCATATTTTTTATACATTGTTTCAAAAAATAATAAAAGTTTAATTCCTGGGAAAGACTGGAGAATTTAAATGGTTAAAAAAACTATAAACAAAAATTATTGTCATAATCCCATTGTTTTTTACTGTCTCAACATCTCTTACTGTCATAAAATCATAAATTCAACCCCATGATTTTATTTCAGTTTTGCAGAAATCTGAACCACAATTTTAACCCCACGTTCTCACACTGGTGGGAGGAAAGAGGCAACAGCAGAGGGGGATTTCCTGATTTTGGATGAATACAAAAAGGTTTGGAGCAGCAAGGACAGCACTGTTTTATACAGGCTGAGCAAACCTCTATCTTAAATGCCCCGTTCCAAACTTGGAAACTTGAAGGGGGTGTAATTGCTGCTAAACAGAGAATTCTTTGCTGGGACAGGGAGGAGCACAAGCAGTGCCCTGGATCTACTCATGCCTCTCTCGCCTCCTTCAGCTGGTGGACAGGAACAATCCCTGCTGGAGAGTTCTCAGCATTTTGAAGCCTCTAAACTGGTTCTGACATCCTCCCCTAATATTCCAAGCAGAAAGCTGCCATGGGTCTCCCAACAAGTCGTTCTTTTTATATCTGTTTAGCTGTAGCAGTTGCCATTCTTTTTGTGTGTTTGAAGCTGTGATAGCACATCTTGTTGCCCTGAATATTTATCCCTCAATTTGGTTTCATAGCAAGTTATCTCACTTCTCTGTTTCCCATGCTCTGAATATTCATTTCTTGCTTTGAGCCAGAGGAGGATTATGCTCCAGTCAGGGACGTGCTTCTTTTTTAGCATTCCAAATCTTCCCAATACATTCTTTATTTTGACTCTATTTATGAGTATCTCACCTTAAAAGCAGCTTTAGAATTTTCTGTGTGTGGAATCAAAGACCTGAGCATGGCCCATTGCTGTCTGTCCCTAGACATGAGCTGTGTTAAGGCCCTATTACATTTTTTGGCAGGAGCAGGTACCACTTGTACTGCAAATTTAAATTCACTGCGGCTGCCCTTCTACAGGGCCAAACTCTGAGGTGGGGAACAGCAGAAGTGAATATTTCTGTATGTAAGTGTGACTGCAAAGCTGCCAGCTGTTCACCTTACCATGGTGTAGGTGTGGGCCACCTTGAGGAGCTCAGTGCAGCCCTGGGCATCCCCAAAGGAGCGGATGCCCAGGCAGTTGGAGGGGTGCAGCTGCTTCATGAGGAAATTGCAGCACACCTCGATGACCTGGGAGAGCTGCAGGAGGCACGCAGCAGCCAGCAAGCTCTCTATGGTGTCTTCTTTTAGCTCGAGGATACCTGGGCAGTTTTCATTTAGGACAAAAAAAAAAAAAATTAATTTTTTTTTTTTTTTTTTTAAGTCATTTCCCTTGTATTTTCATTATTTAAAACCTTGTCACTCTTTGGCTTTTCTCTGAGATGTCCTGTTTTTCCTTTCTTGCTGAAGGATTCTTTAAACAGATATTTTGACTCACAGGATTCGGTGTATTTTGAATACAATGATTTGGACATTTTTATTGGAACTTTAACAGCTTTAGATCTGATCTGGGTTGGGAAAAAGAAACAAAAAGAAAATTGTGACTGGGGAAAAAACTTTCCCCAAAACAGGGCTCCGAGTAACCTGATATTGTGGAAGGTGTGGGGGTTGGAGAAGAGTGTTTAAACTCCCTTCCAACCTTGAGTATGAATGGAACTTTAAACAGAACTTTAGTATGAAAATTCATATAATAATAACAAAAATATGTATAAATTTCTATAAGTGGAACTTTAGTATGAAATTCATATATTAATGAACAAAAATATATAAAAAATTTCTATAACAGAACTTTAATATGAAAATTCATATATTTATGCACAAAAATATGTATAAATTTGCATAAGCAGAACTTTAGTATGAAGATTCATATATTAATGAACAAAAATATATATACATTTCTACGAGCAGAACTTTAGTACGAAAATTCATATATTATGAACAAAAATATGTATAAATTTCTATAAATGGAACTTTGGCATGAAAATTCATATATTAATGAACAAAACTATAAATAAATTTCTGGGAGCAGCTCTGGGGCAGGGTTACCTGTGTAGGCGTAGCGCACCAGAGCCCTCAGCGCCTCGGGATCCACTCCCTCCATCTTGATCTCCTCCTGCTTCGCTTCCCTCACGTCGTTGGTGAACATGGCAGCAAAGTAATCAGAGACTGCACTGAGCACCAGCCTGCAGGGGAGGCAGGGTTAGCAGAGATGCCTCAAGGTTTTATAATTTATATTTTTCTCATTCTGTGCTGCTTTAGTGTGTATTTCTGGGCTTTATATTAGGGGATGGTGAGCTCTGTGCACAGAGCAGGGAGACAAAACAATTCCTGCTCCAGCTGGGCACCAAGGACAAATGATCCAAATCTCAGCCCAGGAGCACAAACAACGTGGGCTGGAGAGAGAAAAACAAGTATGGGGAATCATAACCTAAAACTATAATTGGACTATTAACTCCAATATGCAAATGGACCAGAACTTATAAATGTGTCAGACCCCGTGAGCAGTTGTGCATTTTGGGACCATTTTGGTTCATCTTGGGTGCAGGCCTGGCTGAGCTCTTGTGCTGCCCAAGGTGGATCCATTGAGGCCTCCCAATAAATTCCTGCTTTATTCTGTAACTCCATCTAGCCTCTGTTCTAGCACAGCCTTCACAAGGCATCAGCAGGACAGCAAATTACCTCATCATCTCAGTACCAGGCAGAAAATCCAGCTTTATTATGTTATGAACTGTGTGCACAACGGAAACAATTAGCATAGGAGTCAAATCTTGCAGCAGTGAGGAGTGAAGTTAAAAGAGTAATTAGTAATCTAATTTTCTCCCAGAGTGCTTATCTGGGCAGATTTTCTTCGCTGATCTTGCTGTGGTTTGACAGCAGCAAGAAGAGAGGGTGGACAGTGCCGGCAGTTTGCACTTGGATTTTATTGTGTTCAAAATAATAGATATGAATGGCGATTAGCTGGAGTACTAATCAGAGTAACTCTCCATTCACAACCAACTATTCATAAATCGAGGCAGCTTTTTTGGGAATGAGGGGCAGGAAGGGCCCTGGGGGCCGTACCTGTGTGCTGGGATCCTTTGGTCCCCGGCGATGAGGAGCACGTCACAGAGCTGCTGCTGCTGCAGGTAACTCTCCATCTTGCGGAACGTTTGCTCTGCGTGGTTCGAGGACTGGAAAAACTCATCGGAGCCATTGGTGCCCATCCCCAGAGAGCTGCTGGTGGTGGACAGCCTGCCAGGACAGAGGCAGGCATCAACACAGCGTTAGAAATCCATTATAAACGCTGATGATGTTGAATTTATTCAAAAGGCACCACAGAAATTTTTAGCAGTCCCACAATCCTGGTCCTACCATGGCTTCTTCCCACTTTTTCTCTTTGCTGTCTGGAAGTTTTTATTCATAAATCTGCACATAAAGTTCACTGTACTTTATTTCAGTGTGCAGTAGGAGATGCTTCCCCCTAGTAGTAGGGTGTGTAGAATTTGTCTGCTTCCATCAGTTTTGAGTGGATTGCACAGCCCTGACATGGTAAATGCAGCCTCCTGAGCACTCACAAACAGAATCCTTAAAAAAAAAAAATCCTGTTTTCCTGTGATCCTGACAGCTAAAATACCTCTTGGCATGAAATATTGGATATTACGTCTTTAGGTGTTATTTCTGATCTCTTCTTACTTTGGCCATTAAATTACTTGAGTCAATAGTAATGAATCGTAGGACAATTTAATGAGCATCATATAATTCTAAAGAAATTTCCAAATTAAAACTCATGGAACCTGTACATGGCCTTTAGAATCTGAATGCAAATAGTGGAGACAAATTAATTTCTCTGCCTTTCACAGAAATGTACAATATAAATAAATTCCTCCCACTCCTCAATTCTGTTAGCTTTCACAATTATAGACAACCCACATTGTTTTTTCAAAACATCATTCCTTACAGCCTGTAAATATGGATTTTGATGTAGATTGAAACACCTTCCTGACAATTCCTTAGAAAAATCTTTATTTTTCTATTCATCTTTTTCTAGTAAATAATAATGCATTTTTTATATAAATTTAGATCCCATAGCTTGAAAATGCTGCAATATTTAACACTACTTTAGCTAATTATTTAGAAAAACATTTTCTCAGTTTAATAGCATATTTTTTTAGAATTTATAGCACCTGTTTTTTTAAATTTCCAAGCCCAACTGGGAAATAATGACAGCTGTTGACTAAATTTCCTGGTTGTCTTTGATATTGTTAATGCAAATTCATAAATGATTAGGAGAGATAAGGTCTCTTCACAAAATTAGCATATCAAATTTAGCAGAATATTGGATTACATCCACAATTTAACATCTAGTTCAGAAAACAGAGAAATAAAAAAGGGTAAGTCGGGTTGAATTGGTAGTATCAGAAAATAGAGATGTTAGATCATTCATTTTCAAAGTTCATACCTCATTATATACCCCATAGAAGTCAAGGGAAATAATTAAAAACCAAATTATAATGTAATATTGAATTGAGACACAGCAGTTTTCCATCCCCTTTGCAAAATGTTTCTGTCTTTATTACAACTTCAAATCCATTTTAGCTTGGCTTAGTTTAGTTTTAAAGAAAAATGGGAAAACCAAGTTCACCTCTAATATATTTCCTTTGTCATTTTTGACTTACAAAAATGAATTTGTCTCAGTGTGTTTAATGACTCCACTTTCTTATTTGTTTTCTTTCAATGCTTCCTAGGCAATGACAAAGCTGCAAAATTGGATTATATGCTCATTAGTTTTGTATCAGCTGCTGGGTGCCAAATTCATACTCTGGAATGTTTTGTTATTTACCTCTTAAGCATCCTTTAATGTTTTTCAGAAAATTATTTTTTGAAAAAATTATTTTTTTCAGATTCAATGGATGCAATCTAAGCGTTGTGTCTCAGTACATTGCACTTAGCCTTGATGTTTGCAGAAAAAATTCAAATAATACTCAGTCATCCCAATTGTAAATAGATAGTACTGTTGGGGAAAATAAATAATTCCCCATGGCATGTGTTTATTTGTGGTTAGAGAATCATTTCCAAGGGAGTGAAAGTCTAATTATTTCATTTAGTCATGGGTATTTTTTCAGAAGTTTATTGGAGTCACATTTAACTACACCATAAATACCACTAATATAATTAATTATTTCAAAGGCAAAGGTCTTCAGAGACTGAAAAATACTGGAAGCAAAAGCAAGTTCTCCATTAAAATTAATAATATCATTTCTGGTTTCTCTTCAGCAGCTGATTTGAAATGGTAGATATATAATGGAGGGGAAAAATTAAATTCAAAGATAAATATTTCTATATTTTCCTTAGTGTAGGACTGTCAGACTCAAATATTGACCTTCAGAGTGTAGAACTGGGTAATGATGAATTAAAGTCAGAGATCAAAATATCCTCAAGGAAGGAGTCAGGAAAAGCCCCTGGAGTCTGGTGTGGGATTCTGGCAGAGGATGCTGAGGGTGCAGCACAGATAAAGATTTATTCCTATAAAATGTGCCCAGGTTTGGGCAAACAAAAGCTGAGTATTCAGGAATGAAAGTTTCCAAAAGGGAGGAAAAATATCAATGGTTTGGTCTGAAGAATCAGGAACTCAAATTGTTTCACATTATCTTTGTGCTGGTGCTCACTGGCATGAGGAGCTGTAATTAGCATTCTTAATAAAGCCTTAAAACGTGGATTAGCCTGGAGAAATAAATCTATATTTAAATTATACTGAACTCACTGAGTTGTATGAATTTCATTTCAGGTAGAGAACCGAATGAAATCATTCCAGAGTTTTCCTGTAAGGATTTGTGAAGGATACTCAAAATATGGTCCATTTTAAAAGAAACATGGGATTTTGAAACAGAAAATATACACTGAAAACTCGAAGAAATAATCAAAAAGCATTAAGTGTCTGGATGACAGGAAGGACATAAATACCAGCCAGCGTGGCTGGTCACAATGAATCATGTCAGAAAATTGTATTTCATTCTTTTTTTTCCAAGGTACCAAAGCTTACTGGGAGAAAAACATGAATTGTCAGAAGTCATCTCGCCTTCTGGATGACTTCTGACACTATTTCACATGACATTTTCAGAACTGAGCTGGGATGGCAGGTTCTGAGTGAAATAAATACAAGAGGTAGGAATAACTGGTTTAGCCACGCTTGAAATCTGCCAGGGATTCAGTTCCAAAGGCAGACAAGGTGCTGAGAGAATTCCAGGCAAATCCTGCTCCTGATTCTGCTCCATGATTTTATTACAGAAAATCATGTGCTAGAAAGAGAGTTTAATTTTTGTTAATATTTAATTATTATTATGGGTAATTATAGCATATTGTATGGGTTTTTTCCTTGCTATTATCATAGCAAGAAAAAACTTTTTTGGGAACAGAATTTAAATTCAGAGAAGGAACAGAATCTAAATTCAGAGAGGCATCTTTGCCCTTTTCTCACTAAACTTTGGGGAATTTTTTATTTTTCAAAGAGCTGCTTACACCTCTGTTCAAATAATTACCTGAGTGAAACGCAGGGGAGGAAATGACAGGTAACAGCAAGATTTTTCTCAATCCTAAGAAACCCAGGACTCAAAAATGGTGTGTGGAGGTACAATTTCATCTTTTCTGTAATCAGATTTGATGGCATGAGTTTTGTGATTCATTCCAGGCCTACAATTCTTTAAATTTCTGAATTATGTTAAATTAATTTTCTGTCATAATGGAGAACTCTTCACAGTAATCAGCAGAGCACTCTTCATTAATCAGTATACAAAGGATAAATCCAGATTTCCTCATTATTTAATTAGAATGCAATAACACATAAATGCCATTTATTTGCCATATCATTTTTAAAATTCAGTGTTTTATTAAACCTCATTCAGTGTGGCCAAAACCAAGAAGCAAACCTGATGATGAGGAAGCTTAGAAGCACAATATTGCATGAAAACAAGATGATTTATTTGAGTATTTTAATTTTGTTGGTGTAGATGAGGCTATTATTTACATTTTTGAGGTTTTATTTACATTTTTATGGCGACCACTTCCCGGGTGTTTGTTGAATGTGCCTGTTTGAGATGCTGTGATATTGGAGAAATTCAGTTTAATCAAGTTCATTGTTGGTGTCATTTATAGGTTTGGGTTTGGGGGGTCCTCCCTGTGCTCTGCAAACCCCACCAGTCCCAGATTCTGGATTTCAGGGGCTCCAGCTCAGTGGGATGTGCTGGAGCTGTGCCCAGGCAAAACTGCAAGCCCACCAGTTCAGTTGGTTTGTGCAGAAATATTTCCAGTGCAGATCATCATTTTTCTTTTCTCTCTTTTTATTTATTGCTTATTTAAAAGCGCAGCTCAGCCCCTTTCCCCAGCCAGCCCCACCCTGCTCAGCCCTGGGAGCTCTGCCCCTCTGGCTGCTGAGAAAAACTCTTTTCCTGCAAAAATCCCAGCATCTATCACAGCTAAACCCCAGCAGCTGGCTGAGAAATTAATATATTTCAGTTAGAAAATAAGAGAGAAAAATTTAGAAGCAGTTTCTGAACACAGATAAAATAATGATAAAGTTGTATTAGTGTATTAATTGATGCTGAAAAGATTTTAGCACATCAGTAACTGTCCCAGCCCCTGGCTTGAAATTTCTGCTGGAGTCATCTTCATTTTTTATTCTTTATTGTGGTTTTTAGGGTATGGGTGAAAAGATTTGTCCTAAAAGAGTATGGGAAATTGTTGATGACTGCTGAGGTCATAACATTATTGTGAGGTTTTAATAATGATAGAAAATGATGTAGCAAATGAAGAAATAAAAAATTTAAATCTATATTTTTTTCAGTTAACAGAGAAAATCCTGACTTCCCAACTAAACTGAAAGCTCTGACAATTCCTTTAGAGTTTGGAGCTCTTGAAATGCCTGGTTTTAGCAATTTTTATTGCCAAGACTAGCATAAACTGGTCACTTGTCTCAGTCGGTGTTAGTTAAAATAACTTTTCCCATTTGGGATTAGAAGTGTAAATGTGCATTTCATGAACTGCAAACCACTTTTAGCTCGTTTGAGTTTTGTTCTTCCCCCAGACATGATGATATACAGACAGATGTCAGCATGATTCATAGCAGGATGAATTTGGGTTAGGATATTTTGAATGCCCCCAGGAATAGAAATCAGGGATTTGTTGGGGTAATTCCAGTGGGAAATGGGAGCTGCACCCAAACTGCAGAGCCCTGAGCCCTCTGTGCCTTCTCTCGGCTGTGGCCACTCTGATTTGGAGGTACAAAGATGAGTCAATCCAAACATCTCCTCAGGAAGGTGCTTCCCTTTGGAAATTGTATATTTATTATTTTTAACAGAGGAATTACAAAATTATTTTCCAGTCTCTGCAGATTAGTGTGTGAACTCTCTTGATTGTTGATCTACTTTTTCCACTGTTGAAAGATCTCATGTCTACAGAAAGGTTTTATGCTCATTGTTTTATGCAGGTAATTGAGAAATTGAATAATCCTACGTACATAGAAAGGAGTCTCTAATGGTTCTCATCCTGGTACAGAACTAATCTGAACATAAAACTTTGCTATGAAAGTTCTAAAAATTACTTAAAACCCTTATTATTGTGGCATAGAAATTGGAGCTGTAGTAATATCCAATCAGCCTGGAGAGAACCCTGCCTGCACAGCCTGTTTTATTTAATAGAAATGTTTCCGTATTCAGGGGTGAAGTGAAATCATTTCAATTAATGCCAGTTTAAGTCACCATTCAAGAACATTATCCTCCAGGAGAATTAATACAGTTCATTTCATTTACATTATAAAATAAAGAGTAACTGAGTGAAACCTTTCAGGTAAAAGGATAGGAGTATTTTATATATTATCATCTTAAAATTGTCCTTTGTTCTGATAATGCCAGGTGGTCACTGCAAAGCATGAATTCCAAACTCACATTTGTAGTACGTGATTGTGTTGGAGGGAAATTAAAAGTGAAGGAGAAACTCATTGAGGTTGAGTATTTCCTGCTCAACTTCCTGGGAACAAGTGATAATCTTTCTAAAGAACAAAAATTATATGACCAGAAGGCATGATACAGCATGATTCTGAGCTGTCAGAATGCACAAAATGAAAAATAATGGCTTAATGCTGGATCTCAGCCCGTGGCATTTTTCTTTAGAGGACATAGAAAACAAAATACAGGCCAATGGCAAGAGGAACTGGTTTTCACTCCAAGCCAAGCTATTGCCAGATGAAGCTAATTAACTCCATGTTTGTTCCTTCATTAAGCACTTTTCAGAAAGAATCCTGATGGGAAGGGGAAGAAGACCCAGCTTTATTCTGTCCCTTTTGACTGATATTGGGAAAAGTGGAGCAGAGAGGAGCAAAGGGAGATCCAAGTACAAGAAAAAAAGAAATGTGAAGTGGTTGTGCCTGCAGTGAGCAGAGCTTTGAAAGGCAGAGAGCAACAGTCCCAGTCGCAATTATCCCTGCCCCTGCCAACCTGAGCCTCGCAGCTCATCAAGGATGGACCCTGCTGGGAGATTTCTGCAGATCTCTCGGTTTATTAAACCTCAAACCACTCATGCCTTCATACGTGCTTCTCACCTCTTTTTTGTTTTTCGGCAAAGGAAAAGTCACGCCATTCTTGGGCTTCTCATGACCATTTCATTTTTTACATTTTTCCTTTCCTGCATTTAGCTGGATCCTCACTAACAAATAACAAGACTTATCACGCTTTCCCCTTCAAGTGAAACACGATCCCCTAGATGAAGGCACCACTTCAAATTTCATTTTGCTGTATGAGACACCCCCAGTCACGTAAAAATCTCCAGGCTTGTTCCAAAATATCTCCTGACCTGATTCAGCTGATCTGCTGGATACCTCATTCAAAGCTAGACACTACTGCACTGGGGAGAAAAAAAGTGATTTTTAACCTATTTAGCCCTGTCATAATTACAAATTTATTAGAAATGAGGGAAATAGGATGTGTTAAAGGTCTGGGCAGCCTCACAGGTAGAAATCAGAGATGAGAAGTAGAGTGAAGTTTTCTATTCTGTTTGAAGGTTTTGTAAGCCACCTAAATTTATCTGTGATCAATTCTCTCCTTCTCTTAATTGTGCAATTACACCCTGAGAGAGTTTCCCTGTGTTAAAGCCAAATATTTCTGTGTGTCCCTGGGTACAGATATGCTGATACCAAAGTACTCTCCAAAGCCAGTTGTTATCTTCTGAGCTTCTGTGTCAGAAAATATAACTCAAACCTGGGTCTGGAAAGAAATTCAAATAAATTAGCATGCTGTATTCATTTCTGGCTCAATTGAGGGCATTTTCTTTCAAGTCAGTACAAGCAAACCAGCATATTGTGAATGCCTTTCCATGTTTACTGGAGGGAATTTTGAATGTTATAAATTATGCAGACTATTGTGCGTTAGCTCCTGCTCTTACCTTTGCTCACTGACTTGCACTTTTTAACACCTGAGAAATATTTTAGCATTTATTATTATTTTATCATTGCCAATGTCAGAAATAATATCCACTGAACATCTCCTGTGCTAGCTCAGAAAAGAAGGGAGTTGAGGCAGCACCTTACAGGAATTCCTTAGTGAGGAAATCTCTGCTCGTGAGCCCACAGCAGCTTTGTTAGACAGAGAGAGAATTGTCTTTACAATCTTTACAGACAGAACATTAGGGCTGCTTTAATTTGACACTCTCAGGTGTATTTACCAGTATTTCTGACAACCTGGCTTAATAAAAGCTGTTCTCTCAAGGCCATTAGTGACTTGGCATTTATCTGGACAGATAATAGCGATAACTTGCTCCAACAAGCCAAGGTTTGTGTCAGCCTCACTCACTGTAATTGAATCGGAATGAAAACATGAAATCTAAATAAATGTAGCACATGAAACCAAAAGAAAAACAAAGAAAAGCTAAAAGTGTGTAATTGATATGAACTGTGAAAAATATTGCTTATATTGTTATTATTATTACAGGGTTTTTTTCCCCAGAGTGCCAGTAGTAATCACTAGGCTGGAGAGAGGCAAATTTCCATTGTAATGTGGTTATACAAATAATAACACAGCGATTTTATTGCATTTATTCATAAAATATTGTCCTTCCAGTCCTGAATTTATTACTTTTTAAATTGTGTTAAAGTCAGGTTTGGATTCCCTTTTATTGAAAAAGTATAAAGAAACTTTAAGCAGCTGAGGAGTAAGTGGGCTCTGTTTGAGAGAGGAAGGGAGAGGCACATTTGGGGGCATCCCATGGGAGCTTCCTCCCAAGGAGCTTCATTGGCATTTTGTCCCACCAAGCCACTCTGCATCTCTTTTTTTAGCAGAAAATTGGGAATCCTTTAAGTGAATAAAACAAATGAAGGCAAAAGAATTAATCCTGACTTACAGCCCTGTCCTTCCTGTGCTGATCTCAGCTGCTCTGGTTGAGCAGCCTGGCTCCTGCAGGATCACCAGGCTGGAACTTCCTTAGGAAGTTGTTTGGCTCTGCTCCTAAATCCCCTGTGACAGCACCAGGGGCTGCACTGCTGGGGAATTACTGGGTCAGAAAGGTCAAAAATCCATCCCAAGCCACTGCACCAGCACACAGACATGGGTGGGGATAAGGAGGGAATTTCTGCCTTTAGGTGTAGTTTGCCATAAAGTGAATGATGAGCTGGAGAGAATCCTTTGTGAGCGACTTTGGTGAGATAGAAATGAGAGTCCTGACCTAGAATCAGCATTTTCATCTTTAAATGATCACTATATATCCATTAAAAACATGATAGAGCACCCCAGTTTTTGTTCAGGGTATATATTTATTGTCTGATTAAAATATTATTTTATATATGTATGTGTGTGTGTATGTATGTATGTATATCTATATATATATATATATATATATATGATTTTCTTTTATTTATATATATATATAATATATATTTGTCTATCTATCTATATATATATAAAATATAAATACATATAAAATATATTTATCTCCCTGCTCAAAAGGGTAGCCAGAAATGGTGCCATCAGATCCAGTGTCTCCTTTGCCTTTTCCCTGAGTGCGTGACAAGGGCAGAGCTCCAGCTCTACAAAGATGAATGTCTGAAACATGAACCCAAATGGATCCAAACTGAAGGAAATGTCTGAGCAAATATTCTCAGTCTGGAATCAGAGATTTTGATCTGGGGGTCATGGCAGAGAGGGGAAGAAGGAGATGCCCCCAAAGATGTGGAACATGACTAAGGTAAAATTGCTGAGGTATTTTTGCCTCTGTGTGTGTGTGTGCATCTCTATTTCCTCCCATCCTGCAAGGTTCTGAAATGGTCTGACATGGAGACAGAGCTTTCCTGAGCATCTGTGCTAAATGAGCACTGCAAAAGAGGTTTCCCTAGCAACTCAAACCATATGTAATAGCTTAAAATAGCTTTTCTCCAACTCCTAGGATTTCTTAGTGGTTTGCTCACAGTTTCCATTTAAATCAAGGTATATTTGCCCTGTTCAAAAAGGTTCTTCACTTTCCCAACTTCTATTAAAATGAACAGGGTTTGGAAATGCTCATTTCTTTCAGAATGTCTCCTTTCCTCTTAACTTGTGACTTATCAGGTAAACTGAAGCATGGCAGAGGGTGGCAGTGGCTTGTCCACTTTCTCAAATGTGTTGCCTTTGTTTGCTGTTCAAAACATTTTATTGGAATATATTGGTTTCTAATATTTTTATAATGGGAAGTCCCAGCAGGCTTTGACTTCTGTGATGTCAGTACAATGAGAAGATAATCTGTGCAACTCTGAAATATAATGGATCTCTCATAGTGTACATGAATTCCATTTGCTTTGCAAAGCTGTGTGCAGCAAATCTGGATGTTTGAAAAGCCTGCTCAGTTCCTGTTGTATCCCCAGGAAAATGCTCTTTTACATGAGGGAACTGTGATACCAAGAGCCTGAGGAATTTGCTCTGAGATAATAAAAGAAGCAGGCAACAAATCTGAGACATAAACCATATCTTGATTTTCAGATCCTGGTCATGAAGCTAAAAATTTAGGCTGAGAACACTTGAATTTGATTAAATCAAATGTTAATATCCAGGTAAGAAATTTATATTCTTGTCCCAAGGTTTTCAAAATATGTACAACAAAACTGAAGGAAGGGCCAGGTATCAGCCATTGCTTTCCTTTCCTCTAAAAACATTTCTTTGGCCTAAATGGGTTTTAGTGGAGAATGTGATGAACTTTTTATCCTGTAAAGCAGCATGAGAATACAGTGCCTATGTCCTGACAAAACACTTTGAAACTGCATTTATTTAGGTAAATTTAAATATTAATATATTAATATAATAAATATTAATATAACAAACATTAATATATTAATATAATAAATATTAATATAATAAATATTAATAAATTAATATAAATATTAATATAATAAATATTAATAAATATTAAACCTGAAATGAAGGCAGGATATTCCTATAAATACTTCTAGTTCTCCTTTTGTTCCCTGGGAGCAGCAGACAGGTTTTAGTGAAATATCCTGACCTGTCCCATAGGATGGAAACAACTACTACCACGAAATCAAAGGTGTTTCAAGCTAAGAATTCTTGGATGGGCAGAATTTTTGTGAAGAGCCAGGATCTCTGGTCTTGTTCTAGCTGGTTTAATTTGTTTTGAATTGAGGTTTTACTGTTGATCATTTGGAAAAGGAGGGAAGGGGTTGGTCTGGAGCAGATTTGCTGCCCCAGCAGGGTGGGAATTTCCAGTTTGTGTTGATGGAGTCACTGGGGGGGATCTGATGTCACAGAGGTTAAATTTGGTTATAACTTTGTTTTCGAGATTATTTTCTTTATGTTTATATCCTGTATTTCAGCTCTTTCTGTGAATCTCCACAGTACTTCAGCTTCATTTTTAATTCTTTCACCCTGCACACCAACAGGTGCACAAGTAAGCCACAGTCTTATTTAATTGCCTGGTATAATCATTCTCTAAATACATTAGGGAATTATTTTATTCCAGCAGAATGAAAGGAGCTAAACCAAACAGGTCTAGTTTAGTTGGGCAAATTTAGCTGCTTGATTACAGCAAATCAATCCCTTTATTTTTTAAATGTGTGGGATTTTAGTATTTTCCTCAGTACAACATTCCAAAGTAAATAATTCAACCACAGACCAAGGGTGAAAATAAATAGTTTCTTTCTGTTAGGATCCTGTCTGGCTCTAACTTTGAAACCTTCTCCTGCTTTTCCCAGAATGTTTCACCAACCATTTCATTTCTTGTTGATCTTTCAGTTGCAAAATCTCAGTGGGTCTGTAAAAACTGCTCTGCATTGGGCACATGTGTTTAATCATCTCCTTAACTTTTTCTGGAGACATTAAGAAGTGATTTTAAGAACAGTAATAACTCTTTAAAAAGTCATTTAACAGCTGTCTTTGCTGAGAGCAAGCTCTGTGGAGTGAAAATGAGAAGATAATTGAATCATAAAAAAATTGTTTTGAAATGACGGGAATTGTCCTAGATTGTTAAATTACTATTAAATGGCATTTTTTTCCCTTGCCAGTAATAATTCATCTTTGAAAGCTAGGCTTGTTAAATGTAGGCCTGTAAAATAGTGTGTGTTTTCTAGTAAATCAGATTATTTCTCATTATAGACTTCTTGGTGGGTAGACAGGGTTAGACTTGATGACATCCATGGCTCCTTTTCAGCTTAAATTCTCCTATGAGTCTATTTATCTAGCTATGAAAAAAAATAATATTTTTGAATAAATATCCAGTCCTTCCACAGGGTGAACATAAAATTAAATTCAAAATACAATTCTTCTCATTCCTTTCATCTTTAATAGCTGTTTCAACCCACTTCAATACCCCATTTTTTTGCTTTCTTCAGAAGATGTCATAATAGAAGGTGAGAGCAGGAATACATCCCAGGGATGCCTTTGGACATTGTGATTCTAATTTCTGTACCAAGAGCTTTTGTGTGAGGTCACAGCATTGGTTTAGTCAGAATTAATTCATTGGTCACTGTTCAGTGCATTTGCTCTTGGCCTCAAAAGGCCTGGTCCTCTTTGTGAATTATCAGCTGCTGGGAAAAACATAAAAAGGTGATTTTCCTCTTAGATTTTAATCCTGCATCAGATACCACTTACTATAACTTTATAGATTTTCCACACTTAGCAAACATTAGATATCAAATTTTCTTGGTTACCCCCAGCTACCCTATTTCAACCAGTCGTGAGTGAATTTCCATAAAATTATGTCCCTCCTGACCCCTCTAAAATCAGCCACAAACATCTTAAACAATCCAGTTTCCACTCATATTTTGACCTTTAGCTAAAGATCATTGTTAGAAGGAAATTAGTTTTTGCTTGTCCTTGAGGTAACAAGGGAGCATTTTGTTTGTCCATTGCAGGCTTGCAGAAAATCATCTTTTTAAAACACGCTGCTGGAATTGATATGAAAGTGTTATAAATGCTATGGAAACTGGAAAATTCTCCACAAGACACAAACATAATTTCTTTTCCTTGTTGCTACTTCTTGCCAAGTTATACAGTGTAAAATCCATATAATTATTCTTTCTAAGCACTTAGAAACATAACTTAAGTCAACAAGAATTTGCCAAGAATAACATGTCAAAGTAAACTGAAGTGCCTCATTAACAGCTTTTACTAGAAATTGTGGAGAACAGAAAAGAAATAGTTGTCATGTATACCTTGAACTTAAGAGTATTATTTTTCAGTGTGTTATATCAGATAGTGCAAAGTTCAGCCTCCAGGACTGTCTGGAGTTACCCATTTTGGAACAAGGGTGAAACTGGTTTGAAATCATGCCATTAAATTATCAATGGCAAATGGCATTAAATTATCAATGGCATTAAATTATCACTGACAAATAGGAAGATAAATTATACTGGGTTCCTAAGGAACTTAGCACTGAAGCTCCTCTATATCTTCTCATAAATTTTCTAAATTAATTGAAAAATTAAGAGAAATCTTTGATATTATGTATTACAATTGGAGCTCAAGCTGAGAAGAGCTGCATGTATGGTGGGGAATTGGATCAGAACTCAATATTAAATCACTAAATCAGGGTTATAAAATCAGAACTGAATCCCAGCTGAGCCAGTTGGAGACATTATCTGATAAACACAAGATGGAATTTATTTGTGCAAAGGGCTGCTTTTGGGAACAAATAACTGCAAAAATGTACAGATGGTTTGGGAACAGGCCCCTGGTACAGAGGCAGGAGCTCCACATGAATCACAAGGCAGGCACGAGCAGCAGCACCACATTGTTGATAAGGGAAAAACAACTTCTGAGGACATTCCAACAGATTTGAGTCAGGATGGCACAGAAGGAATCCAGCTCTCCCCTAGGACTGCCAGATCCAACAGGAGCACATCCAGCTCTGCCCACTGAGTGCAGACAGAGCTGCTGGGCACAGGCAATGGAATATCAGAGCTGTAGGGGAGGCGTTCTGGGACCAGACTGCACAAACTGCAGCTCTTTAGACCTGCAGCAATTGTCAAACATAAGCAAAGGGTGTCAACAAGGAAAGTGTGGCAATAAGAAGAATAAGGAAAACAATATATATATTATACAATGTGTGTGTGTGTATATATATGTATATAGGCAGGTATATATAAATATATACATATACTAAAAAATTATATATATATATGCACTCATGGGGAAAGACCAAGGCATTAATGAGCTTAATTTGTACTGTAGACAAGCAAGGAAGCACCTAAACCTAGTTGGTCCAGCTTTCTGACTTGAAATGCAGTCTGACTACATGTCCAGCATTCTTTATCAAGCTACTAAAATACTTACTTGTTAAACTTAAATTTTTTTGAAAGTTTTTTCAAAATGCTTTAGTTTCAGTGAAAATAAAATTGGAGGAGTTCTGTTTTAAGAAATAAGGACTGCCACGATGTGAGATGTGGAATTTTCATTTCTAAACTTTACCTTGGGCATCAGAGATTGTTCATGGAACTGAATTCTTACCATGACAGGGAAGCAGTGAGGGGATGTTTATCCTTTATCACCTTCTCTGCCCAGGGCACACCTCAGTCCTCCCTTTCACTGCTGCCTTGGGATGCATTATCAGCCATTCCTGTGCTCCACTGTTTATTTGGGTACCCAGAACTCCACTCACAGTGCCAAAAGCTCTCTCAGTCTGGTTTGACCAGCGGCTTCACAGGATAACTCACATCTTCCATTTTCACCAGGAAAATTATCACCTGTTTTTCTTTATTTCACACTGGAGTGGGAGCCAAGGCTGTCATCTGCTACTGGAGGTAAAAGCAGAATTCAAGGGAAAACCCTCAGACAGGGGAAATATTCTGAAATAGTCATGTACATGTGTGTGTGTTTGTGTGTGTGCCAGAGACAGTGAAGAAAATAATCTCATAGTTATTTCCATATGTCTACCAGAACTAAAAAGCATGAATTTGCAAGCCTTGAGATGAACTATCAAAATAGCTGTACATCAAAAATAGCCCCCACAGAACAGGATTGCCTTTGGGAGGAGGCACCTCCCAAGTATCTGTTTCCATGTGCATCAGTAATGACTGTTTGGATTACAACATCAAAAGATACTATTAGAATTAATTAGAAATATATTTTGTCTCATGTGGGAAATTAGACAACATTTGTCCTAAAATTTGTCCCAAGCCAGAGTTTGTCAGCAATTTTTCAGCCACATAATTAGAAAAAAAGATGCAGAAGAGAAAAATGGTGAATGGATGCTCCATTTACTATCGAAATCCAATTGCCTTTGGGCAACTATGAAACACTTAAGCAGCACACGAGGTCTGCAATAGCACACTTGTGGAATCACAAACCTGGCAGGCACGCAGGAAGGGATGTGGTAATGTGGCATGATGTTAATAAATGCTGGGCACAGGGCTCTCATGGAGAAGTCAATATCTGTAAGCCTAAAAATTATTAAGATAAGTAATTGAAGTCATTTAATATAAAAATTATTCTTTTTTTGAGGTTTCAGTGCTTTGTCAGTCTGTGTGTGCACACAGATGTCCATGGGGAGCACACAAAGCTTCTGTTGACTGTCAGGATCTAACAACCAAATCCTCCCAGTGTGTGCTGCTGTGTCTGCATCACTGCCACACCACTTTCCTTGAAAGGGATGGAAATATTTCCTGTTCCCCCTGGCAGGGGAGCCTGAACCTCACAAGGTTCCAGCAGGATCAATCAGAGATGTCCCGAGTAGCTCAAGTGCTCATTTCCCCCAGCCCTGCCTGCTGAACCACCCACAGGTGACTCCCCATGGGCTCTGACACACCTCACTCACTGCAGCTCCTCTTTAAGCCAAACCTGAAATCTCTGCAGGTGTTTTCCCTTCCTTGGCACGGTCATGTTGCACAGGGTTATCACCCCAGTAACATCAGAAAATGCTGCACTGGGAAAGGCACTCTACAAATGAAATAACTTGGTGGCTGTGCCGACTTTAGCTGATTTCTCTCTTTTCACCCAGGCAGAGGTCCCAGTTCTCATTCAAGGAGCAGATTGGTGAGAATCAGATGAGTCAGTAAATTAAGGTTGTCCGCTGTTTATCTTTTTGCCAAACTACAGATGTAACTCCCATAAGGATCTCAGAGCAGGTCAAGGCCCATCATTTCAGATGCTCCTGGTTGAGCAGCACTGGGCCAGGCAGTCCCCAGGATGCTGAGAAACTTTCCTTACCCTTGTGCCAATAAACCATTTATTTATGGCCCAAAATGTGTTGGTTGACCACACATTATCTGGTTATGATTAGGACAAAACTAATGAGTTTTAATCACTTGAGCCTCATTTATTTTGTCACTTATCATGGGATATTCATGGGATATTCATATCATGGGATATTCAGGAGCAAGCCCATAGACCGGAGGGGTTTCTTTAAGTCTAGCACTATTTAATCTGGGGACAGGAATGCCAAAATGGGTTTAAGAAAGCAGAAATAAGAATATTGATCATTGTGTTTGGTACTTTATTATTTATATTTCCTCCTCAGTAACAACCCTTATTTCATCAAACCCCAGGGTGCTCTCTATCCAGCATTCAGTCCTGAGCTTTGAGAGAAAGAAAGCTCAAATTTTTCTCAAGAAATTCAGAATATTCTTTTTTGCATTTCCAAAGTTTTCCATGGGAAGCATTTAACTCTAAGTAGAAACTGCTTTCATATTCTGCTAAGGGTTGAGGTATTGGTCAGATTCTCTCCCCTTTTGTACTATTTTGGATTTCCATGTGACATTCACCAGAGTCCTGCTTTAGATCTACACAAAAATGGGATTTCTCCAGGCAGAGGAAAATCCACTGGTTGAGAGAGAGCTGCTTTGAAGGTACAGAGCTTTGGTGGTCTAAAAGGTGAATTTGTCTTTGGTGTCCTCAGGTGTGGGTGTGAAATTTGATCAATTGATATTTGAAATACCTGCACAGCTCCTGCTGTGGTGGCTCTGGCAGTGTGTGGGCTCAGGGGATCCTGCAAAAACCTGATTTTTGTGTGTCAATCACCAGCAGAGCCCATTAATTACCATTGATTGGGACTATCTGGAACTTCTAAAGGAAAAGGGGACCTGGAATGATGTAAAGGCACCATTTCAAAGATGAGACATTGTTTTGAAGAGATGAAAATACATTCATCTAGAATGAAGATATTCATGATATCTACATTCTAGATTTAGTTAATTGTAGGTATAAGGCTGCTTCTCCTTATTTCTTCTCTTCTACCCAAACAATTAATGTATTAATTAATGTGTGGCCTGTGCTGGATGCTGCAGGGGAGGGGAACAGAGCTTTACCTAATGATTTCTGTTGATACATATTTAAGAAATTTGAGCTATGTTGTCCTTCTTGGTCAGTTTTATTTTCTTGAAATAAATTTTAATTATAGAGAAACTCATAGCCATGAATCACTTTATAAACAACTGATTATCAATTCAGCTTTTTAAGATGTATGTTAAAATAGATTTTAATCTTCAACATGCAATGATGGCTTTTACTGAAGTCCCAAAGAAACCCACTTATTTGACTATAACAATATATGATATATGCAGTTCCAAAACTATCCTAAAAGCTGCAACTTCAAACAGCTCAAGAGCAGAACTTAAATTGGAATGGATATGAAGGTACAAAACTTCAGGAGGTCTTAGCAGAAACTTTATATATAGCTGGAGAAAATGTCACATCTTATTTTAGAAGGCAGTGGTTTATTACCTCTCAAACTGAACTGATTAGGGGTTTTTTACCTCCTTCTTCACATGGCGTAGAATCTTATTTAGATGAACAAGTGTTCCTTATTTTCTTCAAATTAAATCAATTTTCCTTCTAAGGTGTGTCTAAAACCACCTCTTTTTTAATTTCAGGAAATTTGTGCTATCATTTGAAATGTTGTACTAAGGGTTTGCTGTTTCCCCATTCCAAACCAGCCCCCCTGGAAACACTCAGAGCTCCCACAGCCCTTCCTCAGGGCTTTTATTCTGTCATGATTTTATCTGGTACCTACTGACTACTGGGACTGGTTTCCAAGTGACATTTTGGAATGCAGTTTTTGCTGTTCCATCTGCAGATGTTCCCCACAGCAGATGCACAACTTGAGAAATAATAACTGCTAAAAATATGCAAGCTGTCAGCTTGGTTTTTACTGAGAGAACTGTAACTTCAAGTGAGATAAATTTGTATCTAAATGCAATGCAATACATTTAAATTATGTCCAAAGACTGATAGCAATCTCATCAAACAGTGCAAACAATCATATCATAAATGTGTGACTTGACTCCAAGGTGGGGAAAGGACTCAAGTCAAACATTTATGATATGATTGTTACAAAAATGTTGCTGGATAAGCTAAAAATACTGACATGAGTTTTGAAAAAGAAAACATAAAAAAAACTTAATTAAGTGGTATTGACATTGTATTCTTTGTTATTCACAACTTAAAAATAGCTCTTCCTTTATGCTTACACCTCTAAGCTCTCATAGCTGTGATGTTTTTTCTCCTGACCTTGCAGAAAAGATTTGTCTTAGCCTACTAAATAAGCTGTGAAAGTACTGGGATTTCAAGCAAACCTTTAAAAAAGCAAAGAATGATGCTTCCTTTCCACTAGGTTCAAGGTTAATTTTACTTGCCAGGAAGACAGTAAAAGAAAATCAGTGAGAAATCTGAGAGATCAATGGCAACCACAGAGCCCATGCACCTCCAGCAGCTCCCATTTGTCAAAGTTGCACCCATTGATAAAGTCAGAATGAGGACAGGATGTCAGGAGGCTCCTTTTTTCACTCACACATAAATCAAGAGAAGAAATTGATATGCTGGGAATGTTGATGGAGCAAATTTGACAAACTGGCAGGTTGTATGCATATGGAAGAGTTATGGAAGGATGTACCTTAAGCAAAGATCACAATTTCATGACAATTGTTCTGTTCATTTTTCTGATGCAGAAGTGCTCCTTCTCTCTGAGTGTGGGTGTGCACAGACACAGTGAGATGAATGCACTAAGGAACTCTGGCTGAAAACAAAGACACTTTTAGGGAATAACTCGGAAGCAAGTCTGCCTTTCCAAGCGCACACTTCAAAACTCCTACCTCTCTGCAGATTCATCTGCATTTTGTTCTGTGATCATCTGCAGCTCCTGCGTGGTTTTACTTGACTCCTCTTTGCCGGAGTTTTCCTGGGTGCCGCTGTTTTTGCTGCTGTCCTCGCTGGAGCGCAGCTGCTCGATGAGGCTGTGCTGGTGCCAGCTGTGGATGGAGCGGTGGTGCCCCGGCGTGGGGCCGGGCACGGGGGCCAGGATGTTGTGGTGCACGGGGCTGCTGTTCTTCTTCAGCCCATTCCTGTCCCGAGAGTGGCTCTTCAGCCTGCTCTGCACCGGGGTGCCCCTGTGCTCGAAGCCTTCCTGCTGGTGGCAGCCCCCGGAGCCGGCGGAGCCCTGCGAGGGGTGGCTGAACCACCTCCAGCGGAGCCTCAGGATCTGCTTCACGTCAAACTCCTTCTTCCCGGACACTGACATGGTTTTTTTCCAGAGAGGAAAAAAAAAAAAAAAAAAAAGACAAAAGCCTATTCTTTCAGGAAGGAAATGGATTCTTTGTTATCTCTTCTGTTTCAACTCCTCTTCTTAAGGAAAGGCAGCCGCAGAACGAACACGGGCAGCTCTGTGCCTCTCTCGTGATGAACGCACCGCGAGCGATGCCGAGCTGCTGTTAGCTGTATAGGTGGGAATCCATACTGACAGGATGATGAGGTCAGACCTTAAACAAGTAAATCAGCTTAGCACAGGAAAGCAGCGACCATAACACTCCCCAGCTGCCAGGCTTACACACTCGCAGCTCCACAGCGCGGCTCCCCATATATAACCCAGCCTCACATGATCCTCAGGGAGCCCGAGCTGCGCCTTAAGATGCAGGGGAGCACGCACAAATAGAGTGACAACACTTTCTGTCTATCTCAGGGCGTTCTCCATCCAGCCTGCTAATTAGCAATGCTGCTTTTCACGGCGGATTTACAGAGAATGCTTCCAGGCGGGTTTTTGGTGGCGATTCGCTGGGAACTCTCCCGCGGCTCCTTAAGGGATTGCGTTTGTTTGTCTGGATGTGTAAAATTCCTACAAATGGCCTCGGTGTGGTAGCACTTACCTAAAGGAGAGGCAGCCTTTGGATGCATGCTGCAGGACTGGCTGTTTTCTCACCTACCGATGGGTTTCTCCATAGAATTGCAGGGCCAGGAGAGGAGAGGGAGGGAGCTCAGGAAAATCGGAGATGTGCTCCCTGAATGACTGGGTCTGTGGCAAGCACAGTTTCCTGGCTGAGTGCCTGTGTAAACAGCCTTTCCCATCCTGCTCTTGATTTCTCACGGACAGTGAAACACTCGTGGGGTTTTTTTTGAAAACACCTTTCTTTTCTTTCTTTCAGTAGCGTGCGCTGTAACGCGTTTTCAGCAAATTTAACAGGGGAGAGGTTTTCATTCCCATCCCTTGGTTACCAGGCAGGGCTGTGAGAACTGTCCCCTGTGTGGTTTGAAATAGTGTACACGGAATGTTTTTTGTGCAAATTGAAAAGAAATGAATGGACTGGATTTTTTTAATGTTATATTCTCCCAGGTTGGCTACTGATGGTCTATCCAACTGTAGGCAGGGTGCAGAAATAGAGAAACTGTAACACAAAGTCAGTAGAACATGATTCAGAGAGGTCCCCTCTCTAACACACCTCTCCTCTCAGACCTTCTGACATTAATTTCATTTTTCTCTGGTTTTTTTTGAGTTTTTCTTCTTTTTTTTTGCCAAAATTCTATGATCGGACATCGAACATTCAAATAAAATCTGCTCTTTATTCTTTTGGACTTCATATAGTACAAGCGAGAAAATGTGAAGTAGAGTTTAAAAAAACCTAAAGAATAAGAAACAAAATGAGAGGATAGGACTAAGGAATTTGCAGTTTTTGTGCTGGGCTCTGCTGCTCCTGTCCTATTCGTGGTATTCAAGCAAAGGATGTGCAGCATCATGGGCTGGATGCACGTGAGAGAAATTACAGGATGAGTGAAGAACTCATCCAAATAATTGAAAGCTCTTTTCCTATCTAGATCCATAGAGGGAAAGGCTTTGCACAAAAGAAAACCTGTGTGAAAGGCTTGGCCATAAAAGGCAGAAAGGAAGGAGCTGAGGGAAGGTTTGACAGACGTAGCCAATGCATATTTGTTGCTATAGAGAACACTGAGGCTGAGCTGTTGCAATTAAATGTACATTAACAAGATTTCCTTTGAGATGTTCTAGGAATAGAGAGAAGCTAGAAAACTTATTCATCTTCTAATAAGTAAGAAAAAGGTATATAAAGGCCTTAAAGTGCATTTAATAAGGGGGTTCAAGTCAAGCTTGTTGAGGATATGAGCTAATAAAGAAGCTGCTACCAAATTTCAGGGATATTAAAGATTTATAGACAGTGAGAGGATCAGTGAAAAGGCTGGGCATTGAGCAGGAGAGATTATTGTATATCCAGAAGTCAGTTTAAGATGTTTTCACACTTTATTGATGACCTTTTACAGCAATCTAAGACTTCCTGAAGACCCAAGTGTTTCAGGTATTTTTTCTTGCATTACACATATATAATATTCAATATCATGTTTCTTGACTTCTCAGTTTCAGCCTGCACACCTAAGGATGTTTTTCCTTTCAATTTCGCACAAGTAATGAGACTCAGTGGTATCTCTGTATATTCCTGAGGATTGCCTACATGGCAATTTGACATCTCTATACACCAAGTTAATGAAATATTTTATGATGAAATCTTGTAGAGGTGGACAGAGAGCACGGTTTCTTGCTACTCTTTAATCAGGTCATTGAGCTATCTCAGCAGCTCTGTCAGCTCCTCTTAGCAACAGCTCTGATACATTTAATCCATATTTTTCCACCATGTCACAAAGCTTCTGTCGGTTTTCTTCCCTTAAATCTCTTTTGCTGAAGTCATCCTCTGCTCTGAGATATCATCAAAAGCATATTCCTTGCATTTTACAGGGGAATGTACAAGCAGCACTTCTGCTTGTGAATTACTCCTGTTCCTGCTCAGAACAGGTTTTAGCAGATGTAGTGAATCTAGCTAAAATTAAAATAGTCAACCTGGACATTTGCTGAAGAGACCATCTTGCTCAGAGAGTCAGCTTGAGTCAGCACAGGATATGTTTCACGTGGAGCATAAGGAGATTATTTTTTTACAGACCTTGTTAGTGTTCTGGCTAAAATTTCAGTGTGCTGTACCAGGTCAACATAAGTGATTTGATAACCCAAAATTTCAGGCCTGAAATTATTGGAACTGTGGCATGTATATGTATAACCCTGGAGCAGCTTTATGCCAAGTACCTGCTTTTCACCATTTTCATTTATCCCCTAGTGAGAAAATTAGTTCTTTTTAAGCTGAATTAAATGAGTGTTTACTTCTGGGTGATTTCTTTCTTAATTTCTCACATGCTTTTAGGTGTATCTCTGATTGGGTTCAACCTTCTAAATGAGAAAAGAGACAACATATAAGATTTTTCTGTTATTCCTAGCCCTAATTTAAGGCCTTTGGTCTCATTTAGATGAATAACCACATAACAGCATTATTCTTTCCCCTCATGGCTGGAGATCTCCAAAGAACAGGATTTTCTAGGACCACAGCAGGTCCAGCCAGGCCACCAAGAGGCTCAGGCAGGTGGGGCATATGATGGATGAGGGGAGGCAGCTGCAGCAGGATTTGTTCAACCTTATGGAGAAAAGGCTCAGGGGCATTTTTGTGCTCCTGGTGGGAGAGCAGAGACAGAACCAGGCTGTGCCAGAGGAGCCATGGGCAGCACTGGGCCCAGCAGGCCCAGCTGGGCCATGGAAAAAGCTGAAGAGATGTCAGAGAAACTTTCTGCCTGTGAGGTGGGAGAGCAGAGACAGAACCAGGCTGTGCCAGAGGAGCCATGGACAGCAATGGGCACAGCAGGCCCAGCTGGGCCATGGCAAAAGCTGAGGAGATGTCAGAACAACTTTCTCCCTGTGAGGGTGATCAGGGAGGTGGGGGGAGGCTGCCAAGAGAGGCTGTGGCATCTCCTTCCTCAGGGAAAGTGAGACCCACTGAGGGTGGGCAGGCCCTGGCACAGGTGCCCAGAGAAGCTGTGGCTGCCCCTGGATCCTTGGCAGGGCCCAAGGCCAGGCTGGATGGGGCTGGGAGTGTGACCGTGTTCACAGGGGTTTTTAGTTGAGGGAAGAGACAAGAATCTGACTCCATGTTTCAGAAGGTTTGATTTATTATTTTGGGATATATATTACATTAAAACTATACTAAAAGAATAGAAGAAAAGGTTTCATCAGAAGGCTGGCTAAGAATAGAATAGGAAAGAATGATAACAAAGGTTTGTGGCTCGGACTCTCTGTCTGTGAGTGTGATTGGCCATTAATTAGAAACAACCACGTGAGACCAATCCCAGATGCACCTGTTGCATTCCACAGCAGCAGATAACCATTGTTTGCATTTTGTTCCTGAGGCCTCTCAGCTTCTCAGGAGGAAAAATCTTAAGGACAGGATTTTTCATAAAAGTTGTCTGCGACAGTTGGAGCAGCCTGGAGCAGAGGAAGCTGTCCCTGCCATGGCACAGGTGGCCCTGGGTGGACTTTAAGGTCCCTCCATCCCAAGCAGTGTGGGATTCTGTGATGCCAAGTGTCACTGCTCCAACTGGGCTTGCTCTGAGCGGGAGATCAGCCTGGATGAGCTCCAGAGGTCCCTCCTGAGCTGTTCTGTGCCTGTGTGACGTGCCAGGGACCCTTTGATGTCTTTATCTCATGGCTGTGGTGCAGCCAAGTACAATTCATGTGGCTGTCAGCTGTGAGGAGCAAATCCATCTCCAGAATCTGCCCTGCAGTCCTGCAGCACAGCATCACTGCCAGCTGCTCATCCCAGGGGAGGCTTGCCAGGACTTGGAGGAAAAAGAACTTTTTATTCACAAAACCTTCCATCCCATCCAATCCATACAGGATTTGGAGAAAGGTCTTTGCTCCCATTAGGAAAATACATTAAATTTGATGGTAGACTGGCCCCCAGCAGGAAACTGGGAATGATTTGAAAAGCTTTGTGTAAACATGTTGAACTTGCAGATGATTTGAATGACATGTATTAAGAGCCTAAATAAGTTTTGGTAATCAATTTAAGATTACATGTGTGGATACCTGATGCATCACTGGATTTAGGAAATTACAAAAGCACTTTGGTCATAATCTACCCATAAGAAGAAATTGATAATTTTGTCTCAAATCATGTTTTAAATAGGCTTCAAAAATGGCTTTTAGCTACAGCTGCCTCCCAAATTTCTCTGCCACCAAAGCACTTAAGAGAAAGGAGTTTTGTAATGTGTTTCAAAATGTCTGAATTTTTCAGTTAATAACTCAGTAATTTCTTTGAAAATTGAAGCAATAGGAATATATTCATACAGGTATGTAATGTTTATTCTCTTCTCAATAGAGACCCAGAAAATTATTCTTTTTTCTTCTTCTTTTTGCCCTGACCCTGGTAGTACTCTACATGTATGGAGAGCCTGTTAGAAAAAATATCTCTCTTTTCCAACAAACTTAGACACAACTAATAAAAGGAGGAATCATCCACCTTTCTTGTAAAATAATCCCAGAAAAATACCGCTTGTGGAGTCTGGAGGCAGGAGTATTGCAAGGTTGGTAGCAAGAGCTGATAAAGTAGTTCTTTGCTGGATATGAGACAGACCATAAAAAAATTGAATTTTTTATTAAAGTCAAGGATAGCTTTGGAGCAGAGTTATTCAGTGCCAGATAACTGAGTCAAAT
The DNA here is from genome assembly GCF_028769735.1 of Zonotrichia leucophrys gambelii. Taxonomy (NCBI): domain Eukaryota; kingdom Metazoa; phylum Chordata; class Aves; order Passeriformes; family Passerellidae; genus Zonotrichia; species Zonotrichia leucophrys. The sequence goes on along the minus strand of NC_088174.1, from coordinate 16,108,115 downwards.
AGGGGAAAATCTGCATAGGCTGAATGAGACAATCAAAAAGCACAAAAAGTGAAGAATGTTTTCTCATATTTTTGAAGACATTTTTTGTCTATTATGATATTGCATTATTTAGAAAGTCAAGTTAATTACTCGTATCAGTATTGTTTACAGAGTTTGCATTGGGGGGAACAGCACAAGAAGATTCACATGTGCGCAGATTGTTGATCACTAAACCAAGTCCTATTTAAAAACTGTTCCCTCTGTGTTCCACAGGTCTGCACACTTTGTGTGCTCAGCACTTCCACTGCAGACCAGGCCAGATACAGAGAACAAGAAGTTGAATATTTTTATGACCCTGTTTTGAAAAATAATGCGAAAAAGAACTCCCATTAGTCCATCCTTTGTGCAAGAGATAGGCCAGGAAACATCTGCAATGCACAGCAGCAGCACTCAGGAGTCAGAGCTGAGGGGAAGGGAACAGGACAAAACCCAAAACAAATAATCTGTTTAAAATCTGCAGGAAAGCTCCTGCTTTCTTTTCAAAGAAAACTTTCAATGCCACAGACTCCAATCAGTTTAGGACAGTCAGTGGCTTCCCATGCTCCCCATAAAGGAGGCAGGAGAGATGATCCACTT